>NW_028188558.1:2322500-2695000 GCF_057381915.1 Diplotaxodon limnothrissa | reverse complement strand
AAGCCTTCATGGAGAAGGATGGAGTTAGTGTTCCTGTGCTAACTGATCCCAAATGGCTCATGGACTCAGCTTTTCTTGTTGATATGACACATGAGCTTAATGTACTGAACAAGACGTTACAAGGCCAGGGGCAACTTGTCAGTGCTGCCTATGACAACGTGAGAGCATTCTCCACAAAACTGGCGCTCTGGAAAGCTCAGCTCTCTCAGACAAACCTTTGCCATTTCCCAGCATGCAAGGCACTCGTGGATGCAGGCACACCATTCAGTGCTGACGAGTATGTTGATGTCATTTTGAGGCTACAGGAGGAATTTGATCACAGATTTGCTGACTTCAAGACACACAGAGCCACCTTTCACATTTTTGCGGACCCCTTCTCCTTTGATGTGCAAGATGCCCCTTCTGTGCTTCAAATGGAGCTCATTGAGCTGCAGTGCAACTCTGAACTCAAAGCAAAGTTCAGGGAGGTGAGTGGAAAAGCAGACAAGCTTGGACAATTTTTGAGAGACTTGAGCCCTAGTTTCCCTCGGCTTTCCCGAATGTTCAAGCGGACCATGTGCCTTTTTGGTAGCACATACTTGTGCCAAAAGCTCTTCTCCACTTTGAACTTCAATAAGTCCAAGTACAGGTCCAGACTTACGGATGATCATCTTCAAGACATACTGAGGGTCGCAACTGCTTCCTCCCTCAGGCCAAATCTGGCTCGGCTATGCGAGAGGAAACGCTGCCAGGTCTCTAGCAGCAAGGAGTAAGCAAGAGAAGCCATGTTCAGAAGAACAGTTCATTTTCTACAGTGTTCCATTCATGTTCAGAAGAAGGTTATAGAACTGTTAATACAGACATTTCAATCTAAATACAGCAGATATAGAAGACTGAAAGAAACACACAAGTTCACTGACTAAAAATATCTTATTATTATTTTATTTATGTATTACAGATTGATTTATTTTCTTATTAATTCTTAATTTGTTTATTTATTTTTCATATTTTGTGTTAAAAAATAAAAATAAAGAGATTTGAGAAGATTGGAATTTTTTAACCATGCCTTTCTTGTGGAAAACCTAATGTGGCCCAGCCTCACCCAGACTCTGCCTGCAGCGGCCCCCAGCTAAATTGAGTTTGAGACCCCTGTCCTACACCATAAATCAGTAAGAGAGGGTACGACCTCTCTCATGGCCCCAAGTGGTGTGTGCATGCCAGAGCACTCTGGAAGGCACACAGAGTCTTTACAGACTACTAAGGATCGAACCTCTATCATCATCCAATCGATTATAAAACTAAGCATGTATGAGTAAATATTTTTAAGCATATCCCATATGGAAAAGACTAAAAACTTATATGATGAAAGTCATACTCACGAAAGTGGCCACTTTCTCATTACTTTCATATATTGTTTTAGTAAGTATCGAAAACATACAAGTTTCATTATATAATTTTTCAAGGGATCTTATATCTGTTTTCACTCTTGTATGCTTTTCATACAAGTTTCACACAAGACAGATACAAACTTTATAAGATTTATATATCTTTTCCATATGGGAAATGACAATCAACAATATAAAGCTTACAGCTGGTTTTAATAACAACATTTATTTGTTTCTCAAATGAGAAAGAGCTATCGAGAAACACTCCTAAATCTTGAGTTCTTAACTTTTCCAGTGGGCCAAATTCAACATTATCTGCTAATGCTAAATAGGCTGCCGTTATTAACTAATGCTAATTGGATGTGAATTAGCATTATGCACTAATGCTAACACTTACTTTTTAACAATGTGAGTAGCTAATGCTAACACTATTTCCCTTAACTTTATAACAATGTGAACGGCTAATGCTAACACTCTTTTCCCTAGCAATACAACATCTGAGCTGCTAATGCTGAGTAGGTCGCCATTAGCACCTACGTCTAATTAAAGGCAAATACGCATTAGAACCTAATGCTCATATCGTTTTCCTTTGCTTTATAACAATGTGAGCAGCTACTGCTAAATAGCATTAGCTAATAACAGCAGTCTAATTTAATGTAAGTTAGCCTCATTTGCATTATAACGATGTGAGGAGTTAATGCTAAGTATGCTGCCATTAGCAGCTAATTCTAATTAGGGGTGAATAATTATTACCAGCTAATGCTAATATCGTTTTCTCTTCCCTTTTAACAATGTGAGCAGCTAGTGCTGGGTAGGCTGGTGCTAGCAGCTAATACTAAAGCTAAAGCTAATTTGATGTGAATTAGCATTACATTAGTGAGGAGTTAATGCTAAGTAGACTTCCATTACAGGTAATGCTAATTTTAGGTATTTAGGAATTGGCAGCTAATGGTAATACCATATTTTCTTGCATTATAACAATGTGACCAGCTAATGCTAAGTAGGTTGCCGTTATTAGCTAATACTAATTTGAGGTGAATTAGCATTATCCGCTTATGCTAACAATGTTTTTTCTTACTTTTTAACAATATGAGTAGCTAATCTGAACATTTTTTTTTATTTAATTTTAACTTTTCCCCTGCGATGTGAAGAGGTAATGCTAAATAGCACGCCATTAGTGGCTAATTCTAATTTTAGATGAAAAAGCATTAAAAGCTAATGCTAATACCATATTTTCTTGATTTATATCAATATCAGTAGCTAATGCTAGCCATCATTAGCTAATGCTAATTTAGGTGAATTAGCATCATCCGCTTATGCTAACAATGTGTTTTTTTACTTTTTAACAATACGCCATTAGTGGCCAATTCTAATGTTAGATGAGAAAGCATTAACAGCTAATGCTCATACTGTTTGCTTTGTAAGAATGACAGCAGCTAATGATACGAAGTCTACCGTTGTTAACTAATGTTAATTTGATGTGAATTAGCATTATCCGATAATGGTAACTCTTTTCCCCTGCATTACAACGACGTCAGGAGTTAATGCTAAGTAGGCTGCCATTAGGGGCTAACTCTAATTAGGGGTGAACAATTATTAGCAGCTAATGCTAATACCGTTTTCTCTTTCCTTATAACAACTTGAGCAGCTAATGCTAATTTGATGTGAATTAGCATTATATTAGTGAGCAGTTATTGCTAAGTAGGCTACCATTAGCAGCTAAAGCTAATTTGAGGTGAATAAGCATTAGTAGCTAACGCTAATACCCTTTTCTCTTGTGTTATAATGATGTGAAACGTTAATATTGTTCTCAAACAACAGAATGAGAATGAAATATTGATTCTAACAGGGCCCATAAACAGTATTAGCTTAGCAGCATTAGCTTATCAGAGTTTTCATCATGGTCACATAAATCCTTAGCAGAGCAAAGTGGCCTACTTAGCAATAGCTGCTCAAGTTGTAGAAAGCAAGGGAAAACAGTAATAGCATTAGCTGCTAAATGTGCACTTGAGAACAAATTTATTGTTAATTCAGCTGTGAATGTAGAGTTTGTCATTATTTAAGCTTCCATTTCCAAATGTTAGCTGCTCCTGTCTGCCTCTTTGTCACAAACACAGACTGAAATGATTCACAGCCTTGTTTCATCCTTCTGTCACTGTGGACATACAGCATGGGAAACATACACATGGCTGACACTTTATTAGGTACACTGGTATCTATCTCAGGTACACCTGTGACCTAAATGTTCCTGCAACCAGACTCCTTGGAGACCCCTACATAAATATCCATGAACTATCCAGCTAGACTAGTGTGTCTGTCCCTGAAAATATTCCTACATGTGTGATTGTTCATGTCTCATCTGCAGGAAACAAACAGGAAGTGAGTGAAGGACACAGGAAATGTTTCCAGCTCTTCCTCCTCTATCAGACATTCTCTCCATACCTGAGAGTGTCCAGTCTCCAGCCTGGATCCTTCAGTCCAGACGACAGCAGCTTCATTCCTGAGGGACCTGGATGATTGTAGCTCAGGTCCAGCTGTCTCAGATGGGAGGGGTTGGAGCTCAGAGCTGAGGCCAGAGAAGTACAGCCTTCCTCTGTGATCAGACAGCCTGACAGACTGCAGACACACAAAACAACAATCAATCTGTCAACAATCGTTTTCTCTTTGTCACAATAACATCTATCCATCCATACATCCATTCAATGTAACTTTATTTATAAGTGACAATACCCAACAGACAACAACAGTCATCTGAAGCTGTTTAACAGTGTAAGGTAACCGCCTCCACTGTGAGCAGCACTTGGTGATGGTGGGAAGAAGAACTCCCTTTGACACAAAGATCCTCCCAGTGAAAACAGGCTCCAGGAGGAGCATCTACCATGACTGGTTGCAGGGTGAGGGGAAAGAGAAGAACATGAACATCAAGAATGCAGCGAGTGGTAAAATAATAATAATAATAATAATGGATTGGATTTATATAGCGCTTTTCAAGGCACCCAAAGCGCTTTACAATGCCACTATTCAGTCACTCTCACATTCATACACTGGTGGAGGCAGCTACGGTTGTAGCCACAGCTGCCCTGGGGCAGACTGACAGAAGCGAGGCTGCCATATCGCGCCATCGGCCCCTCTGGCCAACACCAGTAGGCAAGTAGGGTAAAGCCCAAGGACACAACGACCAGGACAGAGAGCCCAGGGATCGAACCGGTGACCTTCCGGTTACAGATGCGATTCCCAACCCCCTGAGCCACGGTCGCCCTAAATAAAGATTTGACCTCAGTGTGCTCAGTGTTCCTGTCTATTCCTAACATATTCCTAACACGATAGCTGCACTTTAGAGCTCTAAAACTGGAACTGACACATAAAAATACTGAGAACACAGACTAGCAGCCACTGCATGGCCTCGAGTACGTATGTGGTGCGTTCAAAGAGCATCAGCATAGACATGGTGGGTTCAACAATATAGGACATAACAATTTCTATGGCGAAAATACTATCAATGAATGAGCCATAACATTTTAGCCATGTAAACATGTTATCAGTGGGCTTTCCAACAACTTGCATTGATCATTAAAGGATAAAATACGTGAGTCGAGGTCACTACGAGCCATGCGAGGGTCAAACATGGCAGAGAACCTTCCAGCAGCATCTTGGTTTATAATCCGCCTTTGGATCATCAGTTTAGGAGATGAAGGATCCAAGTAAAATAACAAGTTAAAAAATATGCAGCTATGGTCACTCACATGGACATCCTCCACACATACATCATGTATATTTAAACCCAGGGAGAAAACAAGATCCAGTGTGTGACCCTTTGTATGTGTGGGGCCAGAAACATGCTGCCTAAAGTTAAAAGACTCAGTGACAGTGATGAGCTCAGCAGCAGTGTTACAGGATGCTTCATCAATATGACGGCTCAAATCTCCCAACCTTCTCCAATGAAATGATGGATGTCAGAAGGTCATTAAATTCAGTTAGAAAGACCCCATCAGGTAGAATAAAATACAATAACTGGTTTTTAGAGAACTGACCATCATCTGTGACTCAAATGCAGAAAAGGAGTCCGAGGTCATCAGACTGCATGTGAATCTGTCCTGGTAAACAACAGCGAGTCCTCCACCACGTCCTAAAAGACGCGGAGTTCAGATGACGGAGCAGCCAGCCGGGCAGATTTCATTCAAGTGGACATAATCAATGTTCCCTCTAAGCTGCGCACGGGCGCAATCCGCTGACACGCTCTCTGCACACAGAGTATCTGCATTGCGCACAAAAAGATATCTAACAGGCTGTGAGGCTCCTGAACTCTCTGCCCCCCTCTCACGGACAATAACCATATCCAACTTCTTAATAGCAATGAACTGGTCTGCATTGGTGCATCATATCTTTATTCTCTTCCCCCTCCTGCCCCCCCTCCTCCTTAAATAGATAACTATCATATCTGATATCATATCTCACAGTACAATAATATTGAATGGGTTGCATTGTTGTACTTTGTCATGTTTCTCAGGTCTTTGTCTGATTTTCTACGAACATTACTTGTCATGTTCTCATGTTGTTGCTAAGGATTGTCTTATTGCATTGGAGTCACACTGGGTTAAATATGTACACTTGGGTTTTAAGGGGTATTTATTATTTTCTTCTTTTTTGGGGGGTTGTATGGAAGCCCCAAACGCAATTTCATTGTTCTTGACAATGACAATAAATAAATAAATACTAAATACTAAATACTAACCTGAATTGAAATTAAAATAAATACGTTAACAATTCTGCTTTGCAGTGTTAGTCAGTGACTGGCTGCTCCAGTATTTAGAACGATGCCGCCTTATCCCATAGTCCAGCCAATGATTCACATTCGTATATACGCAGCTAATCAACGTCGCTGACGGGCTATGACAGCGTCCTCATGTGCCGACACCGGTGTTTTGGTTGATGTAGAGTGAAGCCACGTTAATGACAACGTGATCCAGTGATCCAAGGGACCGCTCAGGGAGTTTGTGTGTTCGCTCAGACACATGAAACATTAGAGGGAACATTGGACATAATTCTTATTTTGCTGCCACGTCTCAGTCAGACACATGAAATCTAGAGACTCTTTAATAAAGAGATCGCTTAGAATAAATGATTTGTTTGTTATGGAGCGAACGTTAAGCGGGGCCAACCGAGTTGATGACGGTCGATCTGCAAAATCAACAGCTGACTGCAGCGGCACTTGAAATAAAGACAATGCAGACCTGTGGACCTGCTGGGCAGGGCAGCGACTCCAGAGCTGGGGGAAGCAATGATCGATGAGCAGACATAGCTGTTATCAATAAAAACAGTGAACGTTTGACGGACACACCGTGAGAAAAACTGCTTCTGAGCCACAGAGCCCAGGTCCCAGTCACCGGCGTAACATATTAACTAAATGTCAGGAGAGGAAGTGGACGCAGGCACCAGGATTCTCCCCACAGCCAAGAAGCTAGCCTCTGGTAGCTTCTCAGTTTCACCTGGACGTCGGCCCTCGTTCCCCTTTTCCATCTCTTGAGGGTGAAAGTCCTGCGGGTTGTGAAGAGTAGCACACCAGGGGAGGAAGAGTTTTTCTGTTCAGCTGTTACAGTAGCTCTCCACTGAATCTTTGATGTTAAACCCTTTAAGACCTACCATAGAACCAAGTCTGCCAGAGCTTATCTTTAGATTTTTACATGCTGTAGTGCAGACCTTCCCAAACTGTGGTGCCCGCCCCCTAGGGGGGGCGCAGAGCCATGGCAGGGGGGGCGCGGTATGAAAAGGGAGGGGAACAAAACGCTTGAACACTGCTAGCACGGCGCCCACAGAAACGCAAAGCAGGAGATGAAGCATCGCTGAATATGTTTCCAAACCAACTTCATTCTAAGCCAAAGACTAGAAAATATGGTGAAGCAAATCTGCCCTTTGGCTTCACCTGCACAGGTGCTGAGGTAGGTCCCTGCGTCGGGAGCAGCGCTGGGCTCTTCCAATCATGGACAAACAGGATCCCACATTCTTAATTTTTAGTTCACAAACACTTGTTGTAGTGACTAACTACTCCTGACATTTTGGAGATGTTTGCTCTTTATAGAGTAAAGTTACAGCGGGATACAAATAACATCAGGCTGATCCTGCCACGATTTGTTCCCTCGATTCAAATCACAGACAAACAGGATCCCACAGCTGTTTATGTTTTTGAACCCATTTTGCACAGAGAGGCATTTTTTGAAAATGTATTGACAGCAATGTTGATTAGTATTACAGAAGAAGAAAAAACAACTACCCGTGACGCCTTTGTAAATGGAGGGACAGTAACTGCGTGTGAAACCTGCAGATACTCAGAGTAACAGTATTTTGTCTCTGTCTGCCATTCTGCAATTCATCTCACATAAACAATAACGTGACGTGAAAAAAGGCGCAACCTTTGACGTTGCCAGATGAACTCTGTATTCCTCGTCCGCAAAAAAGGAGTTTTAAAAAAATCTCAGTTTTTGGTGATTTGAAACACTGTTTGGATGAAACAGCTGCGTTTTCAAAAATACCAGTGTAGGTGCGGACGTAGCGTAAAAGATTTAGTAGTTTATTTTCTTACTACCTGTAATTTATTGCAGATTACTTGTATTTGCTTAATTGTTTACTAAATGTTTGAGGTGTGAAATAAACCGCAATGGAGCAAAATATGGGCGTGTGTGGTTGGAGGATGTGTTAGTGCGTGTGTGTGCTGTTCACGCGCCGGGGGGGAGGCGAACGTTTTTCGTGTAAAACAAAGGGGGGCCCAGCAAAAAAAGTTTGGGAACCACTGCTGTAGTGCCATTTTGGGGAGCAGTTCAAGTTGCTATACATCAATACAACCGTTATAGCCCAAATTTTTATAATATGTATGCTTTCAGTCCATAGTAACTACATATACATATATACATATACAGCAAAAAGTGCAATAAACTAGAACAAATTGAAAATTGTTTTGTTTTGTATTTTTACATATATTTGTAGTTAGAGAAATTTAAGAGGTTTATCCCTCAAAACGGAAGAACTAAAAAAGTTGCACAAAATAGTTTCCAACCACAGGAAATGTAATTTGAGTGTATCCATAGTTGTATTTTTGAGATACACCAAATTGTATATACTGCATGAAAAACTAAAATAAATACTACCATGTGAATTTGCAAGAAAAACTTCAGTGCATCAAAATAAACTATTTCCAACTGTGTAATTTGAGTTCTAAGCCTCCCAGAAACTATACTGAAAGGGTAAACTCAAACATGACTTTTAAAAACACCAGTGTAGGCTTCAAGGTAAAAACAAACAAACAAACAAACAACTAGAATTTTCGCAAAAACGACGTCACTTCAGGTTTCGGGCAGGTAATGGCGGACATACGATAGTTTGGGCTGACATCTATTCCAACGTAGGAAGTGCTATGAACATCTGATCGGATTGGCAAAGCGTGTTTCTGGAATATTACTTTTTTGTTGCTGCAAGTGCTTTTCATGCAACTTTTGCAAAGCTATGTGTGGAAGGAAACGGTGACCTAGGATAAGCTGGATACATAAGATGTAAGTACAACTCCGGTTTCACATGCAAAAATAAAAATTATTGCACTAGCTTGTGTGGTTGCCGATCTACAGGCATTTAAAAATAGTTACGCAAAACTGAGCGTTCCCACTCTGACCGGCCTTAAAGGGTTAACAGTATCTCCCAATCATAATTTAAAGCAGCAGAAATTAAGTCAGAACTCAAAAGAGCAAAAATGACATTACAAAAAATGATTGACGACAGTGAAAAACTACATTGTTGCCTCCAGCAAGCTGCAGCGGCGGCAAAGCCAAACACAGGCGCCATCTTGTTTGACAGAAGAACGTAGCACACAGCAGCTACAAGCATAGAGTGCACCACTATTGTTCAAATGGAAGAAATAGAAAACACTCAATAAATCCTTCCACAGCTGAAACTAATGTAGACAATGTCAGGGGAGGAAGTCAAACTGAACTTATGACACCAAGCACGATAACTACCAAAATAATGCAGGAAAAGTAAACTAAGAAACCCTAAAGCAACTAAACAGAGCAGCTAGCAATAAACAAGAAGTGTAAACTATAAAAACATAGAAGCTAAATGCTAACATGGCTAACACTATCATCACTGTATGTAGCCCGACTCTTCTCACAGCAACATACAACTGTCATGGCTAGACATCTCACTGATTGGCTCATGTTAGCTTGTGAAAATATAACGTCCCAGCAGTACTAGCTGTTTTATATACTGTTTAAAATAAGCGAAATGTGCTTATAATGTGTAAATAAAGGCTGAAGCAGCTAGCACTGTTAGCATCAGCACCAAGCCCTGTTACATTTGTACACTGTTAGAGCAATGGCTCCAATCTACAGCCTTTAAAATAATGATTAAAATGCTGTGATTGCAGCCATTCCCCAACTCTCTGTGAATGGTTCTCATGGCTATTGATCAGTGGGCTTTGATCAGTGGGCTTTGATCAGTGGGCTTTGATCAGTGGGCTTTGATCAGTGGTCATGAGAATTTGCATAATTATGATTAAGGAACTGACCTCCCAGCCCATTGTTCCTTCAGTGGGCTGGTTTCAGTCATTATGCAAATGTACTGTTTATAAGATTGAAACCTGCAGTCAGCCGAGATTGAAGAAGTCACCTGGATGATGATGAAACATTTCTCCCACAAAACGCTACGTCCAGATGAACAGAATCAACTTTTGGAGATTTACTTACCTGGATGATTATTGGTTATTGGTAACTTTATTGTCCCTAATGGGAAATTGATTTGCAGTATGTCCGTACAAACAAACAAACAAACAGGCAACCAACACATCACATACACACTCCAAAATAATATAATATAATATAAGCCTGAGAAAACAACCTAGATTTTTCATCAAAAAAGTACAATGTGCAATGGCAACAACACATATGGTTCAGTGTTATTAACTATGATAATAGCAGTAGGTACAAAAGACAATCTATGTCTCTTTGTCTTCACTGCAGGCACTTTATAACGACGACCTGATGGAAGCAGTTGAAAATCATTAAAGAGAGGATGATCTGAACACAACATGACAGAGGTCGCCTTCCTCAGCACCTGCCTGTTATAAAAGTCCACAAGCTGGACCTGAGACCTCCCTGAAATCTTACCAGCCACTTTAACCAGGTTGTTAAGTCTGGTCTTATTATTCAGAGACATATTACCGTACCAAGCAATGATACAGAAAGTTAAAACAGATTCAATAAAACTTTTATAAAAAACGAGTCATCATTGCAGATGAAACATTGAAACCTCTCAACCTCCTTAAAAAGTCTTTGTTGAACCTTTTTCACTGTAGCAGCAAGATGTGACTCAAAGCACAGAGCTTTATCAAGAACAACCCCCAAATACTTATAACTGTCCACCAGTTCAATGGCTGCACATTTACCACTGTTAGCGCAGGATGAGGGGATGTCTCCCTGAAGTCAATAACCATGTCCTTGGTTTTCAAGGTGCTGATCATTAAGAAGGACTGATCACACCACGAAACAAACTCATCCACAACAGGCCCATGGGAATCCTCTTCACCATGAAGGAGGCTTACAATGACTGTGTCATCTGCGTATTTAATGAAATGCCTGTTGGCCTGTGTACTGCGACAGTCATTAGTGTACAAAATATACAGTAGAGGAGAGAGACAACAACCTTGCGGTGAGCCAGTGGAAGAGTTCAGCTGTTTGGAAAAACAGCCGTTCACTCTCACACACTGAGATCTGTCAGTTAAAAAGTTTAAAACCCAACCAACGAGATTAAGATCAAGTGTAAACTGGTTAAGAAGTTTATCAGCTAAAAGATGTGGCTGGATAGTATTAAAAGCTGAAGAAAAATCAATAAATAAGAGCTGAGCATGAGCTTTGGCGCCATCAAGATGGCGATAAAGGAAGTTCAACAGAGTGACCACTGCATCATCAACACGTCTACGAGGCCTGTATGCAAATTGTAGAGGGTCTATAAGCTTCTCTACTTGCTAACTGAGAGTCTGAACTAAAACCAGGAAGACTTATCTTATTACAGTCACTGTAACAGTGACCAGTCATGTGTTTCATGCCTGCCCAGGCCACCCTTAAGTTATTGCTACCCATCTCCGCCTCTACCTTATCCTTGTATTTTACTTTGGCTTTTTTAATTTCTGATCTGATCTCCTTCCTAATTTCTCTAACTTTCAAGATATTCCCTTCAATAAAAGCTTTTTTCCTTTCATGAATCAGCCTCATAAGACCTTTTGAAGACCATGGTTTGTTATTAGGAAAAAAATGGAGATGGTGTCAGTCGCATTCTTAGGATTCGCTTTAGGGTGGATGTAAACAATGGTGACGTTGATCTGTGGGAATTCTCTCGGCAGATAAAACGGCCTCAAAGACACAGAGAGGAGCTCAATGTCAGGCAGACACACTTGTCTACGAACGGTCACATTTTTACACCATTTCTGATTTATATACAAACACACTCCTCCTTGAGATTTCTGGGTAGCTCCGGGGTCTCGATCCAAACGTATGGGAAACCCGAAGCCATTTAGTTCCAGAGAACAATCAGGGTCAGAGTCCTTGAGCCAAGTCTCTGTGAATGCCATTAGACATGTATCCCTGTAGCCACGCAAGTGTGCGACATTCAAATGCAGTTCATCCAATTTACTCCTCAGAGACTGCACATTAGCCAGGATTATTGATGGTAAAGGAATGACTCCAAACAACCGTCAGGATTGCCAATAAAATCATGCGAAATAAAAAACCCATCTTCGTTAAAAGAAGTTCCACAAAGCACAAGCCGATGCTATAGAATTTCCTCAGGCAAAAAAATATATATATAAAGGAATAAAAGAATGAAATAAAATAAGTTAAAACACTGACACTGACAGAGAGAGACAACCTGCTGGTCGCCACAAGAGCAGCGCCCCTCTTTCTAGTCTTGTCTAGACTGAGAATGCATCAAGACCACTCACTCACCCTTCCCTCCTGCCTCTCAGCTGCTGAAACTCACAGTTTGTTACCACGGAAGAGTCACTCCTTCATCTGAGATGAAGCCTGATAGTCTGACTGATGCAATATAACATTCAGTCTACACTTTGTTTTTGTGCAAAGATGATAAAGAGGAAATACTAATAACATAAACAAAAATAAATGTCCAATTTAGAAATCTTATTCTTTTTTGCTCTATAAAATAGTTGTTTTTATTTTTCAGTCACTCATCGTAGCAGTAGGATTTACATGAAAATAAAAACAAATTAAGTTTGAGAGAAAAAGTACATTTTTGGCACTCTCTGGGCAACTGACTCAGAGACTCAAATGATTTAAAAAAAACCCGATTCATTTTGGTGAGTGACTCATTTAAACTCGATTCGGTAAAAAGAATCAAATTTACCATCACTAATACAAATCCCTTTGGAGAAAACAGCTTTAAAACATGTATTGTTAAATTCCAGATGTTTCTTTGCAAGGAAAACTCAGACACTGAAACAATACCACCAGTAACCTCCTACATATGGAAATGTGGTGTCATTAAAGACATAATAATTTCATTAATACCCAATATCCAGCAAAATATGTAATTTGAACATTTTGTTCCTAACGAAATCAAATGTATATATTGTAGAAGATTAGCCAAATTTATGTAAAATGGCCAGTACATGAATTAAAAAAATAAATAAATAAACAAAATCGTATGACTGTGACAAATTTTACACAGTAATTCAGTCTAATAATCCACTCAAATATAAATATAAGTTTAGCTAAAAGCTCTATAGATAAGTCAATCAATAATATAATTCACATTTTAAATGATCATATGTGTTAACGTTTGAATCCTGACCTGAGAGTTTCCACTGCACACTGTGAACTCTTTAGTCCAGCAGACAGAAGCTTCACTCCTGAATCCTGCAGGTCAGAGTTACTCAGGTCCAGCTCTCTCAGACTGGAGGACTGGGAGCTGAGGACTGAGCACAGAGCTTCACAGCTTCTCTCTGACAGGTTACAGCCACCCAGTCTGAAAAACAAAAGATAATCTATAATACTTATGTAAAGTTTGTTATTATATTACATGCCATCTTTTTATTTTTGATGAAAACTTAACATACTAAGATACAACATCATATGGATGAACTTGAATAGAATGGTTTTTTTAATTATATCTTTATTTGGATTGGACAAGAAAAAACCATCTGCATAGCAGTATATGAATAACATGGGAACAAAGTCCTTCCAGGTTTTAGATTAAGTCCAGGAGAGCAAATGATAAACAAAGTGATCAGCGGGTGCATATTAACCTCCACTAGCTATTACTAGGACAGTTGCTCGCATGCTCCCCCGAAGGAGATATATAGAACACATTACATGGAACTATAAACACAAACTGGGAGGGGTGCCCATGCTGCAATCATTGTGAACAAATACCTAAATAAACAAACAATAGTAATAGAAGTAAATGTAAAAACAAAACAAAAACAACCAAGTAATAGCGAGATCAAGTGAAGTCAGCCCTCGTGGGGGTAATGAATTGGATCCAATTGTTCCAACTTTGGTAGAATTTGGCTTTTTGATTTCTTAACAGATATGTAAGTTTTTCCATCCTAAATATCTCTAAAATGATCCCAAACCAGTCGTCTAGGGTAGGCTGGGCTAGGCTTAACCATCTTCTAGTAATTTTTTTTTTACTTGCCACCAAGATTAATTGCACTAACTTAATCTCACTCCTACATTCCAGAAAGGGGACCAAACCCATGTATAAAACCTTAAAATCGAAAGGTATTTGAACGTTAAAGACTGCACTTAAGGAGACCTGAACGTTTTTTAACTTGGGACAGTCCCAAAAGACATGAAAATGGTTAGCAACAGTCGAGCCGCATTGTCTCCAGCATTGCATATAAGCCCCTTTGTACCTCTCCTGATATGGAGTCTTGAAGTACCTAATAATATTCTTCCAGCCATGTTCCTTCCAGCTCATAGAACTGTACATGGACCACTGGCAGTACAAAACATTTTCCCACTCCCCCACAGAAATAGCAATCCCTGATTCCCTTTCCCATTTATCCTTAGTGTATAAAGTATTATCCTTGCTGGCACTAGAGAGGGCTTTGTATAGTTTAGAAATAGATTTAGTAGGGGTCATGGTTGTGGCATTTTTCAGGATGAGGAAAAAATGCGACTCAGCATCATTGAAGTCGGACAGTTTGCATTCATGATCAATATATGATCTCAGCTGTAAGTTTCTATGAAAGTTGTATTTTGTCAGGTTGTGATCGTCCCGTAAGGCCTCAAATCTGAGCACAATATTTCTATGAGTAAGAGAGAGGAATGTCGTAAGGCCATAGGATATCCATGCTTCAAAGTTAGAGTCGTGTCTGTTTGGAATAAAATCCGAGTTGAAAGCAACCCACCTGAAGATTTTTAGCATTTTGTGTATCCCACAGATGTTGATTACCTTCTGCCAAACTTGGAGGGTGTGGGTTAACCAGGGGTTCCCCAGCTTTTCCAGCCGGCACATTAGACCCTTATCTGCCATTACAGCTTGTAGGGGGAATCGGTCCAACAGGCTGGACTCCAGTTCCTTCCACCTAGCCGTGTATGTTTTGTTACACCAATATAAGAGGGGGGTTATTTGAGCGACATAATAGTAATTCCTGAGGCAGGGCAGACCCAGTCCTCCCTTTTCCTTGGGGAGCTGGAGGGTAGCATATTTAATCCTTGGCTTTCGGCCCTGCCAGATAAATCTGGAGATCCATTTGTCCCACTCAATAAATTGGTAATCGCTCACTTCTATTGGCAAGTTTCTAAAAAGATAAAGCAGTCTGGGGAGCGTGTCCATCTTGATTGCGGTTACCCGGGAGCTGAGACGCATAAAGGGGACCAGATTCCATCTGTGCAAATCAGCTTTTATACTTGCAGATATTGGCTCGTAGTTTGCCTGAAAGAGCAGCGAGAGGTCCGCAGTCAAATATATTCCCAGGTACTTAATTTTCTCATTATCCCGATTTACTGTAAATTTGAGTAGAGATGTGTAATATTCTCCTAATGTTGTCAGTTGTTTGTCTATAGTGAATGAAACCAGTCTGATCTAAATCGATGAGGTCAGGTAAAAACTTCTCCAGTCTACGAGCAAGAATAGAAGTAAATAGTTTGTAATCCAAGTTAAGGACACTGATTGGTCGATAGTTTCCACATTCTCGTTTATCTTTCCCCTCTTTTGGGATAATTGAAATAGTTGCCTCCCTCCAGGAGGGTGGGATTTCTCCCTCCTGTAGGATGTAGTTAAATGACTTCAGCAATGTGGGGACTAGATCTGCCCTCAGGGTGCGATACCACTGAGAACTGAACCCGTCCGGCCCAACTGCCTTACCTGGTTTTAATCTGGAAAAAGCATTAATTTCTTCCACTAAAATGGGATGTGTTAGAAGCTCATTTTTGAGAGACGGGAGTGAAGGTAATTCTAGAGAGCTAAGAAAGGCATCAGTACAATTCTCCTCCGTAGCATTGGGCTGTGAGTACAGCTCCCTAAAGAAGGTCTCAAAACATTTCTGAATGTCTTCTAATTTTGATTCCAGAATATTAGTCTTGGGGTCCTTGATTTGGTATATCGTACTTTCCTCTAGTTGTTTGCGTTATTTATGTGCCAGATATTTTGCAGATTTCCCTCCTGTCTCATAGTATTTTTGCCTCAAAAAAATTAAGTTATTTTGGGCCTCCTGGGTGTAAATATCATTAATTTCATCCTGTATTTTCCTGATATCCTGCTTCAGAGTAGGATTTGCGGTGTTTATGTCTTCCTATTCTTTCAACTTTAAATTTGCCTGTAGTTCTGCTAATTTTTGCCCTTTGATTCTCTTTAAGTGGGAGGCGATAGAAATTAATGTACCTCTCATTACCGCTTTGAGCGTATCCCAAAGAATAGCTGGAGATACCTCTCCTGTGTCATTAACATCTAGAAATTCTTTAATGTCTACCTTTAATTTGGAAACTATGGCAGGATCATTAAGGTGCGATAACAATTTCCACAGTGTGGTACATTTTTTCCTAGCCACCTGCAAAGATAGAGAGATAGGACTGTGGTCAGATAGATCTCTTGTTAATATGTCACAGTCTTTGACCCTAAACCTATCAACTTTAAACATAAAAAAGTAGTCCAGCCTTGCATACACTTTAAAGGAACCAGAGTAATGAGTGAAATTTCTGGTAGATGCGTAGCGGTCCCTCCATACATCTATTATCCCCATCTCTACCATATAGGAATTGACTTTTCTAGTAAGTGCTGTTACCTGGTTGGTTGGGGAGGAGGAGTCTAGTTTAGGGTCAAGTCTAAAGTTAAAACCCCCCCACAGACAACTATCCCCTGAGAATCCACCAATAAATCAAACCTATTCCTATAGAATAGCCAATCGCTCCCGGGGGGAGCATAAACATTTAAAATTGTGATTTCAGACCCCTCTATCCATTCTGTTATTCTAACCAATCTGCCTTCCTCGTCACAGAGTTCTTAGATATGTTCATAGTTAAGTGTACCAGAGATAAGTGTAGCCACACCCCTCTTGTGTTTGGACTTAACGGAAGAGGAGAATACATATTTAAAACCTTTTCTTTTCAATCTCAAGTGATCTACTTGGTTCATGTGTGTCTCCTGAAGTAATGCAATCTGGGCCTTCTCCTTCCTTAGTTTGGACAGTATCTTATTCATCTTAATCACGTTCAGAACCCCGTTAACATTAAAAGAGATTACTTTCACTGACTCACTTCCCATAAAGGTATATTAAGTTACCACAGCGCATAAACTCAATAGCAGCAGGCAACCCCCTCTTAAAACAGTAACAAGTGAAAAAAAGTTAGGAATGAACTGAAAACATTTGAACATAACTGGAGCTTGAAAGCTCCTAAGCTGGCTTCTGACAGTGGAGCACTTCCACTGACACCCTCACAACTTGAAGGGAAACCCCTTATTACCCCCTGAGTTAGGGGGCTTTCCACTGCGACGTCACTCACAGCACGAGAAGCCCCACCCATTTTAGCTCGACAGTAACCATATTTCACCATGTTGTCCATAGCTAATACATAACATTAAATTCGTTCTCTTCACGTCTGTATACTTGCAGCTTCTCTCTATATCCCGCAGCTCCTCGGATCTGACGCGGACGCCGACCACCAACTCCCCGCCACAGCGGGCATCTTTGTAGTTTTTCTCTGGGGGTTGCCGGTGGTGTAATCACCTTTACCGGCAGGCCCCGACTCGCCAGGTCAGCCGTTGCCTCCTCCACCGTGTTGTAGGTTTTCACTCCTTCTTCGAAAAAAACCTTAAGGCGCGCTGAGTAGAGGGTCCTAAACCGTACATTCTTCTCTTTTAGGACCTTTCGTGCTTCTGCATACTCCTTCCTCAAAGCCATGATCTCAGGGGGGTAATCGTGGTCTAGGTTGATTTCTTGCTGGAATTTAACATAAAACCTTTCTTTTGCCAAGCGAGCCTCAGCACTTCTTTAACCGTGAAGCACAGGAATTTTACCAGGATCGATCTGGGTTGGGAGCCGTCCGGAGGGAGTAATGATAACACTCTGTGTGCTCTCTGAATTTGTAACGGTGTTGATGGTGGGATGGCGAGATTCTCCCGGAGTAGCTTCTCCACAAAGTGGGCCATAGATGGAGCTCCCGATTCTTCTCCCTCCGGCACCCTGTACAGTCTGAGCGACTCCCTCCTCGAGTAAGCCTCCAGTGATGTTAGTTTTGTTTGAAACTTTTCCTGCATGCTTTCTTCCATTTGCGCAACATCTCTAAAGTTAGAAATATCCTGTCTCAGAGTGACGCTGAAAAACTAGTTCATGCATTTATTACTTCCAGGCTGGACTATTGTAATTCGTTATTATCAGGATGTCCAAAAAACTCCCTGAAAAGCCTTCAGTTAATCCAAAATGCTGCAGCAAGAGTCCTGACAGGGACTAGAAAGAGAGAGCAGATTTCTCCTGTATTGGCTTCCCTTCATTGGCTTCCTGTTAAATCCAGAATTGAATTCAAAATCCTGCTCCTCACATACAAGATCTTAAATAATCAGGCCCAATCTTATCTTAATGACCTTGTAGTACCATATCACCCCATTAGAGCACTTCGCTCTCACACTGCAGGCCTACTTGTTGTTCCTAGAGTATTTGAAAGTAGAATGGGAGGCAGAGCCTTCAGTTTTCAGGCCCCTCTTCTGTGGAACCAGCTTCCAGTTTGGATTCAGGAGACAGACACTATCTCTACTTTTAAGATTAATCTCATATTTCCATTAAAAGTGTTGAATTTGACTGTTTGATGTTCTTTATGATCTCTGGCACCAGTTCATCTGTAGGCTGAGCTCAATCCATCCATTTAGTGAAATTATGTTTAAAGGTCTCCTTGTTTTCTGAGCGTGCACAGATCCTGAAGCAGAAAGCCTGGGTTAATAGAGAAATGATCATCACTGTGATGATGCTCATCATCTCTGACTGGGATTTGAGGTTTTGTCAAAGCAGCAAAGAAAGCCTGGCTATGTTGGACTGGGTGTGGAAGCAGCTCCCAGTTTGAGTTCAGGAGACAGACGCCCTCTCTACTTTGAAGATCAGCTTCAAACTTTCCTTTTTGCTAAAGCATATAGTTAGGGCTGGGCCAGGTGACCCTGAATCCTCCCTTAGTTATGCTGCAATAGACGTAGGCTGCCGGGGATTCCCATGATGCATTGAGTTTTTCCTTTCCAGTCACCTTTCTCACTCACTATGTGTTAACAGACCTCTCTGCATTGAATCATATGTGTTATTAACCTCTGTTTCTCTTCCACAGCATGTCTTTATCCTGTCTTCGTTCTCTCACTCCAACCAATCACAGCAGATGGCCCCGCCCCTCCCTGAGCCTGGTTCTGCCAGAGGTTTCTTTCTGTTAAAAGGGAGTTTTTCCTTCCCACTGTCGCCAAAGTGCTTGTTCATAGGGGGTCATGTGATTGTTGGGTTTTTCTCTGTATTTATGAAGTGCCTTGAGGTGACTTTTGTTGTGATTTGGCGCTATATAAATAACATTGAATTGCATTGTTAGTATCTCAGACAAAATCTCGTCTGTGTTCTGGAGCTTATCTTTGTGTTCTGCAACCCTGGTTTCCACATCATTAAGCCGCGCATTGGCTTTATCCAACTCACCCCTTATTTCCACCAGTTGCGCTTTCGTGTCTTTTCGAAATTCTTTCACCTCTTTCCCAACGCCTCTCAGTTCTTTCAGTATCAGCGTCAAACTTGCTGGGTCAACCTCATCTTCTGTCCCAGAATCCTCGCGGCTAGGAGTGGGAGAGTGGCCTCGGCTAGCCCTATAGGGGCTAACATTAGCCCCTTCTGTTAGCTGCACATTGCCATCTTCCACGTTTTCAAACGTTAACTTCTTAGCTATTTTGTTCTTTCTGGACATCATTTAAACCCCTTTTTCCTCTTTATGTGCACTTAGATAGTGTATTAATTTACTTGGGGCAGTTTTAATAAGTTTCAGTCGAGAGCTCTCGTACTAGGTGTCCATCCCCACGAGCGCCGGAACCGGAAGCCTTGAATAAAATGTTTAATTGGTTCATTTTAAAAAAACAAAATGTCAATTGATCTGACCTCAGAGTATTTAGTTTACAGTTTAAACTTTGTAGTCCAGCAGACAGAATCTTCACTCCTGAATCCTGCACATTTTTGATACTCAGGTCCAGCTCTGTCAGAGTAGAGGACTGAGAGCTGAGCATTGAGGACACAGCTTCACAGTTTTCCGCTAGAAGTTCACAGACGTTGAGTCTGAAAATGAAAACATGAACAAAGACTGATGTTAAAGTGTAATCAGGGTGCAATAACTAATCTTATATTTTAAGAATCCTTGTTGTTTTATGCTGAGCAGATGTGGTACGAAACAACAGTAAATTGATCAAGTTTACCTCTACTGTTTAAATTGCTGGATTTATTTTCTCAGTTAAAAACAAAACAAAACAAACAAACAAAAGAAAAAAGAATACAAATCGGTCAGACCTCAGAATATTCAGTTTGGCGTGTGGACTCTCCACTGCAGCAGACAGAAGCTTTACTGCTGAAGCCTTCAGGCTGTCGGTACTCAAGTCCAGCTCTCTCAGACTACAGGACTGGGAGCTGACCACTGACAACAAATCTGTACAGACTTTCTCTGACAGGTTACAGCTGCTCAGCCTGAAAAAAATAACAAGAACAACAAAACAATAATATTTATTATCAAATAAAATCTCTTTATATGTTGAATCTAAGTAATCAAATGTGTACAAATGAGTACACTACAATGCACAATTAAATAAAAAAATGTTCAAGAATTTAAGTGTAACAGAAGAAAAATATTTCAAATTAAACACAATTATTCCAATGTATGTAAATGGAAACCAGTGAAGACCAGGTTGATTTAGTGACAGTAGTTCAGTGTCTGCTGGCACAGGCCTGTGAGTACTGCAGTATTACACTTACTACAGTACTGCTGGTCACTTTATTAATTCTAATATGTGTGATTACTGTAAATGTAGTTATAAATAATGTATCACATCCTGGACTCTCATTTCATTTTCTGTCTAAAAGCTGCTTTGGCTCATTCCCCTTTAAAGCCCCGCTCTCCCTAAAGGCCAACTTTATTTTGATTGGATGATTTCATAAAGCACGCTGAAGGGCAGTAGCCAGTTATCATGAGCTCCATCTCCTCAACCTTCTGGTTTAGAAATTATAAGAAACTGTATACCTCATAAAAACCGGTCTTGATCCATGCTCAATCATCCAGGTTAGTAAATCCCAAAAGTTGATTCTGTTCATCTGGACGTAGCGCTTTCAGTGGGAGAAACATTTCGTCACTCATCCAGGTGACTTCGTCAGTCTCAGCTGACTTCTGGTTTCCAACCCTATAAAAAGTACATTTGCATAATGACTGAAACCAGCCCACTGAAGGAACAATAAGGCTGGGAGGTCAGTTCCTTGACCATTAGGTTTGAGTCATTATGCAGATGTACTCTTTATAAGATTGGGGAAAGCTGCAGTCAGCTGAGCCTGAAGAAGTCATCTTGATGAGTGACAAAATGTTTCTCCCGCTGAGAGCGCTACGTCCAGATGAACAGAATCAAACTTTGGGGGCTCATAAAATCATGATTAGAAATCTTCTCAGATGTATTTTTACATTTTAGATCCACAGCAACAAAGTTCACAGCAGGATGTCTCTGTTCAGTAATTATTATGCCCATTACCTGCAAACTGTGAGGTACGCAGGTAATGTCAGGTAAACACTAGCTGTCTGAAACTGTTCCTGTTAAATGTGTGTATAAAGGAAATAAGCTGAAATACAGAGACTGGGTGGATCTGTGCTTTGACACCAAACATTTCTTCCTGTTAAAAGGGAGTTTTTCCTTCCCACTGTCGCCAAAGTGTTTGCTCATAGGGGGTCATATGATTGTTGGGTTTTTCTCTGTATCTATTACTGTACGATCTACTGTACAATATAAAGCGCATTGAGGTCACTGTTGTGATTTGGCGCTATATAAATAAAATTGAATTGAATTGAATTACATCCCATTTCAGGTACCTAGAACCTGAACCTTCTCTGGAAACCTGGGACGCTGGCGGGTTTCTCTTGCTTACCTATCTGCTCATCCTCTTTCTTTCTGCTCGCATGATGATTTCCTGGTTGAGTTTGTAAAGACTTTTGCTCAGGACCTTCTTGCTGTGCGGCAACAGTGCTAACCACCGTCCGCTGTATGTTTTTCAGTCATTAAATCAAACCATGAAAGATCAGCTTGCTTCTCGTGATGAACCTGTCTGTTTTCGATTCCACACCAGGGTCTGCCCACTGGAAAGTTCAGGGATAAGGGTGGAGGATACTCACACAAACATAAAAACCCAGATTGCAACTCCAACTCTCTGTTCTAGTTAACCAGACCTTTCAGGCTCTTGTTCAATTAGAACCTCATGGAGTCTGAGTTAGCGAGACAGTTAAACATCCCTCTATGCCCCCTTAATCCGCCCATTCCCACTAAGTCATTAAATAACCGAGTGTCCCCTCACATAACTCAGCGCACAGAGCCTGTCACCCCTGGCAATCACAAGAAAACACTTACCTTTTTTGCTTTTCATGCACCTCACAAACCACTCATACTCGGGTTTCCTTGGCTAGAATTACATAACCCCCACTTAGACTGGTCAGGTCAGAGGGTAATCAGTTAGAGTCTGTTCTGTCATTCAAATTGCCTTGTTTCTGCCCGTCCACCGGAACCTGTGGAACCATCAACCAACACTGAGACTGTTTTAGATCTCTCCTCTGTCCCCACCAAATGTCATGATCTTCAGGAAGTATTTAGCAAAAGTAAAGCGCTTTCACTGCCACCTCACAAACCACAGGACAGCACCATAGAACTACTCTCTGGCTCCACCCGGCCTTCTAGCTGGCTCTATAACCTGCTTAGACCTGAGTGTGCGGCTATGGAAAAGTACATTAAGGAATCCCTCGGTGCAGGCATAATCCAACGATTGTCATCTCAAGTTGGAACTTCTTTTTTGTGGGGAAAAAGGATGGCTCTCTCTGGCCATGCATTTACTTCAGGGGCCTCAGTGATATTACCATCAAGAATAAGTACCTATTACCTCATTAGCTCTGCTTTCAGGCCATTTCACAGTGCCACTGGGTTTACAAAACCCCACATCCGCAACGCTTACCACTTTTTCCAGATCAATCAGGGAGACAAGTGGAAGACCGTTTTAAACATGCCATTGGGGGACTACGAGTATTTGGTCATGCCGCCTGGGTTAACTAATGCTCCCGCAATGTTTCAAGATTAGTTAACGATGTCCTCCGGGAATTCCTTGACAGGTTCGTATTGGTGTATCTGGATGATATCCTCATTTTTCCCAAAACCTGCGAGGAACATCAGTCTCATGTCCATGCTATTTTTCCAACGTTTGCTGGAGAATAAACCTTATGTCAAAGCAAAAAAGTGTGAATTCCATTCCTCATCAATAACTTTTTTCAGTTACATTTTGGCACGGGGGCAGGTGAAGACGGATCTGGCAAATGTGAAAGCTTTAACAGAGTGGCCTACCCCTTGTACCCATTGTAGATTCAAGAAGCATCTCCAATGGGTTTTGGGAATAGCAAATTTTTATAGACTGTTCATTTTCAACTATAGTCAGGTAGCTGCACCACTCAAGTCTCAGCATGCATCTGGTCCCCCAAAGCTGAAACTGCATTCACCAAACTTAAGTATCTGTTCACCACGGCACCTTTTTGGTTCACCCTGATCACAGTTATCATTGCAAAGGTGGACACATCAGAAATTGGAGCAGGGAGAGGTAAATGATGCCAAGTGAAAGAGAATGCTTTGGGGGGGGGGGTCATGCTGCTGTCATGGTCTGTGTGAGCGGCGGTGGTTTCCCACTAGACTCTGGTTTCTGCCTTTGGGTGAAGCCTGGTCAGCCTGTCCATTGTCCACACCTGACAGTAATCTACTAGGCTGAATATAACATCAGCACTCCCAATAACTCTGCTAACCTCCTAATCCTCGGATCATCTACTCACCCTTGCAGTTCAGTCACGTTTTCCTGGATGCTGGTCTTCTTGATTCACTCACAGCCAAATTAATGCCTTTCGTCTCTTAGACTTACTGGACCACTTTGCCTGGATTCAAAGCTAACAAGTACTCACCCAGACCTCACCACCTGCCTTCCCCAAGTTGCTTTCCGACTGCTGACAAGTAAATGGTAAATGGACTGATTCTTATATAGCGTTTTTCTACTCTCCCGGAGTACTCAAAGCGCTCTATACAACATGCCACATCCACCCAATCACACCCATTCTCACAAACACTTTATCTGAACTTAGTGCTTTCTAAGTACATTCACGCACATTCATACTCTGATGGATGCATCGGAGAGCAAGTTGGGGTTAGTATCTTGCCCAAGGATACTTGACATGCAGACTGGAGGAGCCAGGGATCGAACCACCAACCTTCTGATCAGTAGGTCAGATCAGACCAGCTTTACCTCCTGAGCTACAGAAACCCCAAATAAGACATTGAAGATAACCTCGTTCACTTACTGTAACCTCCACCAGTGATCTTTCTGATGCTGCTCTACCTCTGTTACAGTGACTCAGATTACCATCTACCAAGACCCATTTCCGGAAACCTACCACAGAGCCCACTTCATGCTCACAGCTTCAAGTGCTTGACTTCCGCCATAGTTCACAGTTCATGTTAAAAAATTCCAAGTGTCAAGTTCCTGTGTGTAAATAAAGCCTTCACGTCTAGTAATATTCAGTTCCTTCACCTTTGTCTGTATTTTGGGTTCACCATGTTGTTCTGGCCACACCGAGGTAACAGATTTATATTTGAAAAACAGAGAGACATGGGGGATTGCAATAAAGATGAGACACAAACCAGACCTTAAAATAAGAACATCTGAAAACGATGTAGGTGCAGTCTGGTAGCTCAAGTATTTGCTTTAAAAAACAGAGCTAGACTCCTGGTTGTTGGAGACAAGTGAACAACTTGAGGATAATAAACCTGTCAGAGGGGCTGAAGGATCAGAGCTCATGTTCTTATAGGCTGGATCTGGATTGTGCTTTGATTCGAGTTGAAGACAAAAATATTTCAGAAATGCTGACATGTCCTGCTGGAGAGAAATATTTAAAGTATCATGACTATTTTAGTGACTATTTTTTAATTTTTCTAAAGTGGTAGTGTTCTTTGAACTGAGCACCTCTGATTTATTTCCCATGATTTTAAGAATGAAGCGATGAGTTCATGTTTACTCACAAAGCTTTGTTGGAGGCTTTGACCACTGGCAGCAGCCTCAGAAGAGCCTTCTCTGAAGCAGAGTATTTCTTCAGGTCAAACACATCCAGATCTTCTTCTGATGACAGTAAGATGAAGACCAGAGCTGACCACTGAGCAGGAGACAGTTTATCTGTGGAGAGACGTCCTGATCTCAGGGACTGTTGGATCTCCTCCACTAGAGAACGATCATTCAGTTCATTCAGACAGTGGAACAGATTGATGCTTTTCTCTGCAGACAGATTCTCACTGAGCTTCTCCTTGATGTACTGGACTGTTTCCTGATTGGTCTGTGAGCTACTTCCTGTCTGTGTCAGCAGACCTCGTAGGAGAGTCTGATTGGTCTGCAGGGAAAGACCCAGGAGGAAGCGGAGGAACAAGTCCAGGTGTCCATTTGGTCTCTGTAAGGCCTTGTTCACAGCATTCTGGTAGAAGTGTTTCTCTGCAGATTCTCTTGTTTCAGACTTCTTGGAGGTTGTCTGTTGTTCTTCCAGCAGATTGAGTCCAGAGTTGATGAAGGTCAGATGGACATGAAGAGCAGCCAGAAACTCCTGAACACTCAGATGGATGAAGCAGAACACCTTGTCCTGGTACAGTCCACTTTCCTCTTTAAAGATCTGTGTGAACACTCCTGAGTACACTGAGGCTGCTCTGATATCGATGCCACACTCTGTCAGGTCTGATTCATAGAAGATCAGGTTTCCTTTCTGCAGCTGATCAAAAGCCAGTTTTCCCAGAGACTCAATCATCTTCCTGCTCTCTGAACTCCAGTGTGCATCTGTCTCAGATCCTCCATCATACTTGACCTTCTTCACTTTGGCCTGAACCACCAGGAAGTGGATGTACATCTCAGTCAGGGTCTTGGGCAGCTGTCCTCCCTCTCTGGTTTTCAGGACACGCTCCAGAACTGTAGTAGTGATCCAGCAGAAGACTGGGATGTGGCACATGATGTGGAGGCTTCGAGATGTCTTGATGTGGGAGATGATCCTGCTGGCCTGCTCCTCATCTCTGAATCTCTTCCTGAAGTACTCCTCCTTCTGTGGGTCAGTGAACCCTCTGACCTCTGTCACCATGCCGACACAGTCAGGAGGGATCTGATTGGCTGCTGCAGGTCGTGTGGTTATCCAGAGGCGAGCAGAGGGAAGCAGTTTCCCCCTGATGAGGTTTATCAGCAGCACATCCACTGAGGTGGACTTTCTAGGGTCAGTTAGGATTGTAGTTTTGTGGAAGTCCAGAGGAAGTCGACACTCATCCAGACCATCAAAGATGAACACAACCTGGAAGTCTTCAAAGCTGCAGATTCCTGCTTCTTTGGTTTCAGTAAAGAAGTGATGAACAAGTCCCACCAAGCTGAACTTTTCCTCTTTCAGCACATTCAGCTCTCTGAAAGTGAATGGAAATATGAACTGGATGTCCTGGTTGGCTTTGTCTTCAGCCCAGTCCAGGCTGTATTTCTGTGTTAAGACTGTTTTCCCAATGCCAGCCACTCCCTTTGTCAGCACTGATTTGATTGGTTCATCTCTTCCAGGTGTGTCTTTAAAGATGTCTTCTTGTCTGATGGTTGTTTCTGGTCCGTCTGGTTTCCTGGATGCTGTTTCAATCTGTCTGACCTCATGTTCATCATTGACCTCTGCAGTCCCTCCCTCTGTGATGTAGAGCTCTGTGTAGATCTGATTCAGAAGGGTTGGTTTTCCTGCTTTAGCGATGCCCTCAAACACACGCTGGAACTTCTTCTTCAGCTTAGACTTAAGTTTAGGCTGACACTTCTGAAGAGCATCTGAATCAAAAAAAGGAAAAAAGAAGGAAAAATACAAATCTGGTCTGAAGGAGCTATCTGACGTACTTTGTCCTTTGTTGAGCCTATCATACGTTTTAGTTTTTAATATACTTATTCTACCAGAAAACCAGAAAAAAGGGGCTACAGGAATTCCTAAATGTAATTCCTGAAAACAGCCACATTAAATGTTTTGAACCTACACATCTGTATTGCTTTGCAGCTTTTCATATGTACCTGATGCCAACATGTGCAGGCTAAACAGGTTTCTGCTTTCTGTGCCTCTTCTCCAAACTTTGTCACCAAAAATAACAACACTGCTATGTTATTTAAATAAGCATCTGAGAGAGATTCAGTAATTCACATTTAATTCTTGTCGTAAATTACAATGGCGAAAGATAATGTAAACCCTTTCTGGCCACACTAAACATGTTCCTTCTCGTTTGGCTCTTGGCGAAGGCAGTCGCACTTTTCTCCTCTTCTCCTTCCCCTTATCTTCCCTGCTTAGCCTCTTGTGTCTTTGTCTTGTCTCATGTGTATTTCACTTCCCTGGAACACTCTCTCACAGTCTGTGTCTAAAAACCTAAAAGAGAATTATGGATTTGATCAACTGGTCTCTGAATGCTATTGACACCCTTTTCTCAACGAGTTGTCTGGGCTCGGGAGAGCCCGAGTGCCCTGGAGGGACTTTCCCTGCCGGATACACGATGGACGAATGGCAGACATGGAGGATCGTGTGCCTGGCGGGACTGTCGATCGAGGACGCTGAAGATATCTACCTATTCGGAACCATGATAACAGGGTTCTTGCTGATCGGAGCTGGCTTGGCCCTGGTTTATCGGAGAATTAAGAAAGCGGAACCGGCTGTTCAAACCCCCACAAGGCTGCCCGCTGGGATTGAAAGGATGGGACGAGGTGCGGCTTCTCAGAAAGGGCTCAGTGAATGCAGCATGGTTAAGAGCTTGGAGGCGCTAACGGCTGCAGTGAAGGCTCAGAATAACACCTCTGAGTGTATATTGGATTACATCAAGGAAGAATCCACTCGGAACAACACCTTGGGGCGGAAGCTGGATTACATCGCGGATCAGTTGGCTGCGGTCGTGAAGTCTCAGAATCTGCTCTGTGAGCAAAAGCCTGAAAAGACCACAGAATTGAAGGTAAATAACATAATTGAGAGGCTCGCAGCTATCCAGCGGGAGATTGAGAGACCAGTGTCGGTGTCGGAGTGTTAAAAACAGCTTGAAATTCTCATGAGTTGTTTGTAAAAGAAAAATCACAAATCATATAATGCGGCTACCCCTTCGGCGCCAGCTGTGGGCTCAATGCCTGAGCTGAACAAAAACTCCCTGATAACGACTGTGTTGAGTCTGTTCCTTCCCATTCCATGCAAGGCCACCTGGGTTGGCTGGTAGACTGTTTACTTAGCCTGATAGGGCGGAGGACACTGTCTCAGCTGAACTATGGACACGCACACACATACATTTACACTGATAAGCACTCACACATCCCCCCTCCCCTTCCAATGCCTTCGATGCTTGTTGCCTCCTGGGAACACGAGGCGGGTCTGGGCCCACGCTGGAGAGTCGGCGCAGTGGCAGGATGGCTGCTGTGTTGCCTGGGATTACTCCTTATCCCCTAACCAACCTTGTTGTTGGTCACGTGCTCTATAATGTTGTACTGTGGACATTTATGTGCTTTCTGTGCAGAGGAGTTTTTTTGTTTCCTGTTCTCATGCTGTCCTCTATAGCCCAGCATGAGCAGAGGTCTCTTTTTTCCCCTTGTACTTTCCCATTGTAGTGTAGATTTCAGTGTTTTTTCTATAATGCAACGTTCTCTGACTTGTATCCCCATGTGATGTCTGTGTTGTGTGTGTATGGTCGGGGGGCGGGTTCATTCCACTGCAGGGCAACCTGACACTGCAGGTGATGAATAAAATTTGAACTTGAACTTGATTATATAAAAATGTGGCATTTAAGTCAAATGACTCATGCTTTTCTTCTTTAAGGCAATCAGTTTGCATGGTTTTTAAAAGTAAAGAACACTTGTGTTTAATTAAATACAGCTCACATTAGATCTAAGTAGTTTCACAGGTTTATGATGTCCATGTAGTTTAGAAAATACATTTGCAGGCATGTAACAAATCCAAACATTCGTCGTAGAATGACGTTCTTGCCCTCTCCTTTTTCTTACAGTGAATTCTGAGGTTTCACTTTCACATCTCAACAAACTGCAAGGTGACCATTTTTATTCATGGTATATGATACATGACCTCACCTTGTTGAGCAGATGGATCAGAGTATAAACGTAGCTGAGAGAAAAGAGAAGGATCTTTGATCTGAAGATGTTTGATTGTTATCTTGCATGCTTTGTCTCCTTTTTTCCTCACTGTGTCGATCAAGCTGCGTGCCTTATCTGCTCTGGCTAGGTTCTTCTCCAGTATCGATTCTTTCTCCAACTCATTTAAGACAGTGTCACATACGAGGGCCTCAAGCAGCTGTGTGAGGATTTCTGTTGTTACCCTCCAGACAAAGGCTGACCGCACCCTGGCAAGCTCCTCCTCTACAGAAACAAGAAAGAGACATAAACATGCTTCTCAGTCGAAATCATGTGAAAAATATTCTAACTTTGTTGAATTAAGACTTCATCATCTCATCAACAAATACTGAATTTTAGGGTGTGTAGGGCTAAAATGATGCCAGCTTAAAATGAAACTGAAGAAAATATTGAAACTGAAAAATAATATTGTAACCGATACACAGATGATCTGTATTGCTATACAGACGGGCAGGTATACAGGTATACTATGAACAAATATACATATATAAAGATGAAGCACTGTGAGGTAAACAGATCTACAGAGTGCTATGAAAATATCTACAGTAGTGGAAGCGTAGCTCTCTGAACAGACTATAACAGTGTACACACTATAACAGAGACTACACCATGTCAGTGTCCTAAAACTACAGCAGTAACCAACGTGGTGAATGTTGATAATGAAAGGATCATGGTCACTGGGAGGAGGAGTGTAGAAGGGTTAGGTGAGTGTGGATGGAAAGGCTCAGCGGGGACTGAGTTCAGTAGGGTGACAGCTGTGGGGAAGAAGCTGTTCCTAAACCTGCTGGTTTTAGTCTGAAGGCTCCTGTAGCGCCTCCTGGAGGGGAGGAGGAGCTGGAAGAGTTTATTGGCAGTATGAGAGGAGTCCGAGAATGATGCATACTCGGCGTAGACATCTCTTCTTGCGGACATCCTCAATGCCAGGAAGTGGAATCCCTGTGATGTGTTGGGCGCTGCAGTGCCTTGCGGTCAGCAGCAGAGCAGTTCCCACACCAGACTGTGACACAGTTGGTCAGGATGCTCTCTATCACACAGCGGTGGAAGTTGATTCTTCTTCAGTATCCTAAAGAAAAAGAGGCCCTGATGGGACTTCTTGACCAGGCTGGAGGTGTTAGTTGACCAGGACAGATTCTCAGAGATGTGGATCCCCAAGAACTTGAAGCTGGAGACCCGTCCAAGGATGGAGTTGGATGCATACTAAGGTCTGCAGTCATAGAGGAACGGGCTCAGCACACAGCCCTGTGGAGTGCCAGTGTGAGTGTGACAGTGGTAGAGCTGTTATGGCCTGACCTAACATGCTGAGGTCTGTTGGTCAGAAAGTCCATGAGCCATGATCCAGGTACAGATGGAGTTGTTGAGTCCAAGATCCACACGTTTGGTGATCAGCTTGGAGGGAAGAACTGTACTGAATGCTGAGCTGAAGTCAACTAACAGTATTTTTGCATGAGTACTCTTGTTGTCCAGGTGTGAGAGTACACAGTGAAGAGCTGTGGATACAGCATCCTCTGTACTCCATTGATTTGATAGACAAATTGGTGAGGATCCAGTGTGGGGGGCAAGCATGCCCTGTAATGCATCAGGGCCAGCAGCTTTTTGAGCTTTGCTTTGTGTAATGTTATAAATACTTGGATAATCCTCAGAGTCTCTGGACTTTTACTTAGAGATATTATATTCAGTCCTGTGGGTAGTTATATATTTAAAAATATATTATCCTCTATGGTTACTCTGGTATGAATGACTCTGAATCACTTTATGGTAAATAACACACTATTGGCAAAAATAAAAAACTGTGAAAGAATTCCAGATGACAAGTCTGTAGTTCGACATACAAGTGACGACCTTTGACCTTCATCAGTTTTTATTTAATTGTGTCAGAGAAACTCAAACGTGCTCTTCATGCAGCTGAGTACATTCAGTGTTTAAAACGGAAGCTGTGCAGGTCTGAGATCAGCAGCTTTGTGAAACACCAAGCTGAGGTCCTGTTAATGCTGATATATAGTGACACAGTTACATTTCAATTTAATTCAATTTTATTCATATAGCGCCAAATCACAACAACAGTCACCTGAAGGTGCTTTATATTGTACAGTAGATCGTACAATAACAGATACAGAGAAAAACCCAACATTCATATGATACATGGGTGATTAATCCTTTTGACTTTGTTTTTATCCATAAAACAGCTGCAGCTTTCACTACAGCACATGTGGTGCTTTAACCTTTGTACTGTTTGCATCAGTTCATTCTGCAGTTAACATGTGAACATGTTGGATGATCTGTCTGCTGTCACTGGGTGGTGCTGAGGTCTGAATCAGCTCCTGTAATCACAAAGAGAACTGAACCATCACAAACTGAAATATAAAGTTTATCTCAAATCTGAAATAGAGCTGATCCTTCTGTCCTCACACACGCAGGATCTGAAGTTCTTCTCTTACATTTCTTTAGTTCTTCAGCTCTGCTCACATACGAGCTGTTTATTTCTTAAAGCCGTATATACCAACAGATTTTCCAATATAATGTTAACCTTTGAGTTGTTGGTGCTTTGTGAATGTGAATCTGCATACATGAGCAGACGGAGCAGGTTTCAGTCCTGGTTCAGTCTGCTGCTGCACCGTGGTCACCAACATACAGAGGTATCATAACAAATATGAATGCTTTTTTCCCTCTCAAAGGATGTAAGCTGTACTGCACATGTAACTTTGTGAACTTACCTCAATAAGAATGATTCAGACTGTTTTATTTAACCTGAATATTTGAAACAAACTTAGTAAAAACAATACACAGAGTCAGTGCTAAAAATGTAATCCGAGGAAAAATGAAACACACATTTTAACTTAAGCTGCCAAGCAGAAGTATTTGGTTTGAGTACATAAATATTAGGCTTTGCTATTTAATCTGTAATTAATGATTAATGAGGGGTTACTGAAGTGCAAGCCTTTTTTAAAATATGTGTTAATATCCTTACAGATGTGGCAAAAGAGTGAAAACATGCTGCTGTTTGCACATATTGAATAATCAGCTCTGCACAGGAGCTGCAGCAGAGTGCAGCCTGTTGCTCTTACAGTGTAATACTCATAATAAAAGTACAGTAACTGTGGTTAGTTACTGACGGAGCAGCCCGGTGCGTTTCTGCTCATTTCGTTCACCTGCACGGGTTAGCTAAACAAACTTTACAAAACAAGTTTTGCCGATAGCCGAGTGCCCATCTTAGCTAGCTAGCTAAGGATGTTAGCTACAGATTAGCTTACAAACACCTTTCACTTACCAAAAATATTGTGGCGGCTCTCAGGTCCTTCTGTCAGGCAGACACTGAAGAACACCTGAGTCTGTCAGTTTGAAACAGTCGGTAAACGCTGGACCTCCTCTCAGCGTCCCCGCTCTATGTGCCGTTCAGAGATACGCAAGTTTCTTCATGACTGCGGCTGCTGCAGATATTAGGTCGTCCATGATTTCTACAGTCACTGGTCAGCAATATAATGTGCGCAAACATATGTGGCTCATATATGTGGCTCTGAAGCCCCGCCCCTCAAGCGCACCCTCAGATGCCGAAGCAGTGCCAACTAATTGAAGCTGAAAAAATAACTGTACGTGGAAAAAAACGATGTAAGTGTGAAAACCACATGAACAGTGAGTTTTTTCTTTAAATTTCTATATTTATGTTTTTTCACTATCATTTCACTTTCAATACATTTGTTTCAGTTTCAATATTTCTTCAGTTTCATTTTAAGGTGGCATCGTTTTAACCTCATATGTGGGTTCAAAGTACAAAAAAGTCCAGTTGTTTCTCTGCCAAACTCCTTAGACTGGAAGTTCTCATGTTATATTAATGTCCCACAGAAAGATTAAGGCAAAGATTAGGACAGGTTACAACTCGTGAATTTCATGTACTTATCACAGTTACAAAAAAGAATCTGCCTGAAGTCTATACATCCATACGTCTCATCATACAAAGCACTGATCTCCTACCTGCTGATGGAGCTGCTTTGGCTGGCTGTTCTTTAGGTTCTTCCATCATCTTTCTATAAAAACACGAGAAGATGATTTTACCAAAAGAAACAGTGAACACAGTCTGGGTGTCACATCATATGAATTTGTGTCATGGTTTAGTGTACGGGCCACACACACTGAAACTGATCTGTGTGAAAGAACACATCGATGACATGTGAATGTAGTGATAACCTCGTCATAATAGAGGTTTTTACTTTTTCACATATTTGTTCAGTATAATGATTAAATAATCTGACAATACAAACCTAAAATACTTTGTTCCCTGTCTGCGACTTTGTGCGTCTCTGCTGTTAGTGCTTACAGGAAGTTTTAAACTTAAAATCCTTCCCCACATATGTGACTGTGGTCTCTGGGGCCATTATCCTGAAACACTGGGGCTCAGCCCTGAAAGCTTTGCTATCTTCACCTGATAACAGCAGCTGTTTAAAGTTACTGAGTTTGACAGGGAAGTGAATGTAAATGTGAGACACTGTGTGCTCACAGCTAAAGGCTGCAGTCAGCTGTGTCAGAGCGTCCAATGATCCTTTAATAAACACTCAGAGCTCCATGTTGATGAAGCTGTCATGTGTGAGCTTGTGAGGCTCCTTTAAACTGGCTCTGCTCTGTCAGATGCTCACCTCTTCTTCACTGTCTCATCAATCTGCTGCACTCTTCATCTCCTCCTCTCTCTCTGCTGTCCTGTTTAAAAAAACAAACAAATCAGCGTTAGCCAATCAAACTCTGTGCAGATGCTGCAGCTACAGCTGATATGTCATTCAGCTGTTCATCAATCAGCTTCTGCTGCTGTTTATTCGGCTCTTACTCTGAACACGTGCAGATCTAGGAAGATTTTCTTGGGGTGTCAAAATCAAAGCGTTTGTTTTTTCAAACACACGTGCAGGTGTTTATATCACATATGGTTTAAATGATTCAAATGCAGTAAGTATACATGTTTCATATATCGTCTATAACTGAATTATGTTCTGTAGCCTACATAATGAAACACTTCAGTTGCATAAAACGTGAATTTTGATTTTATGTACTGTATATGTCACAGCATCGCAGTGTGGATGTGGAGAAGAGAGGACCCAAACGCAGGCCTCACAGGTGGTGAAGGCTGGTGTTTATGACAGAATGACAGAGTCTGAGATGGATGACTGACTGGAAGACCAGCTGAACAGAAACGACACATGTGGGACTGACAAAGACACTGAACTGGAGGACACTCAGGACTTACACAGGCTAATGATAATGATCAGGGTTCATATGCCTTTTTCAGGGTCAAATTCAAGCACTTCTTAAGCACTTTCAAGGTCCCTTTTCAAACTTTTCCAGCACATCCCTCCCTCACCGCCAAAAAAAAAATGCATGTTTCAATTCACATCACCTCAGTAAGACCATGTGAAAGTTAAGACAAATCATCCTAGGTGAACTTAAACACCTTTGTTCCCTTTTTGTTAAGAAATAGAAAAACACTCCACACAAAAATACTGCAAAAGGAAACTGTTGCCTTATATAAAGAGTGTATAAACTCAAAATGCACATGTCACTTAAAAATTAAGATGTGAACAAATCAACTTGTTAGATATTCTTCTCCTGTTGAAAAAACCCCCAAAAAGAAATAAATAAGTCTTCTCATCAGATATTGATGCTTCTTTCCTGTGTGACAGAAAATAGGAGACAGATGTTTGTTTGTTTTTTAAGTTAATTCCCAATAAAGCTGTTTTATTGCTAACTACATTGCTGTCTGTATTATTGCTGAAGTCCTAAACGATCACCTTTAAAGTAGAGCTGGGCGATATGAGATTTTTTCATATCACGATATGTTTTTTTCATTTCAGGCGATAACGATATCTATCACGATATAAGCCAAATAACTATATTTGTACAATTTAAATGTGCCGTTGCTCACAAGTAAAATGTGAAATAATCAGCAGCTTGTTTTTATTTAAATATTTATTTCCCATAATAAGTTCAACAGGGTAGATGTACTTAAGGAACATGAGACTTTTTCAGATAAATAAAGGCAAATATTGCAAACTACACAAAAGGCAGCCGCTAAAGCGTTTAAGTTTCAAAATAGAACAAATGAAACAGACTAAATTGTCAATTCCACTTAGAAACAAAATATTAATTCTAAAAATAAATCTTAGTTTGTTTTACAGAAGAACAGACAAAACTGACTAACTTTTGTCAATATCAAATGAACTGAGAACTAAAAGGAAATTCTCAATCTCTCCTTGTTGTATAGCTGAGCTTTTCAAACAGTTTTAACAGTTACTTTAGTCTGACAAAAGCCGAATGACGAATTAGCGCTTCCAGTCAGAGACTGAGGCTACGTCCACACGTACACGGGTATTTTTGAAAACGGAGATTTTCCGTTTTCATTTTAAAAAATAATCCCGTCCACACATAAAGGCAGAAATGAAGGAAAACGCTGCTATGAACATGCCAAAGCAGCAGGTGGCGCTAGATTCCTAACCGTGCAGAAATGTTGGCCAATCAGAAGTCTAGAAGCCTCGTGGGAAAAAGTAAACAAAGCTGGGGCATAGAAGCAGAACCGAGTCGTATGTGTGGAGGGACAGTAACTGTGTGTATATGTAAGCATTTAAACACTGCAGAGAGTAGAATTAACAGTATTGTAGAAATTCATTTCACCGAAACAATAACGTGGCGCACAGTGTGACGCATGCACCAGTTTATTGTATTTCCAGACTTGCTTTCGGCACAATTTACAGTGCAGCTACTCTGTTTTTTGTCAGACTTGAAATAGCCGAAATACCTTCACACTACGGAGCTTCTATGGCTCTTCCGTTCGACAATCTCTCCGGCGTTGGAACCATCATCTGTTTTCTCTTCGGTCACGCTCGGTTGATTTTTCTAGTCGGCACACTCATTTCCTCCATTACCCGCTGGCTGCTTCCCAAACAAACACACGTGCGGCTACTTAGTTTGGATTGGCTGACCTTTTTTTTTTTTTTAAGAGGACAAGAGCGGCGAGGTCTATCGCAATAGTTTAATTTTTCTATCGAGAAAAAGTTATATCGCGATACATATCGTTATCGTTCTATCGCCCAGCTCTACCTAGAAACCAGGTCAATGTGTCTGTAGGTTCAGTCATCCAGGTCATGTGATCTAAGGAGCTTAGAGAGAAAAGAGACGTCTTTAAGTTTCTGGAAGACGTTTCATCAGAGAAGCTTCTTCAGCTCTAAAACCAAACGGTGGAGAGTCCCAGATATTTAAACCTGAGAGGGAAAGAAAGCATGTCGCTGACCCACCACTGATGTTATTTCAAGGAGGAAACTGAGAGCCTTTGCACCAGGAGCACAAACATCAGCTCCAGCAATGATCCACTGATGTGTTTTTATTCCATGTATGAATGTTGTTATTGACAGAGATGACGTTTGTGTGTCAGTGATGCAGTGACTGTTGTTGTTACCTGTACAGGCTGGTTAGACTCTATGAAACAGATCATACAGATCTCTGCATGTTAGAAGAGACTATTAAAGGTCATGAATGAGACAAAGGCAGGGAGGCGTCCTTTACAGCTAAACAGCAGAGTGAGAGAACAGCCAGCACCTCTACATTTATCACATTATACAGCACATGTATGATACTGACAGGGATGAGAAGAATTTAGTGATTCTGATCCCATCATTGATATTACTTATTGATTCTCAGTAGCTCTGCTCTGACAGTCACCACCATCACTGAGCAGCATATCAAAGACATTTGTGCACATTAACTGCATGTTGTGGCTCAAATGTTTGTGCATGTTGGAGGCATTTCCTCTTTGTTGTGATCAGTGTTGGTCATTACTCAAAACAGTCATTATTACACATATTACACAGAACACTTTAATTAAAAGTAATGGAGTACGTTACTTCATTACTCCTCATAACATTACTTTGATGTTAAAATGAACAAATGAGCATGTAACAACATAAAGCTGAGGTACAGCCCCACACACCAACACAGATCCTGATGAGGTCACGTGATGTTTCTCTGAGTGTTTATGAACACAAATCAAAGATGAAACAGCACAAAGACACTTCAAAGTGATTCTACTGTAGAAACATGAACAGGTAGAAACCTGCAGCCTGACTGCTCATCACTTTGTTACCTGTTCAAGTTCAGCAGCAGCAGCTCACTTTATCACGGTGCTGGTCTGGGGTCAGTGTTTACTCAGCTTTAACTAGTGATGTGACGTTCTGTATCGAGGCTTCGAAGCGTGTGTCGAGTAATGGAGGGGGCGTTTCCGCGAAGCGCGTATCCAGGCTTGCTTCATTTATGGGAGGAGCTGAAAATGATGACGTCCGAAGCCTCGCTGCCCGGCTGTACCACGTGTCTGGTTCAGGAAGCGGTTCGAACTTTGCCGCGAGCTATGACAGCGATATAAACCCCTCAGACAAAATGTGGGCGTTTGATGGAGAGTTGCGGTTAGTGAGAGTTAGAGACAGTTTAGAAAAAAAAAAATCGCCTACGACCTGCCACAGTGGAGAAACTGTTTCTTTTTAACAAAAACCAATGATGTGTCCCCTAAACACTAATCACTGTCCTTGCCTCAATGTTACAAAAGCACAACCACTGTCCACACCTCACCTCACAGTATATGATCATTTCCATTTTAGGCATTTCCAAATAATCATGTTCCATACTGCCAGTATAAATATACACAGTACACTGCATCACTACAATATACATGTTTTACACACTCCTTTTGTTGTTGACATTTACAGGCTGTGTGCAAAAAGGCCACACTCTTCAAATTCATGCCAACTAATATTTTTACGTCCAGTAGGTGTCCTACTAGAGCAAATGAAGCTTCATGAAGCTTCGCGTTGGGGTGAACCAATTGGATGAAAAGCTTCAGTGCTTCATGAGGCTTCATCTGCCCATCACTAGCTTTAACCTCACTCTGGGTTCTTGGCTAGCTTAGCGTTAGCATGCTGTGTGCTAGCTCAGCGTCAGAGCTCTGCAGGTGTCTCGTGTGTAAATATTAATCACAGTGACAGTAAACCACTGGGGGTTGTCGGAAAAGTAAAAGATTGCTATGAACATAAACAATTTAAAACTATTTCCACCTTCTATAGGTCATTAGAAGAAAATAGACAAGATTCAACACTCTATATTAAAAAGAAATGGGAAGTTGAACTGACCATAAAAATAACAGAGAAAGAATGGCTCAATATGTGTGAATTGCAACACAGTACAACTAATTCGCCGTTGTGGAGGGAATTTTGTTGGAAAAATTTGACACGTTTTTTCATTACACCCAAAATAAAAAGCAAACTGACCTCAAGTTTACAAAATTGTTGGAGATTGTGTGGAGAAATGGAAGCGGATCATTCTCATGTATTCTGGAAATGCATTAAAATTAAAAAGTATTGGGAAGACTTAAAAATGAATATGGATAATATTTTGAGTTATACATTCCCAAATACTTGCCAAGTGATGTATCTAGGAAACATAAAAGAATACATACAAAAAGAGGACGTGTATTTAGTCAAAATAATTCTGGCCGCAACAAAAAAAGCAATTACAAAGAAGTGGTTACATCCAGATCCTCCCACCCAGCGGGATTGGATCAGTATTGTAGAGGATATCTCAGAGATGGAAAAAATAACACTCAACATTAGACTGATGGGAGGTAAATACGACAGACTATGGAGGAAGTGGAAAACATTCAGAAGTGACACAAATGAAATAACATAATAGGTTTTCTTTTTTTTTCTGCAATGTGATAAATGGAGAAAGATATGTAAACTCCAGACTCTGTTTGTTTATATGTATGTCTGTTTGTTATTTTCTTTACTGTATGTCCACAATGATAAAATAACCTAATAAAAATCAAAGTAAAAAAAAAAAAAAAAAAGGTAGTGGAGCATTGATCAGTCGTCCATTGTGGCATCAATGTGATCACACCTTGTTTTGTTGTAAAGGGTGGCAGGGCTTGGCTTCCTTTTGGTAGTGGAGCATTGATCAGTCGTCCATTGTGGCATCAATGTGATCACACCTTGTTTTGTTGTAAAGGGTGGCAGGGCTTGGCTTCCTTTTGGTAGTGGAGCATTGATCAGTCGTCCATTGTGGCATCAATGTGATCACACCTTGTTTTGTTGTAAAGGGTGGCAGGGCTTGGCTTCCTTTTGGTAGTGGAGCATTGATCAGTCGTCCATTGTGGCATCAATGTGATCACACCTTGTTTTGTTGTAAAGGGTGGCAGGGCTTGGCTTCCTTTTGGTAGTGGAGCATTGATCAGTCGTCCATTGTGGCATCAATGTGATCACACCTTGTTTTGTTGTAAAGGGTGGCAGGGCTTGGCTTCCTTTTGGTAGTGGAGCATTGATCAGTCGTCCATTGTGGCATCAATGTGATCACACCTTGTTTTGTTGTAAAGGGTGGCAGGGCTTGGCTTCCTTTTGGTAGTGGAGCATTGATCAGTCGTCCATTGTGGCATCAATGTGATCACACCTTGTTTTGTTGTAAAGGGTGGCAGGGCTTGGCTTCCTTTTGGTAGTGGAGCATTGATCAGGAAGCCAAGCCCTATATATATGATACAATCTCACTACACTTAGCCTAATCCTTCATTGCCCTGAAGAATTCTGTGGTGTACGGACCTCCTCTCCAAGGAAAGAAAATGCAGAGAAGACTCACCACTCAGCAGGCCTTGGAAATGATCCTGAGGGAAGTCGACCCTTGTGACTCGGATGGAGAAGACCTACAAGTTCAGCCGGATTCGGACTCAGAGCTGTCTGATCAGTCTTCCGGTTAGTTGCATTTCATGTTATTTCCTATTTCATTTCAAATAAGTAAGTGGATGTAGTTTGTAAGTAAGATATTTCAGACATTATTCTGATACAGAGGAGGAGATACTGGACCTTCCCATTGCTCACAATTTGAATTTGTTCACACTGCAGATGAGGAGACTGCTTCTCCACCTAAAAAGAGAGCTTGTTTGGGGACTGAGACAGCGAAAGATGGCACAGTGTGGCGTGAAGAACAGGTGGGGACCTGTCTCCCTTTCACCCCAATAGAAGCGTACGCTGCAGATGGAGAGCCAACGGCTAAGGCCAGGAGAAATATCACGAGTCGCCTTCGGAGCTTCCTGTGTTTCATCACTCTTGACATGCTTCGTAGCATTCAAGAATGGACTGTTCAACATGCACAGCAAACGGAGCATGTTCATTGGTTCATGGACCTCCCTGAACTAATGGCATTTATTGCAATTGTCATCTTGCGGGGGGTTACCAGGGTTCCATCTCTAAATGACTGCTGGTCAGCAAACCTGGGAAACCCACAGATAATTGGAACTATGGCACGAAACCGCTTCAAAGAAATCATGCAACACCTACGCTTTGATGACAAGTCCACCCGCAGTGATCGAGCAAAGACTGATAAGTTCGCTGCAATTTCCAGTTTGTGGGGATCATTTGTCACCAACTGCATCACGTGCTACAACCCTGGTCTACATATCACCGTTGATGAACAGCTTTTCCCATCAAAGACTCGGTGCAGTTTCCTGCAGTATATTGCAAGTAAGCCGGACAAGTTTGGGATCAAGTTTTGGGTGGCTTGCGACCTAAAATCCAAGTACATTTGCAATGTCTTCCCATATCTTGGCAAGGACCCCAGTCGTCCCACTGGGGAGAGACTTTCTGAAAATGTAGTAATGAGGCTGATGGAACCATTCCTAGACAAGGGCAGAAATGTTACCACGGACAATTTTTTCACATCGCTTTCACTTGCGCAAAAACTTCTTAGACGGAAAACCACCATCCTCGGCACAGTCAACAAGATTCGCAGGGAAATTCCTCAATCCACTAGACAGACAGATCGCAATGAATTCACCACTCAGGTATGTTGCAGGTCTTTTCTGGTTCTATGTTTATGTGTTTCATTGTGTGTAAAAGTGCTATGGAAATAACAATTTATCTTATTTCTTAGGTGTTTTCAACATCTGCTGCCACGCTGACGGCGTATGCGGCCAAACGGAAGAAGACAGTCTATATTCTTAGCAGCATGCACGGCGTGGTTCAGACTGATAACACTACCAAAAGGAAGCCAAACACTGTCACCCTTTACAACAAAACAAAGTGTGGCGTGGATGTGATGGACCAGATGGTTCGGGAGTACACTGTCCGCAGAGGAACACGGCGCTGGCCAGTTGCCGTGTTTTATAACATGATTGACATGGCAGCACTGAATGCACATGTGCTGTATCAAGCATGCTCCGGGACGAAGGAAAGACGGGTGGACTTCCTGGTGGAGCTTGCAAGGGAGTTAGCTCACTCTCATGTAGCTGCGAAGAAGGCAAGAAAAGAACAGTTGCCTTTGACACAACCCTCCACACCGAGCCCTGGAAAAAGAGCCATGTGTCAGGTCAAACACAATTGCAAGAACAATCATGCCACTGTGCGATGTGTTCACTGCAACAGATACACATGTGGTAAATGCAGACTACAGATACCATGGCAGTGCCAGGATTGTGAGTGATTGCTGAAAATGTTGAAATGTACTCACTCACTTTTTATAATTATTTGTAAAAATGTGTACAAATGGTTGATTTTTTGTACTGTTTTTATCAATAAATCTCAGCAACAAAGGACATACACCCATGTGTGTTGATTTCTCCCTAAGATGGCAAACTGAAACACTCCAAGTTGGTGACTTTTGGAGATTTGTTTCCCTGGATGATTGAGAATGCATCAAGATGAAACAAAAGGAAGCTCACCGCTTTTAGCAGCTCCCCCACCCCCTCATCCACACACCCCCACTCCCCTCCCTCCAGAATTCCCAGGTAACAACCCAATTTACATATGAATGACTAGCCAATTTAGCTTCCACTTGCCTGAAGCTAAAGCTTAGCTAAAAGCCTACCAGCCATTTGGCTGCTCTCCGGGTTTTAAAGGTAGAAAGGTAGAAGCCTGGGCCTTCCTAGTGTTAAACGCTGCTGCTGTGCTACATTTGTCATTTCCTGCTTTCACTACCATCCATGTCAAAGTGCTGAACTCATCTGATCACTTTAATGCAGTAAAGCAGGAGCTGTAAGTCTGACATTTATTTACTGTCATTACAAACACACACATCTGGATTAGCATTCAGACAAAGGGCTGAAAAAAAATCAGCATTTGATTATTATTATTATATATCCTGTTTATGTGGATGCACTTTTCTATCTGTCAGTGCTGAAAGCAGACGTCACTGATCACATGACTCTGAGGGATGTTTCCAGCACTTTGCTGAATCTGAGCCATGAAGATTTAAGGCTCAGCTCTGAAGGCAAAGCAGGTCTGAGCCTGTGTTAGCAAGCTGTACCTAATAAAGTGGCAGCAAGGACTCAGTCAGTAATGATCAGAGCCAGCAGGGGGCAGCACAGAGAGGTGAGGAGCTGTCAGAGAAGCAGGCTCACATCAGACTGGCCATATTCCATCATCTATACCTGAAATAATCATCAAACACACGCAGAGCAGAAACATGTGGAAACATCTGGAGCTCAGTCTCAGTTTGATCCCTCAGAGGTTTACCTCAGTCCTGCTCCTCTACTTCCTGTTTACAGCGCACATCATGCTGTGTACTGAGGGTCATGTGGTCAAATTGCTCGCTCTCTGTTACTCTGACAGAGAGCGAGCACAGTTATCCTAATGTGTGACATCACTTCTAACCACAGAGCATTCAGCTTTCACAGCAGCCAACATCCTGTCACACTGAGCATGTGCAAACACAGCAGCCAACATCCTGTCACACTGAGCATGTGCAAACACAGCAGCCAACATCCTGTCACACTGAGCATGTGCAAACACAGCAGCCAACATCCTGTCACACTGAGCATGTGCAAACACAGCAGCCAACATCCTGTCACACTGAGCATGTGCAAATAGAGCAGCCAACATCCTGTCACACTGAGCATGTGCAAACACAGCAGCCAACATCCTGTCACACTGAGCATGTGCAAACACAGCAGCCACCATCCTGTCACACTGAGCATGTGCAAGCACAGCAGCCAACATCCTGTCACACTGAGCATGTGCAAACAGAGCAGCCAACATCCTGTCACACTGAGCATGTGCAAACACAGCAGCCAACATCCTGTCACACTGAGCATGTGCAAACACAGCAGCCACCATCCTGTCACACTGAGCATGTGCAAATAGAGCAGCCAACATCCTGTCACACTGAGCATGTGCAAATAGAGCAGCCAACATCCTGTCACACTGAGCATGTGCAAATAGAGCAGCCACCATCCTGTCAAACTGAGCATGTGCAAATAGAGCAGCCAACATCCTGTCACACTGAGCATGTGCAAACACAGCAGCCAACATCCTGTCACACTGAGCATGTGCAAACACAGCAGCCACCATCCTGTCACACTGAGCATGTGCAAATAGAGCAGCCAACATCCTGTCACACTGAGCATGTGCAAATAGAGCAGCCAACATCCTGTCACACTGAGCATGTGCAAACACAGCAGCCAACATCCTTTAATGATAGAACAAAACTCAGACATCAAAGTTTCTCACGTTACAGAATCAGATGAACAGACATGAAGGGATATTTGTGGTTTTATGCACAGAGTCAGAATCAGACTCAGAGGTGTTCCTCGTGATGTTTGGTGATGGAAACAGTCTCATCGACGTTTCCATCACCAAACTAGAGAAACTAGTAGCTGCACGCAGCAGAGTTTAGCACAGCTGATCTCTGTGACGCATCAACAGGAACAACATGTTGTTAAACAGGACTGTATAAAGACTCAGAGTCTGACTCACACCTGAACAATGAGGCTGTGCAGCATCGTCCTGTCACACCTGCTAAACCACTCGTATCAGTTTGAGCCCGAACAGTAACACGGTCACATGACCGACGAGGCCAACGCGCCCAGACGAACGTCTTCCTCGTGGAACTAACTTGTTCCTGTTATCAGATTTGTGAGCAGCAGCTGAAACTGCCACACGAATAAATGTTCTTCAAACTGTTTGATTCCAGCCAATCAATAATCTATAATCATGAGGATTCAAACACAAGAGCGGAACGTGTGGTTACATTGTAACCTTGGTTCTCTGAGTGAGAGACTCTCTCCCCTCTGTCACATATGGAACAGAGGGGAGAGAGAGTGTCGGTGTGATGGAGGACATCAGGTCCAAACATCACAGAAACAAACAAACTGTTAAAGGAGGAAACAAAGCAAACTTACAGTTTCTTCACACAGAGACACCAACAACAAGCTCCACTGTCCCACTCTGATCCTGTCTCCTCCTCTTTTATTCTTGCTCTGAGCTCTTTTTGGGTGTGTGTTTCTGTCTCCACCCACAGGAATGCATTGATACACTGTTGATAACGACACGAGAGCAGACGTGTGACAGAAAACAGAAAAATAACCTAAACACCTAAATAACGTAAAATAATCAGAATATTTATTAATATGTTTAATTTCTCTTTAAAAACTTTTCTGCTCCTCAAATCCTTTGTTTAAGTTCAATCTAAGGAAAGAAAAGCGTCTTCTTTAAGTTTCTCAAAGAAGTCCACGATCTGTAGGCTCATGGAAATTCATTTTGTTGTTTTTTTGAGCAGAAACACCAGAGTGTAGAGCAGGAAAACGATCCCAGCAGGACGTCTCTGTTGGGGAAATATCCCAGTTATTCCCCTGAGCCTGGTTAGTGAACTGAGTCAGAGCTGTTCATCGATCCTACAGGTGCTAACATACAAACACGATCAGCAGCTTCTCTCATATGGAGAACACACTTCAACATCTGCAGCAAATCCTGTGTTTTATGTTGATGTGACCAACATCTTGTGTTGAGTCTTTGAAGATGAGGAGCCAAACACAGACAGTGGATCCAGAAGGACTGTTTATTCAGGGCTTTAATACGACTGAACTGATGCTTCACATCCTGTTTAGAGACGATCGACCAACACAGGCTCAGTCCTCACTCATCACACGGACTTCAGTCACACTGGGATCAACAGAGGAGACTGTTCACCATCACAGTTCAGCAACAATAATCAGAGCTTTTCTCTCTTGGTGAGGATCACATGTTCTGACACACAAAATATCTTCTGGTTTAACTCGTCTCTCCTTTTTAGTTTGGTTGTCGTGTTTTTTACTCTTTGTTCCTGTCAGTGTCAAATATGAGAGCAAACTGTTTTATGCAGGAGCCAAACCAACACCAAGCTGACCAAGAGAACCTATAACACCACCAGAATTTATTATCCAGACTTTACTGACAGATTTATGTGCAAGTAAAGCTGTTTTTTAAATTATGTTCACTGCTTTCAGCCAAGGAAGCATTCGTTCTTAAAAGTTCACGAAACGAGTAAATCCAGTTCAGCAGAGTTCCAGTTTGTAGCACAGCTGATCTCAGCTGATCAACAGTAACAACAGTAGGGGTGGGCCATAGAAACGATATACGATAGAAACGATATAAATTTGGCCAACGATAGAGATTGTGACTATACCGCATGTTGATGATGTCATCAAGCTGCGCCTGTTTTGGTCGAAAGCATCGCAGCAGCTACAACAATTATCATCTGCAATTATGGCGGGCGACAGTCACAGCAAAGAGATGAAGCACTATTGAAATATGGTGAAAGCCAAAAAGTTAGCATTCATCCTCCAGCTTCACTGTGCTAATGTTATGCTAACATAGCTGTGTCGCTAGCAGTCATGTAGCACAACATTATATACCAGGTAGTCCAACTTCAGTAACCCTGCAAACGCCACTGCTGTTTAGTCTTCATTTATGTTGGAAGTGATAGCAGAGCTGTACGTTTGAATTAGTTTCAAAAATCTCTCAGTCAGAATATGCTATGAAATGTTTAGGTGGAAGCTAGCGAGCTAACTTCCTGTTAACTTCTAACTCCGTTAAATTTAATAAATTCTGTTTTCATGGATGCCTGGATGTAGGGCTGCTCGATTATGGCAAAAATGATAATCACGGTTATTTTCACTGAAATTGAGATCTCGATTATTTGACAATATTTATTTAACAATAACAATGTGTTGAATAATGACTTTAAAGGTTGTCAAAAAATAATATAAAATAGTGTGCAAATACTGATAACAGTGCAAATGTTTGCAATATAAAAAAATAAATGAAAAATGTAAACATCTATGTTTAGTGAACTTTGCAGTGTTGCTCTGTGGTGCGGCTATGACACCGTAGCAAAGTTTACACACAGTCTACTTGATCCACGTCTGACTGAACCCATGTTTCCAAACCACTGAAGTTTTTTTTACCTCTTTTCAACCAACAGCAGTCACTCTCCTCTCCAAATAACTTCTGTTTAGCTTTCCGAGCTTCCCTCGGGTCCTCTTAATCAGCGGTCCCCAACCCCCGGGCCTCGGACCGGTCCCGGTCGGTGAGTCGTTTGGTACCGGGCCGCGAGAGTTGAGGCTCAGGTGTGAAATGTATAGTTTTCAGGGTTTTTATCGGTTTTCCATGTTATTTTGTCATCGTTTTTATCGTTGACTTGGTTTTCCTGGGTCTTTTCACGTGTGTTATGAATAAATTCTTTTTTTCGGTACCGGCACTAGTTTTATTTTGTTGTATTTATCCGCGACACCTTAAAGGCCGGCCCGTGAAAATATTGTCCGGCATAAACTGGTCCGTGGAGCAAAAAAGGTTGGAGGCCGCTGCTCTTAATCGTTGTGACACGTGTTCAAAATGCAGAGAGGTGCGCTCGATTTGCCACACGGAGCAGCGCGAGAGTAAAGCACGAGGGAGGGGCTAATAATCGGCTCAGTCATTTTTAATGATCGTTGAAAGCCCAGATCGTAATCGAGATTAAAATTCGATTAATTGAGCAGCCCTACCTGGATGTTAAACTTAATTGTTACACCTGGTAAAGCAGCAACGCTGATGATTTAATTAAAGATGAAAGAATTTAGACCGTTTTTAACTCTTTGTGTTCGTTTGACTTTGGGACCTGAAGCTGTCGGAGTTTTGGACCCAGATTACTCCGTGAAGCTCCTCACTACAGCAGCCGTAATGCTCTGACGATCCATCAAGCAGTGCTGCTTACCAAAGTTGTACTAAAACATTTTTAACAGATTTCTGCAGCCAAAATCGGTTCGAGGTCAGTAAGCACAACCAGAATTCATACATAAGGCACACTCTCGATTTTTGAGGAAATTAAAGGATTTTAAGTGTGGAAAATATGTTATACAGAAGAATATATCGTGATATGGATTTGAGGCCATATCGCCCAGCCCTAAACAACAGGTTATTAAACACATCAGTTTGATCCACAGATCAGATCATACATCAGGTTTACTTCATGTAAAATAAACGTCTCACTCTATGAGCTCCATCAGTCTGTGTACCTCCTCATTGTCATTTCTGAGCAGAGTTTACCTGCACACTTCCTCATGTCTGACAGTGTCACAGTGTGTGTGTGTGCCAACATTAACCAGCTTATCATCAGCTGCTTGTGCTTCATGAATAACTCAGACTGACAGAGTGATGAACAGAGCACAGAGGGAGGCTCTGCTCTGGTCCATCAAGCAGGATTCACATAGTAACATGTTTTTCCTTTGAACACTTCATTGTGTTTAACTTGAAACAGATTAAAAAGTGTTCGATTGTGCACTTCACACAGTCCTGAGTCACAGAGGCTTAAATGTGTTTGATTCTGAGAGGCTTTACTCCTGCATCAACATCAAGTATATGTAGGATTTAAACCGCAGTGAAAACATCCTTAAATATTGATGGTGTGTGAGAGAGTCTGTATTTACTTCTGATTATCTCTGTTTGCAGTGACCCTGAACTGAGCTGGAGCAGCTTCATGTTGTTTTGACGTCACTCAGTAAAACCTGAATGTCGGCTTCTGAAGAACAAACTGGTTTCATCTGTTTCCAGTTAAAGGGACGATCATTGTTCCACCAGTGATGTTGGATCCAAAGTTTCATTCAGATCGTTTTAAACTGTTTATCAAAGACAAATGTTTGAGTGCAGAGTTACTGACTGATAACCAGAGTGGATTCAGCCAATCATCAAATCATCTCATTGGTTTTATTTTATGTAAATACAAACGTCTCACTTCCTGATCTGCTCATAAAGTTCCTAAAGACAAACTGTTAAAGGAGGAAACAGAGCAAACTTACAGCTTCTTCACACACCAACAACAAGCTGCACAGCTGCACACTAAACACAGACACACAGGTGATTCCTGGAAGGAGGCGGGGCTTCACCTGAAGCAGGACAGGTGGAGACTTGATAGGAATTTTCCCCGTACAGGGAGGAGGCTGATCTTCAGATGAGTTCCTGTTAAATCTGACGAAACAAAGTTAAAAGTGGACTCAGTCTTGTCTGATTTCACTCTGTTTTTCACTGAGCAGGTTTAAGTTTTATTAATGAAAATCAGCAGAGCTTGGTACTGATGGAAGACCCTCCTCTAATCGTTGTCATTCAGAGTGATCCAACCTGTTTGTGAATGCAGCTCACAGACTCTCCGCATTTCCACACGACTTAACAGACTGATGGTGTTTTTCCTTCAAACAAACTTTACTGAGAACACTCAGTGACACTCATGGACGCTCCAACAGAGTGAAGATGGTGATCAGGATGAAGAAGACTTTAGAGAGTTCTCAGAGCTGCTGAGCTTCTCACAGTGGAGACTCAAAGTCAGGACTTTAACCTTTTTAAGCATCTGTATTAAAGCAGATATAATATTAAACAGTGCTGTCATATACAGGCTCACCTCCAGGAATAAACATGCAGACACATAAACTTGTGTTCATGCTGACATTAAATAGGAACATACAAAATGATTTTATCAACTCTTACAGTTCAGATCAGGCAGAGTGGAGCTGTTTATAAAGACCAGTCAAACCTAAGATAAGATCATGAGAGGTGGAAACAAAATCCCCAAATGACTCGTTTGTATTTTAATGTCACAATAACTCATGTGTTGCTCACCTAAAGTATAGAAAATGAAAAAATCAATTGAGTTTAATGTCATCAAATTAATGTTGCAGTTCATTTTCACTGCAGTGAGATAAAAAGGTTTAGTATCTACGTGTTAGCTGGTGTTTGTTTGCTTACAGCTGTTCAGTTTTTAATGTTTGTCAACATCTACAAAGATTTTAGTTTTCTATTATAATCATGTAAAATACTATTCTCACCGAGAAAAAGCAACGATTGAATGTCACAGCTCAAAGTCTGACTTTTCCTACTAAAATAAAACGTGTGAGTGATACGTGTCAGGCACGCTGTCCACAGGGTTCATACACCTTTTTCAGGGTGAAATTCAAGTACTTTTTAAGCACTTTCAAGGTCCTTTTTCAAGCTTTTTTGTTCATCTCCCTTAAATAAACAGGCAGCCTGTAAGTATGAAATATTCATATACAAACACACATAAATGTGTGTACTGTCGCAGTGGCTGATTGTGCCCCACAGGCCTCAGTGTGAGCTTGAAGACATTTATAATCTTTAAGTAGTTTGATGTGTCGGTGCTGATGATAAACAGTTTGAATGAAACTTTGGTAGCACAGAAACAAGAGGCTATTCTTTGTGACCATATGGATCGGTCACATTACCGTTATTTCACCCAAAGGCACCAAGTTAATACTCAAAGAAGCTGCAGCTGTACACACGAATATAAACAGTACTTGGTGACAACTTTGCTTTTAGCCTCTAGCCCTCTGGGGTCCAGGCTGTAATTGGCCGTTTCTGACTACTTTTGATTTGTTCTCTAGATTTCACCTTTAAAACTGTTATTTTCTCATTTTGACAAACTGTAAATATGTAAATATTGTGCTTAAAACATGAGTAGAAAGTGATATTTTTGACTGTAAAAACCAGAAGCATGTTTAACAAATCATTTTCGTAACTTGAAATGCAAATAGAAATTGTACATTTTTAAAAAATATGCACAAGTTTTGCAAACAACAAAGTTATTTGGTACTGTTGAGCTAAAAATGCAGCCGAGGCTCAGACGTTTTTCATATAACCATTTCAAACTATGTACAGAACAATCAGCTGTTCTGCATCAAAGAAGAAGACACACGAATGATTTATGCAACTCCAAAAAATAGTTTGTGTCACTGTGACACAGAGGAGAACAGCACAGGGATAAACCTGCAGGTCTGACAGCAGCTGTGTCAGCGCTTACACTGCAACCTGCCTTTGGTGGCTTTAAGGCAGCAACTGTGGCGTTCACTAGTAGAACTGACACACAAAACAACAACTACACACTAACTACACAAGACAACACACTAACCTGAGACTCCAAACACGGTAAACGTCACAAACCTCTCACCTATCAAATCTCTCTCTCTCTCTCTCTCGTCACTCCTAAAACTTCCGCCTCTTCCCAAACAACCACATGCCACATGTTGCCATATCATTTTTTGATTGGTCCATTTTTCCACCAATAGGGAAGGAGTGTTTTTTCTTTTTTCACTCACAATCAAAGCGTGTTTGCTAGCGCTCTCCTTAGAAAACGCCGTTTTTACCGTTTCTTCCCGGAGGAAACGCCAGTTTTATTCAGAAAAAACATCAGTTTTACGAGGCCTATCAACACGATTTAAAAGCTGGTACATAGTTTGAAGTCCGCACGTTCGACCCAAGTTGAAATGGAGACTCTGGGTCCGTCGACCCCAGAGGGTTAATCAGAAAGCCTAAGTTAGCTAGTTATGGTAAATGGTCTGTATTTGTATAGCGCTTTACACTCTACACAATCATCCACCTATTCACACACACATTCACACACTGATAGTTATGTATCGGGCTAATGTTTAAAGTTTTCACTTGAGTAAATTAACTCATATCACTGCTAAGTGATGTTAGCTATGTTCACAGCATATTCCATAACAGCGCTGCCATACTGCATCACACTCAGTGCATTTCGATCATTGCTCCAGCGAGTTTGATAGCAACATAATAATCATAATTTTTTAAAAATAGCGTGTGTAACATACACATACTGGAAAATTATTTACTAGCACTCACCTATCATGACTGGAGAGCGCAAACTCCGCCATTTGTTCCATCAAACACTCATTAAAACAGCGACCTACAGGTATGTTAGCGCACTCATCCCCGACTGTCCGACGGAGGGGCGGGGTCACACGGTGAAACAGACGCAAGGCAGCCAGGCGGGGAAATTTTGCTTTTACATTTTGCGACTCATTTTATTTTTATATCTGACAAGAAAAGTATTCAACCAGATAGTTATTTGTGGTGAATGAAATACAGTTACACTTTTAAGCACCACATCTGAAATTCAAGCACTTTTCAAACCTTGAAAAGACAACATTCAAGGATTTTCACGGATTTCAAGCACCCGTATGAACCCTGTGTCCGTCTCAGCTGAGTACATCAGTTTTGTTAAGTGCTATAAATAAATAAATAGATCAAATAAAGTAGCAACATCCTGAGATCTCGGTGTTAGAAAAACTGAATCCTTTTAGAGGTGAATCGTTGTATCTACAGCCTCCAAGGAAACCGGTGACTTCACTTGTAATTAAGCACATATTTCAATCAACTGATGGTTCCTGTATCACATCTGTACAAAATGCAATAAAAGTCTAATTTTGCTGTGGTCTTTGTCTCCACATATCTTACATCTGTGCAGTTCTTATTGGCCATAACAAAATACATTTGAGTGCAAAGGAACCATGGAAAGTGTCTCACATGGTGTGTTAGCTGAAACTAACAACACAAGTTAGCCCAGGGAGCACATGTGGATACGCTAGCATCCATTCACAGGCTAACACAGCTAAGAAATCATTAGCAGCTTCTACAATCACATTTCCAACAAAACGTCGTATCCTGACTGGTTTTAGAAGTCAGACACCGGACTGTGAACCACAATTCAATTTGCAAATAAACGAGATTCACCAGGATCTTCTTCACAGAATAAACTCTGTGGTTCAACACGTTACTGGACAGAAACTTTGACAACAGCTTTGTGCATCTACAAAACAAAATCAGTGCCTCGTTTCATGGAGCTAAAGAAACACAGGCTCTATATACAGAGAAACTCACCCTGCTCCATGCAGACAGATGCAGTGAAACCATGAGCAGCACTACGGTGCATTCATGGTGCATGGGGAAACTCACTGCTCTACAAAAAGTAACATTTAAAATAAAACACCATAGCAATAAAATAACCAGAGATTACACTCTCCCTCTCTAAACAGCATGAGTCCCTTCATGCATCGTTGACCAACGTGGACGTGGTGGAGTAACAGTTGTGGAGAATGCAACAGCTGAGGTTTGAGAAAAGGAGCTAATAGCCAAGGTCAGCGGCTCTCCTACTTCCTCATAAGGAAACTTCTCAGCTGTAGCTGAGCAGGATATCATTGCATTTGAATCCTCCTGGCTCTCTTTAACCCGAGTTCCTTCTGATTGGTTTCTTGGTCCTACAAAGAGAGTCTGCTGCCTGAGGGCCCCACCTCCTCCTCCACCTACTGCTGTGGACATTTACAAAACATCAATCCAAGAAAAATTGTCTGGTTTGTAATAGATAGTCATTTTTTATTAGAGTCTACAGCAGGAACCAACCTGAACCTTGTTATGAGCTGAATCAGTGCTGGACTGTAGAAATGCTGTTTCAGTGGCTGCTGCAGGAACTAACATGGAAACGTGTTCAGCAGCTTTCCAGCTCTAATATAGGAAACACAAGATCAGAGTTTGGACACACTGGAACCAAACAGTTTTGTCTCGGACTTTTATTTCAGCATCATCGTTTGGGTTGAATTAAAACCTTTCAGCAACGCTAACCAGACTTTACGAGGTAAACGCGTATCTCCAAGAATGTCTTGCTAAGAGTCGCGTGTTCTGGGAAACAACACACAAATCAGTGGCGTCAATAAGGTTGTGTTTCATGTAATACTCTAGACTTTACTGTGAGACCATCACTAACATGCAGACGTCACAAAGTTGTTCACGGATCACATTAATCCAGAGTCACAGACATGCAGAGACACTTCCAGGTATAACATATATAATCCACACAGTCAGTCACAGCTGAGCTCTTTACTGAAGTCAGCATCAGCTCTCTGCTCGCTCTCACATCATATTCATGACAATCAGACGTGTTTCAATGATGCTGCTGTTTTCAGCCAAGCACACAGTCTCCATGGAAGTTTAAACTGGAAACACTGGTAACTGCAGCAGAGTTTCATTTGGAGCAGACCTGATCTTTGTGATGCATCAACATGTCAACACAGTATTTAACAGAACTGCAGTTTGCATCAGATCATACATCAGACTGACCACGTTTGTAATTTCATCAAACCTGCCATTAACATATTCAACAGTACTTACACTATCTTAAACATGTTTTCTTTTTAAAATGTTTGCATATTTATTAAATATAAACTGTGCAGTATTTCATTGATGGAGGCCAAGAAAACACAGTTACAGGAGAAATGTATTTAAGCTTGAAATGTAGCTGCACTCGGTAGAATTGAGCCAACTGGTTGTCTTCATTTTCAGTTCTGATGAGCTCACATGTTTAAGATCATCAGTTTAAAGAACCATAAGGCCGTGGATCCTTAAGGGTTTTATGGTTTGAGTTTACAGTGAGAGGTGTTGATAATGATGTTGGCTGTTTTCAAGTTGAACAATCTTCCAGGGAAGTTTAAACTAGAAAAACGAGTCACTGCCTGCAGCAGAGATTCAGTTTGCAGCATTCCTGATCTTTGTGCAGCAGCAACAACATGTTGTTAACAGAGCTGTGTAAAGACTGACTCACCTCACCAGGCTCTCTTTCATTCACAGCATACACAACATTTACTTCATTACAAGCTGTGCTGCTCAAGTTACTGGAAATAAGCACTCAGTTACTAAGTAATCCCATGTCTTTACTGATTACTTATTTTCAAAAGTATTTGGTTACTTTACTCTTTAAAAAAACACGACTTGAATACGTAATAAAGTAGAAAGTAGACGTTTCAGCCCGAGACTTTTTTCTGCATAATCCATCATATAGAAATGAATCAAATTAAAAAGCCTTTCTTTTAATTGTTTTATTGTTTTTAATCTTTTTATTTTATGCATCAAGAAAAGATTAAATTATATTATAGCTGTTTTTGACTTGATGAAATGTGTTTAACATTTAAACCTATTTCCTGTATATTCCAGCACATGACATAAAATAATGTTTTGTGTTTCCACTCCCGAGTGGGGCGGGTGGAGGTCTGCCCACAGCGGTCATGTCAGGGGGAGGATCCGGGGGTTTCTCTGTCAATGTCACGTTCCCATGGCAGCGTGCTTGCTCAGATCTGAAGTGTTATGGTCCTGGGTGGGTGGCCCAGTGTTTTTTGAGTTTTGGTTCCTTCTCATGGTTCCTTAGTTTTTTAGTGTTTCTTGAGTTCTAGTTTTAGGGTTTGTTATGTGGCTTCCTTCTGCATTTCCTGTTTTATTGTGAAGGTCTGTGTCTTATGCCAGAGTGTTCAGTTTGCGTTTCCCCTGTCTCGTCTTGTCAATCAGAATCGGCCGTGCCTCCCTCCTGTGTGTAGTTTCCCCTCTGTGTATTTATAGTGTGTGTTGTCTCGTGTTCGTCGCTGGTTCGTCTGTGTCGTCTCCTTCATGTCTCCCTGCATATCTTTCTAAGGTAATGTTTGTCGCGCTGTTGCACACACAGCACGCTCGTTTGTTTCAGTTCGTCAGTAGCAACAAGACAGCTTACCAACGTGTACGTAATAAGCTAATACTCCTGTGTGCTACACACTACAGTGTGCGCTGTACACCTACTTACTGGTTGTGTCGCATCAGTCTGTGTCTCTGAGTTAACTTGTGTTTCTCCTACAGCTCCGGACCGCTAAAAATGCGCGTGCTCTTTGTGAGCTCGTTCCCGGCTCGTAACCAGCGCGTTCTGCCGTCAAGGGCGATCATTGGTTAGATGTGATCATGTGACTGATGCAAGCCAGATCCTTTTATTTAGCAAAACTGTGATTAATAGTTAAATATTATTGTTGAGGGGCACAGACAGGACTCCGCACGCACACACATAAAAAAATAAATAAAAAAATTTAAAAGTTGCCTCAACAAAAGGGCACTTTGGGCACTCATCAGGAAAGGGGCGGGTGCTCAAGCCCCTCTAGCCCCCCCCTCTGCACGTCCCTGAACTGGAGGACACTCAGGACTTACACAGGCTAATGATAATGATCAGGGTTCATATGCCTTTTTCAGGGTCAAATTCAAGCACTTCTTAAGCACTTTCAAGGTCCCTTTTCAAACTTTTCCAGCACATCCCTCCCTCACCGCCAAAAAAAAATGCATGTTTCAATTCACATCACCTCAGTAAGACCATGTGAAAGTTAAGACAAATCATCCTAGGTTAACTTAAACACCTTTGTTCCCTTTTTGTTAAGAAATAGAAAAACACTCCACACAAAAATACTGCAAAAGGAAACTGTCGCCTTATATAAAGAGTGTATAAACTCAAAATGCACATGTCACTTAAAAATTAAGATGTGAACAAATCAACTTGTTAGATATTCTTCTCCTGTTGAAAAACCCCCCAAAAAGAAATAAATAAGTCTTCTCATCAGATATTGATGCTTCTTTCCTGTGTGACAGAAAATAGGAGACAGATGTTTGTTTGTTTTTTAAGTTAATTCCCAATAAAGCTGTTTTACTGCTAACTACATTGCTGTCTGTATTATTGCTGAAGTCCTAAACGATCACCTTTAAAGTAGAGCTGGGCGATATGAGATTTTTTCATATCACGATATGTTTTTTTCATTTCAGGCGATAACGATATCTATCACGATATAAGCCAAATAACTATATTTGTAAGATTTAAATGTGCCGTTGCTCACAAGTAAAATGTGAAATAATCAGCAGCTTGTTTTTATTTAAATATTTATTTCCCATAATAAGTTCAACAGGGTAGATGTACTTAAGGAACATGAGACTTTTTCAGATAAATAAAGGCAAATATTGCAAACTACACAAAAGGCAGCCGCTAAAGCGTTTAAGTTTCAAAATAGAACAAATGAAACAGACTAAACTGTCAATTCCACTTAGAAACAAAATATTAATTCTAAAAATAAATCTTAGTTTGTTTTACAGAAGAACAGACAAAACTGACTAACTTTTGTCAATATCAAATAAACTGAGAACTAAAAGGAAATTCTCAATCTCTCCTTGTTGTATAGCTGAGCTTTTCAAACAGTTTTAACAGTTACTTTAGTCTGACAAAAGCCGAATGACGAATTAGCGCTTCCAGTCAGAGACTGAGGCTACGTCCACACGTACACGGGTATTTTTGAAAACGGAGATTTTCCGTTTTCGTTTTAAAAAATAATCCCGTCCACACATAAAGGCAGAAATGAAGGAAAACGCTGCTATGAACATGCCAAAGCAGCAGGTGGCGCTAGATTCCTAACCGTGCAGAAATGTTGGCCAATCAGAAGTCTAGAAGCCTCGGTGGGAAAAAGTAAACAAAGCTGGGGCATAGAAGCAGAACCGAGTCGTATGTGTGGAGGGACAGTAACTGTGTGTATATGTAAGCATTTAAAACACTGCAGAGAGTAGAATTAACAGTATTGTAGAAATTCATTTCACCGAAACAATAACGTGGCGCACAGTGTGACGCATGCACCAGTTTATTGTATTTCCAGACTTGCTTTCGGCACAATTTACAGTGCACGCTACTCTGTTTTTGTCAGACTTGAAATAGCCGAAATACCTTCACACTACGGAGCTTCTATGGCTCTTCCGTTCGACAATCTCTCCGGCGTTGGAACCATCATCTGTTTTCTCTTCGGTCACGCTCGGTTGATTTTTCTAGTCGGCACACTCATTTCCTCCATTACCCGCTGGCTGCTTCCCAAACAAATACACGTGTGGCTACTTAGTTTGGATTGGCTGACCTTTTTTTTTTTTTTTTTTTTAAGAGGACAAGAGCGGCGAGGTCTATCGCAATAGTTTAATTTTTCTATCGAGAAAAAGTTATATCGCGATACATATCGTTATCGTTCTATCGCCCAGCTCTACCTAGAAACCAGGTCAATGTGTCTGTAGGTTCAGTCATCCAGGTCATGTGATCTAAGGAGCTTGGAGAGAAAAGAGACGTCTTTAAGTTTCTGGAAGACGTTTCATCTGAGAAGCTTCTTCAGCTCTAAAACCAAACGGTGGAGAGTCCCAGATATTTAAACCTGAGAGGGAAAGAAAGCATGTCGCTGACCCACCACTGATGTTATTTCAAGGAGGAAACTGAGAGCCTTTGCACCAGGAGCACAAACATCAGCTCCAGCAATGATCCACTGATGTGTTTTTATTCCATGTATGAATGTTGTTATTGACAGAGATGACGTTTGTGTGTCAGTGATGCAGTGACTGTTGTTGTTACCTGTACAGGCTGGTTAGACTCTATGAAACAGATCATACAGATCTCTGCATGTTAGAAGAGACTATTAAAGGTCATGAATGAGACAAAGGCAGGGAGGCGTCCTTTACAGCTAAACAGCAGAGTGAGAGAACAGCCAGCACCTCTACATTTATCACATTATACAGCACATGTATGATACTGACAGGGATGAGAAGAATTTAGTGATTCTGATCCCATCATTGATATTACTTATTGATTCTCAGTAGCTCTGCTCTGACAGTCACCACCATCACTGAGCAGCATATCAAAGACATTTGTGCACATTAACTGCATGTTGTGGCTCAAATGTTTGTGCATGTTGGAGGCATTTCCTCTTTGTTGTGATCAGTGTTGGTCATTACTCAAAACAGTCATTATTACACATATTACACAGAACACTTTGATTAAAAGTAATGGAGTACGTTACTTCATTACTCCTCATAACATTACTTTGATGTTAAAATGAACAAATGAGCATGTAACAACATAAAGCTGAGGTACAGCCCCACACACCAACACAGATCCTGATGAGGTCACGTGATGTTTCTCTGAGTGTTTATGAACACAAATCAAAGATGAAACAGCACAAAGACACTTCAAAGTGATTCTACTGTAGAAACATGAACAGGTAGAAACCTGCAGCCTGACTGCTCATCACTTTGTTACCTGTTCAAGTTCAGCAGCAGCAGCTCACTTTATCACGGTGCTGGTCTGGGGTCAGTGTTTACTCAGCTTTAACTAGTGATGTGACGTTCTGTATCGAGGCTTCGAAGCGTGTGTCGAGTAATGGAGGGGGCGTTTCCGCGAAGCGCGTATCCAGGCTTGCTTCATTTATGGGAGGAGCTGAAAATGATGACGTCCGAAGCCTCGCTGCCCGGCTGTACCACGTGACTGGTTCAGGAAGCGGTTCGAACTTTGCCGCGAGCTATGACAGCGATATAAACCCCTCAGACAAAATGTGGGCGTTTGATGGAGAGTTGCGGTTAGTGAGAGTTAGAGACAGTTTAGGAAAAAAAAAAATCGCCTACGACCTGCCACAGTGGAGAAACTGTTTCTTTTTAACAAAAACCAATGATGTGTCCCCTAAACACTAATCACTGTCCTTGCCTCAATGTTACAAAAGCACAACCACTGTCCACACCTCACCTCACAGTATATGATCATTTCCATTTTAGGCATTTCCAAATAATCATGTTCCATACTGCCAGTATAAATATACACAGTACACTGCATCACTACAATATACATGTTTTACACACTCCTTTTGTTGTTGACATTTACAGGCTGTGTGCAAAAAGGCCACACTCTTCAAATTCATGCCAACTAATATTTTTACGTCCAGTAGGTGTCCTACTAGAGCAAATGAAGCTTCAAGAAGCTTCGCGTTGGGGTGAACCAATTGGATGAAAAGCTTCAGTGCTTCATGAGGCTTCATCTGCCCATCACTAGCTTTAACCTCACTCTGGGTTCTTGGCTAGCCTAGCTTTAGCTTAGTGTTAGCATGCTGTGTGCTAGCTCAGCGTCAGAGCTCTGCAGGTGTCTCGTGTGTAAATATTAATCACAGTGACAGTAAAGGAGGTAAAGGGCTGTGACGTCATCACGTACGCTGCGTCCTCTGTGGGCTCTGAGTGAACTCAAAGTACAAACTACAAGTACACAAACACGAACGTAGCTCAGAGTGGCGGACACACTCGGCCTCGTTGGTCCAGCTGTGAGTCCGTTACCGTGAACTATGGAGCGGCAGATTTGTGCTGAACTAAGCTGCACACAGCTGATGTTAGCCAGGAAACATTACACACTGACTTTAATGGAGAGACCGGAAATACAAACACACACAGTTTGTTGTGTGAAGAAATCAAACACGAGCTGAACAAACAGTAAAGTTCCTAAAGACAAACTGTTAAAGGAGGAAACAAAGCAAACTTACAGTTTCTTCACACACCAACAACAAGCTCCACTCCACACCTGGACACTAAACACGGACACACAGGTGAGCTGCTTCCTGGAAGGAGGCGGGGCTCCACCTGAAACTCAGCACAGGTGGGAGGGGCTCAGCTCTGTGTGTGCTGATGTGTTAACTTTAAAAATATGCCGTCTGACTGCTCAGACTGAGTCAGAGTAAAGTTCACATGCTGACGTGTGGAGACATGAAACCTTGTTGTAGCTGCAGGTGTGAACACACTGATCCCAGATCAGCTCTGCTGTATTTGTAACATGAACATTTCTGCTGCAAAGCTTCAAATGTTCAGCATGTTTCTCTGTTTCCAGTCTATAGATCCAGTCACACTTTCTACCTTCACCTGTGCAGTAAAGACTGAGAGCAGAGCTGAAAGCAAGCGTCCAATCAGTGAGCAGCATCAACACCTGAGCTTCATTCAGACTCTGTTATTGAAGATGTTGTTGGTACAAAGTTCACCTGCTGCTCACATGAATCCATGAAAGATTTATTTCACTGAATGTTTCTTCAAAGCTCATTTCAACCTGTTGAAGTCATGAATGAAAGTGCAGACTGAGAGTGGATCACATGATGTTTGAGGTGTGTCATGTGACATGTTCAGTATTGTCACACATGTCTAGATTGTCCCTGATATCATAACTGCTCAAACACTGATGATTATATTTGAAGAATTATTCCTGATGGCAGCAAAGTTTGAATGGAGCTCTCTGTCTGTGCTGATTTGTCGCCCTCTGGAGGTCAAAGCACAAACTGCATGATGTCACTGTAACCACCACAGAGACAGGAAGTGTTTTTATGACTGAAACACTGAAATGATGCTAACGGCTGTCGTTAGGCTCACTGACAGCAGTGCTGATGTGTTCATGTCAAACACTGGCTCAGGTCAGACTCCTTCATCCTTCTCCAGCGTGAGGCCGCCCTCAGACCCACAGGAGCCCTGACCTTTGACCTCCTGACCCTAACCATTTTAGTCTTGTTGCATCTTTAAATGCAAATCCATCCAAACTGTAGCCGAGCAAAAGAAGCTGGAAGCTGTTCTATGAATGATGTTGTTGAAGGAGCTTGGAAAGAAAAGCGTCTGGACTTCTTTAAGTTGCTTGAAGAGGGACATGGACGTCTTAACGCCCACTCACATCCTGGGACATTTGATCACAGGAAATCACATGATAGCGTGGGGCTAGATCTCACAATGGGTTCACCCAAGACACGAGTAGTTCTTTATGTTTCTCGTGCACGGGAGAGAACTGGACCAATGCCGTTCCTTCGCTTGACCACAGTCGCTCTCGTCCGTTCCCTCGTAACACTGTTCTTTTATTGAGGTTACATGAACATACATAGGTTCATTAACATACACGTGAACAAAGGTACCAGTCTGTATGTTATGTAGGTGTGTGTGTGTGTGTGTGTGTGTGTGTGTGTGTGTGTGTGTGTGTGTGTGTGTGTGTGTGTGTGTGTGGAGTCAGAGTGTGACCCCATAAACGACTTCCCTAAACCTGCTGGTCTGGAAGTCCAGCAGTTCATCTAAACAAAAGGCACTTAGACTAAAACAGACATCCTACCACAAAACAATAAGAAGGTAGCACCTCTCCCATGATCCCAGGACGTGGGTGTGAATGCCAGAACACTCTGGAGTCACACAAAGTCTTTAAAGACTACTATCATTACACAATTGGTTCTACACCTCTGAGCATATATGGTTAGATATTCCCCAATAACAATGACAATGATAAAATATAAATCCAACAATGGTTTTCAGGGTTTTTATCGTTAACTTCGTTTCCCTGGGTCTTTCCCGTGTTGTAGTCGTGTGTCTTATTTTGAAAGAAATGTTTACGCGTTACCATAGCGACCAGAGAGCATTAAGGCTGCAGACAGGTGCATCCAACAAACATTTTATTTTCCCTTATTTGATTTATGGACCTAACTGTATGAACTGGACTTTGGCTTTAATGCTGCTCCTCTTCATCATTGCTGTGTTGCATTTCCATCATTCTGCTGCTGGATTCACTGCAGGCTTTAACAAACACTCCTTTGGGTCCAGGCCCAGCCACGTGTTTGTAAGCTGCTGTGCTCCTCACAAATAAAGCCTGAAGCAGCTCAGACTGTTAGAACCAGCACTGAGCCCTGTTACAGTTATAGTGTTAGAGCAGCGGCTGCAGCCTACAGCATTTAAACTAGCTGACAGTAAACACATCAGTCCAGATGTTACCACATTACTTTGTGATGCTGAGAGTTAAAGGAGACTGGCTGATTAAAATCCCATTCCTTACATCACCGTCCTCTGCTCTGACTGCTTTCATTTAATCACAATCAGAATACTTTTTTGATCCCCAGGGGAAATTATTTAGGTTACAGTGCTGCAGCACAAACAGGAACAAAGACACAACACACTAAGTAAGAAATAGCACAATATACACAATATATACATGCATACATATGAGTCACTTATAAGTAACATGTGAGTGCTGGGGTCTATGACAGCAGGCAGGTCTGTATTTATGTCCAGGCTGACATGAACAGCTAGTAGTTCAGGGTTCAACACTCAGGAAAGTGTGTGACCTTCCACACTGACAGAAGATGCTAAACATGACTTTAAACTGTTGTTTGTTAAAGCCTCACAGATCTGAGAGCAGGGCTCAGTGGGTACATGAGCCTTTATACATGAAGGCTTTCTGTTTCCAGGAGAGGAAACATGTGATCCAGCTGTGTTTGGTCACATGGATCTGCTCTGCATGGATCACCTGACTAAAACATGTTATTATTGTTCTTACAGTCTTAAATCGGTACATCAGGTGGGTCACATGACACCCGGGGGTGACAGCAGCATCTTTCCTCTTTAGAAAGCTGCTCTCTGTCCCAGGAGCTGTTGTCACAGTAACAGCAGGAACAGGAAGTCACATGCTCTCTGCTCTGTGATTGGCTGCTTCTTATCTCAGCTTCCTGCAGAGGGTGGGGTCTGCTGATAACGCACAACAACAGAAGTGTGACTTTCACTTCCTGTTTATTGCTGTTGTTCTTAAAGCTCTCAGGCGATGCTGCAGCGCCCCCTGCTGACACAAACTCCTCCCTCTGTCTCAGAGGTCACAGGTCAGCCTGCTGCAGAGGGTCTGCCTGTTCATGGACTTCCTGTTACAGAGACGGGTCTCAGTGTGAACACTGGTTTCTGATTGGACGGTGTGGAAACCCAGCTTCCTCCAGCCGAGTGATGTGTGGATTCATCACTCTCTGTGGATCAGTGTAAGTCTGTGTGTGGGTCAGCTGCAGGACTTGTTTGACCTTTGACCCTGGCAGACAGAGCTGGTTACTGCTGTGTGACTCCTGCCGTCGCTCCACTTTAAATTTTACTTAAAATAAGTCCTGACATGGCCCCGCCCCCTCTGACCTGCTGCTCCTGGATGTGCTGAGGACACAGCGGAGGCTCAGAGGGGGCGGGGCTTTTCCCGTGGCGGTAACCAAACTGCATTAGGTCGCTGCACTGCCAGTGTTTAACCACACCTCTTCTGACTGACCTTTGACCTCTGACATGTTGATTTGATCCTTATTTAATGACGTCTTTTATCTAGTGATTTAATTCTGTGTATTTATATGTGATGGTGTTCCTGAGTTCAGCCTCAGCTGATATCCACAGACGCTCCTATTGGCTGGTTTTAAAAACACATTTTTCCATTCGCCTTTAGGTCAGGAGATGCACACGCCTACAGTACAGCCAGGGCTAATCTAAAGAAGGGCATCAAAAAAGCCAAACACCATTACAAAAAGAAGGTAGAAGAACACTTCTCCAACTCCAACCCCTGACGCATGTGGCAAGGACTCCAGACCATTACAGACTACAGGACCACCAAACCCTCCCCCGCATCCTCTGATGTCTCCTTCCTCAACGAGCTCAACAACTTTTATGCTCGTTTTGAGCGAGGGAACCCCACAACCACAACCAAAGCAGACATGACGCCAGACCACCAACCTCTGACTCTCTCCCCCACCGATGTAGGAGCGGTGCTGAGCAGGATCAATGTCCACAAGGCTGCAGGCCCTGATGGCATCCCCGGGCGTGTTCTCAGAGCGTGTTCTGGGGAGCTTGCAGGAGTGCTCACAGACATATTCAATCTGTCCTTGGCCCACGCTGTGGTACCGGCCTGCTTCAAATCCACCTCCATCGTCCCGATACCCAAAAACTCCAACCCATCTTGCCTCAATGACTACCGCCCAGTAGCACTCACCCCCATCATCACTAAGTGCTTAGAGCGGCTGGTCCTAGCACACTTCAAATCCTGTCTCCCCCCCACCCTGGACCCCCACCAATTCGCATACCGCTAGAACAGGAGCACAGAGGATGCAGTCTCCATCGCACTGCACTCTGTCCTCTCACACCTGGACAACAGCAACACCTACGCCAGAATGCTGTTTATAGACTTCAGTTCAGCGTTCAATACAACCCACCCCTCACAACTCATCAGGAAACTGACAGACCTGGGCATCAGCTCCCTCATCTGCAAATGGTTACTGGACTTCCTGACCAACCGCCCCCAACATGTCCGGCTGGATAACCGCTGCTCATCTACCATCACAATGAACACCGGTGTACCACAAGGCTGTGTGATGAGCCCTTTCCTCTACTCCCTCTTCACCCACGACTGCAGACCTGCTGATGGTTCCAACACCATCATTAAGTTTGCAGATGACACCACGGTGATTGGCCTCATCAGTGACAACGATGAGGCCGCCTACAGGGAGGAGGTGGATCGTCTGGCTGAGTGGTGCGACACAAACAACCTGCTGCTTAACACCGAGAAGACCAAGGAGCTCATCGTGGACTACAGGAGGAATGCTGACCCACATCCACCCATCCACATTAAGGGGACGGCTGTGGAGCGTGTGAGCAGCTTCAAGTTCCTGGGAGTCCACATCTCCGAGGATCTCACCTGGACGACCAACTGCTCCAAGCTGGTCAAGAAGGCTCACCAGCGCCTCTTCTTCTTGAGGACTCTGAGGAAGAACCACCTGTCCTCAGACACCCTGGTGAACTTCTATCGCTGCACCATCGAGAGCATCCTGACCAACTGTATAACAGTCTGGTATGGGAACTGCTCTGCCTCGGACCGGAAGGCGTTGCAGAGGGTCGTGAAAACTGCCCAGCGCATCGCCGGAGCACCACTTCCTGCCATAAAAGACATCTACAGGAAGCGGTGTCTGAAAAGGGCTGGGAAAATCATCAAAGACCCCAGTCACCCATCACATGGACTCTTCACCCTCCTGCCCTCTGGGAGGCGCTACAGGAGCCTCCGGACTAAGACCACCAGGTACCGGAACAGCTTCTTCCCCACAGCTGTCAGACTCCTGAACTCTGCCTCCTGACATCAGGCCCACATTAAACTCATGGACTGAACATACACACACCCACAATGGACAACTGTACCCTCAAACACACAATAATAACATGGACTGAACCACCACTCACAACCACTAGCACTTTATATAGCCTCTGTAGAAACTATCTACACCCTCACTTATCTTAACTGCACTACTGCATAGCTCTGTGTAAATAATCATTCTGTACATTCAATAATCTTTAACCCTACAACTGTTTACAACTTGCATAGTTCCCATTTCTGTATAGCTGTATATCTCAGATTCCTGTAAAGTTATTTATTTCATATTCTGTATAGTTTTTCATATTTATATCCTGTTCATATCCTGTACATAGCTTGTACTCACTACAGCCTGTACATACTTATAGTTATAGAATATTCACAACATACTTCATACCGTGTACATTATAACATACCATAATAGACCCATTTCTGTAATATACTCACATATCTATACTATTGCTAATATATATTGTAATATATCTATATCACTAAAGCACTTCTGGATGGATGCAAACTGCATTTCGTTGCCCTGTACCTGTGCATGTGCAATGACAATAAAGTTGAATTCTATTCTATTCTATTCTATTCTATTCTATTCTATTCTATTCTAAAGTGACTCTTTTAAAAACATGTCTGCCTGAAATTCACATTTCATTTATTTTGGGGGATTTTAACAGAGAGATAGAACTTTATGAATCCCTCATGTTTATCCTCCAGGGAATCCAGTTTGTAGCAGCAGAACACCGACAAATTTTTACACAGCACAGAATTAGGATATCAAATAAAGGGGAATAAGAGAATATGAATATAAGCATAAATACACTGAACAAAAATATAAACGCAACACCTTTGTTACTGCTCCCATTCCCCATGGGATGGACGTAGAGACCTAAAATTCATTCCAGATACACAATATAACCATCCCTCCCAAACAGTGGTCACAAATCAGTCCAAATGTGTGGTAGTGGGCACATCTGCTATATTGAGATAATCCATCCCACCTCACAGGTGTGCCACATCAGGATGCTGATCTGACATCATGAGTAGTGCACAGGTGTACCTCAGACTGCCCACAACAAAAGGCCACCCTGGAATGTGCAGTTTTGTCTCACAGCAAAATGCCACAGATGCCACAAGCAATGAGGGAGCGTGCAATTGGCATGCTGACAGCAGGAATGTCAACCAGATCTGTCGCCCGTGCATTGAATGTTCATTTCTCAACCATAAGCCGTCTCCACAGGCGTTTCAGAGAATATGGCAGCACATCCAACCGGCCTCACAACCGCAGACCTCGTGTAACCACACCAGCCCAGGACCTCCACATCCAGCAGGTTCACCTCCAAGATCGTCTGAGACCAGCCACCCAGACAGCTGCTGGAACAATTGGTTTGCACAACCAAACAATTTCTGCACAAACTGTCAGAAACCGTCTCAGGGACGCTCAACTGCATGCCCGTCGTCCTCATCGGGGTCTTGACCTGACTCCAGCTCGTCGCCGTAACAGACTTGTGTGGGCAAATGCTCACATTCGATGGCGTCTGGCACGTTGGAGAGGTGTGCGCTTCACGGATGAATCATGGTTCACATTGTTCAGGGCAGATGGCAGCTGAGAATGTCCCAGTTCTTGCATGGCCAGCATACTCACCGGACATGTCACCCATTGAGCATGTTCGGGATGTGCTTGGCGTATACGACAGCGTGTACCAGTTCCCACGAATATCCAACAACCTCGCACAGCCATTGAAGTGGAGTGGACCAACATTCCACAGGCCACAATTGACAATCTGATAGACTCCATGCGACGATGTGTTGCACTGCATGAGGCAAATGGTGGTCACACCAGATACTGACCGGTTCTGGGTCCCCAGACCCCCAATAGCGCAAAAAACTGCACATTCCAGGGTGGCCTTTTGTTGTGGGCAGTCTGAGGTACACCTGTGCACTACTCATGATGTCAGACCAGCATCCTGATGTGGCACACCTGTGAGGTGGGATGGATTATCTCAATATAGCAGATGTGCCCACTACCACACATTTGGACTGATTTGTGACCACTGTTTGGGAGGGATGGTTATATTGTGTATCTGGAATGAATTTTAGGTCTCTACGTCCATCCCATGGGGAATGGGAGCAAAAACAAAGGTGTTGCGTTTATATTTTTGTTCAGTGTATATACATATATACACAGACCTCACACAGAGACAGCAGCTACACTGTGTGTGGATGTGATCCACAGTCACAGCTGTGGGTTTCAGTCAGTGTGTCTCTAACTTCATGGTCACATTTCAAAGCTTATTGGAGCCAGAAGATGTTCAAGTAAAAGATTTATTGCTGTACTCGTCTACCAGGATAACAGGAGGTTCATAAAGCTGTGTAATACTTCAGCTTTACATCATGCAGTAGTAGTTTATTAAACCCCCCAAAATATGACTATCCAGAGTTGGGACCAGGAAGCAGAGTTGCAGTCTTACACGCCTCTCTGCAGCTTCTCTCCTCCTGCTACCCCCCCCAAAAACCCATCTCCATAGAGACTGTGTCAGCTTCCAAACAGACAAAAAACAAACTAAAAACCAGCAACAAACAACTTAAACATAAACAGTCACAAAGAAAGAACAATACAGTATCCACATCTGAACCAAAGAGTAAAACAGTGAAATGTGGATTATTAAACATTAGGTCTCTCTCCTCCAAGTCTCTGTTAGTACATGTTAGTAAAAACATTTCTGCATTTTACCCATATTTTATTTTTAACTCAAAATCAAAGATTCCAGATTCTCCTACATGTTGGTTTTGAATCAGATAGGACGACAGATTTCAGGTGGCCCTGTGTCTTTCTCTATTACATTTGCCACTGTGTAACTCAAAGTTATTTAAGGACTAGTTTATTTCAATGGATGAGTTTACTGACTGACGCGCAGAAGAAATAGTTCTTTATGGAGCCTAGATGGTGTGAATGATGAGACCAAAGACTGCAATATCTTGTACCAAAAATATATTGAATAAATGGAGGAAAGGGGAAATGGAACAAAATAATTAACACAACACACAACATAAATGCCCACAATTAAATAATAAATCAATGCTGTGATCTTTCTGTGCAAAAGTCCTTTTTGGTCCTCTTCTTTTTAAAGTTCACTTTTAAGGTATTCCTCCTTAGGGTCCAGCTTCATACAAATGGGGAAATATGTCCGTAATCCAAAGACGGCTAAGTGGGGGAAAGAGGGGAAACAAAGAATGGTCCTACCGGCTCGCCACTTCAATATGAAGAAGATTAATTCAAAGGGAGGGAACAAAACCTGACCTGTAGGTCAGAAAAACGTCCATTAGCACATCAAGTTCGATTCAGTTTACCGGTAAACAAATATATTTTTCTGCAAGCCTATGTAACAATGCAAATCATCATCAACCAATGTACAACAGTTAAATCATTAATCATCTTGGCTACGTAGCTTAATCTATACATTCCAGTAGCGTTCGCTACAAACAATACAAAAACAACAATAAAGGAAAACAGCTGTCTAACAGACAGCATAGCCGAATTCAAGGCAACACATAACAATAATCATTCAATCGCACTTTGTTTCAAAGTAAGCCCATTAAAGTGCTTAAGTAAATAAAAGTGTTCAAAAACAGCGGTTTTTGAGCCGGAGTTCTGCTCGCGGTGGGAACGCCGCCGCACAAAGTCATTTTTTAATCGCGAAAACGATCGACTGGTTACTGACAACCAAAAGGTTGTTTTTGGTAGATATTAAAGATCATGGGTGGGCGGGGCAAATGGAGCAGTTTTCTACAGTCGAGTAAAATTCCAGGAAAGAGCTGGGTGTGGCTTTCCTTTAAATCACATGATCAACAGCTTTAAGATGGAGGCAACTCGCTCAGTGTTTCCTGTTTCATTCTTAGACTGTGGCGATGGTAAGTAGCAGCTTTTCACTTGTTACCTGGCATCTTTTCAGCCACCAATGATAGTCATTGTATGTTATCAACATTTCACTAACTATGTTTTCTCTCATGTTTAAAATAGGCCGACCAAGAGCAAAATAGGTATGTCTGCAGACTCTGCTGTAGCCAAAGTTATCAGATCTCCTGTGTCTTTAAATCCCTAACTGCTCGATCATTATCATTTTAGAAGACAACAATTTCTCAAAGGAGGTTCAAAACTAATGCCTACAAGATTACCAAGAGGATGGTTCGGGGCTCTTACATGACTCCGGGAAGTCAACACTTGGTGGATGAGGTGTGTTACCTTTGACACTTTTAAGACAGTCCTGTTTATCACTACTAACAATAAGCAAATATGTTTTCACTCAACAGATCCTTCACAGCATGTTGTTTCTGGGCAAAATCAACAACATCCCCTTTTCTCCAGAAGAAATCTTCCCTAATCCTTTTGTTTTGGGTTCTTTAATGAGAAGATATCCCAGGCCTTTAAAGTTGTATTCGACTCAGCTTCCCAGGCGAAGTCCCTTCTCCTGTGTGCTCGACATGGTAAGATAACTCTTCTCACATTTTCAGTCAATCTGACAAACTTCCAGTTTTTAGGAAAGTATAATGCAAAGTGCTTTTTTACTGAGAAATCCAAAGAAAATCCATACTGTACCTTATACTTCAACATATGCTTCTAGCTATACTTCTCCACCAAACACAGAGACTGCAGGAGAGCTGGAGACTTGCTTCAGAATTTGTTAGTTCTAAATAATGTCTAACAGACTCATTATTGGAGATGCTTACAGTCTTCAAGGCGTATATGATGCTGTCACTGTGTAGCTGCTGGATCTGTTAAGCTCAAAGACTCTAAATTCAGCGTGTTTTGACAGCCCGGCATAGCAAAATAGAAAAAAAAAGGTCAATTAGCAAATTTAATTATAAATTAGTGAGAACAAAGATGGATTTTTGCTTATTGATTTAAAATTAAATAGATTTTTGTGACATGTTTCACCCCCTATCTTAAAATGTCTAAACCAAAAGCATCCAATGGTCCTGCATAGTTAAACAAGTCAAGCAGCGAAACAAACATGTTGATCAACTTTCTATGAAAAACAACTATATAATCAGGTGCAACACTTTGACCAGATCTGTAACTGTTTTCAGATCGTCCTGCAAAATAACTCAGAGAATGAAGAGCAAATAAAGCAGAGTCTGCAAGATCTCCTCACAGACTTGGACTTAGAAGAGAATAATAAAAAAACAGCTTTCGTCTCGTCCACCATCTGCATTTCTCAAAAATCCCAAACCAACAAATCAGAAAGGTACTGCGGAGTCTCCATGTCCACCAAAGGTCCTAACGCTGGGAAAATTATGATTGCTGCCTCCTGTCTTAGCAAATGGCATAAATATGTATCTGGTGCGGTGATGACCTATTATCCAAACACAGTCCAGAAAGATTACTTTGATGGAACAATTGAAGTACCTGGAAATATCAGGTGTGAGGCTTTTTGTCTCCGTGATGGTGCCAGAATGAAGCCTTGCAGATCATGTAAGAATTTGTTTGGCTTGAACACAGAAGACCTCAGAGAGTGGCCATATGGTAACTGTGCTGAAGCTGAGAGCCTGAGCAATTTGCTTGAAAATGAGAGAGAAGTTGAAACACATGTGGATGAATACTCAGCTGAAAAGGATAACAGGCAGAGAGCTGAGGATGAGGTTGGTAGGGTTCTTAGAACTGTGTTGCAAAGGATTCGGTTTAACTGGACAGGTGAATTTTACAACCCAGAACAAGAGTGAGATTTCATGAAATCATTTGCATTCATCATTCTGATAAATCAAAGATTCTCTGCTCTGACAGCATCTGTGTGGATTTTCTGTAATCACAGAGACGTGTATAAGCATGTTTACTTTCCATCTCCATGTAATTGTCACATTTAATAATTAAAACTGGCTTCTATGGGTTTTTGTTTGTTTGCTTACATATCTAGTGTTTAATGCAATATGAAGCATTATCAGACAGCATTTATTGGGAAGAATCCCATATTTATACTGGTCTGTACCCAGGGTACACAGAAAATAAAAACACATGTTTTCTTATTATGATCCCAACTATAATTTACTTAAGCAAAAGCACTACATGTGTAGTTATAATATTTATAGCAGTTACTGTTGAGCTTTAAATTTATCATCTTAAATGTTTATATGCTGATTATATTGCTTTATATAAGAAAGGCCTAACTCTGAGTACACTCTGTGCCAAAAAGTGCTGACAGGAAACTGCATGCTTTTGCAGAAACGTGCTTTTGCAGCTAGAAAGTGAAGCTGATATATATCAGTTTTAATTAGTTTTTACCAACTGCTTGCTAGGGCAATCCCACGAGTTTGGTGTTTTTGTATTGAACATGATTCCAAGTGCTTTCTATAACACATAGCAGAGGTGCCACAACAAAGACTGAGAAGAGGACAGGAAGAGACAGTGAAAGAGATGCACTCCTTCGCCATTCATGTTAAAGCGTTGCATAGCTTTAATTTTAGAGAGTGTTGCATAACTTCAGTCATTTTTCTACCACAGGTGAAGCCAAGAATTGTGAAGCTCTCTTTTGGCCAAATACCAGAATCTGTAAGAAGAAGAAAAAACAAACAATCAAATAGGTCATTATTAAGAGAACAACAATCTCTTGATGATTATCCACAGTGTCTTTGATAACTCTGAGATACAAACTGTCAAGGATATACACATCCCAGCAAACAATAGCTGTGTTTGACTAAAGCGATTAATAACAAGGACAGAGCTACAATCACTACAGTCAAACATAAAGGGCTTAATCCTGAATCCAAGTCTGAGCTGTGATGCCGTTGGTGCTGAAAGCTGCTCAGATCCTGAAGCTGCACGTTTTGTCTCTCTCTAACCAAACCAGCAGCAAAAGAAGACACATTTCGCTTGACATAAACATTGTCATGAATTCCCTCTTACTTTTGCTGGTTTGCTTCCACCACCATTAAAACACACACAGAAAAACAACACAGCACAGCTCTCTGCCTCTCTCAGTGTACTTTAAGAACACCGTTTCCCATCTCAAATCTCTGTTTTTGGCATTATTCGCTTGCTTGTTATGAAGCAGTCTACCGTTGTTTACAGCCATTTTTTTTAATGACTTCCGACAAGACAGCCTCATTTCTGCTGTTCAATACCAAATTTTATTTATTTTTTTCAAATTAAGTGAAACTGCAAAATGCTCTGCTGTGTCTCTATTAAAACCTCTTATTAAAACCTCTGATTCACTTCAGCAGCATCAGCCAATGTACATTTGTTGAGTCGTGGTTCTCGTCTGCTTTTGTTCTACTGCAGAATAATATTTTTAAGGTTATCTACTGTAAAAAGCTAGGCCAGGAAAATCTGCTTCATGGTTTTGTGTTTTATCCTCAGTTACTTTGTCACAAAAGCATCTGCTGTGATGCTCACACCTCTGATGAAGTTTCACAAGTGTCAGTACTGATAAATGATCAGAATTATAATGTTTCTGACTCTCTGAGTAAGAATTAAATGGAATCTAATTGGGACCTTGTGAATTGGAATTGAACAGGTTCTAGAAATCAGTGATGATACTCAGCTCCAATACCCACCTATGATATTAGGCTGACGAACGCTGACTGGGTTTCATTTACCAGCTTTTTATGTTCTTCCTGCAGTTTCCTCCCCACATCACTCATCTTAACTTTTTTCCAGTCCTCCTCAGTCTAAACAGAACACACAACAATACAAAGAAAAGCTCAGGTGATTGATCTCTAACACTAGGCATCCCCAGTCTTATTCTTAGCAGTCTAACTTCTCACCATATCTTTGAAGGCCTCTCCATTGTAGTAGCGCTTGGATGCTGGATACTCTATCGTTTTGTCACATAGTTCCAGGAAACTGGAAGCCACCAGATGCAGCTCCTCTCTGTCATAGCCGTACAGCTTTTTGTCCTCACACGTCATCAGCACAAGCTCGTCACATGGACATGAGGTGCCCTTTACCACACCAATAACCTGCATTTTTACAATCTCGGGAAGGTAGAATTTTCCCCAGGCGTTAACTTCATCATCATCCCCGTTGTATTTGGTGTTCTCAAGCTCTTCTATCCACAGGTCAGCACCACTTGGCTTCTTCAGGTGAACGCACATGCTTTTGTTTTTGGAAACAAAATCTTTCACCCATTTCAGGTACTTTTCACCTGGAAAGAAGCAGACAAGGAAATATGGATGAATGTAGAAGTGTTGGAAAAGACAAATAGCAAGGTTATCCTACAGCAGTTTGTGAAAATGTTGTATCTTGAAATAAGCAGGCAAAATGAGGATCTCACTTATCTCATATGTTCTGACTACCGACTTTCTTCAGTTAAAGGACAAAAAAAGGGCACACTGGAGGCTGACAGAGTGTGCAATGGTGGGAATCATTTTGCAGAACTCACTAAAGTTTGTTTCTCCTGGAACAAGCTTTTTACACTTCGGCAAATGAAAATACTGTGTTAAACTAAAAAAGAGCACCAGAGCAAGGTCTACAGTACTAACAGAAAAGCATGCCGTTACCTGTTGCCTGTCGACACAGCTGCTGATCTTCTGTACCAAAAAAATGAGGATCCCTGAAAGGAATAGAAAGGTTATGTTAAAATGAATGACTGTCACGGTGATTATGGGAAGCTCCGAAATATCACAACAATAGCTACGAAATCACAAAATGCAGTGTGATGTCTGTAAGCACCAAACATGACATCTCTGCAAATTCATCTTGAAACATGTAGGTACCTCACACGTACAGCTGCAGCCATCTCAGCCATTTATCACTGTGGCTGCCAAGTGGCTGCCACTTCACAAGCGCATGGCACAACATAGAAGAGCCACCTCCACAGGACAAGACTCAGCAGTCCATCTGCATCTTAAGGATAAAGGACACTCTTTCGAGGATGCTAATGTTCACATTTTGGATAGAGAGGACAGATGGTTTGAAAGAGGAGTGAAAGAAGCATCTATGTCCACTGTGAGCGACCATCTTTGAACAGAGGCGGGGTTTACGACACCAACTCTCTGCCATCTATAATCCAGTTTTGAGATCCTTCCCAGACGCCTTAACGCCCACTCACATCCTGGGCCATCTGACCTCAGGAATTCGCATGATAAGGTGGGGCCAGGTTTCACAATGAACTCACCCGAAACTGGCTGATTGGGACCCACACCCAGTTTCCCACCTTGGCTCAGGCGATTAGAGGATCATCAGGGGGTCCTTTTGTCCCTCTGTGGGGGGAAACTCCCACTAGGCTTATATCTGGGACTCTCCACCATTTGACCTTAGAACTGAAGAAGCTTCTCGGATGAGAGGTGAAACGTCTTCAAGTAACTTAAAGAAGTCCAGACGCTTTTCTTTGCAAGCTCCTTTGACTACGATGACCTGGATGACTGAGAACCTTCACAGACATAAGGTGAATGTGACAAACAAAGCGCCTTCTTGTTCTCTGTGATAATGTAAAGTTATTAATGAAAAAACAAACGAGTAAAAAACGGACTGGAAACATGTCTTCAATCAAAACTCGACAAAAACAAAGAAACAGCCTCACTTCTCTGCGACGCTCCCTAAAAATGACGTTACGTGTTACGTACCAGAGATTTCTATACAGCCCTTTATCAAGCCGAGAGAAAGTGACGCAAAACCCTCCAACTAATAACGACTAGCAGAGAGGCTCAGCTGAGTGTAGTTACCTGGTTTGCAGACGCATACAGACGTTTCCTGTCCTCTCGGACGCAGCTGTGATAGAACATGTGGTGCATTACCGCCACCAACTGGCTTGGAGTGAGGACCGGAAATCGCTCATGCCAAATCAAAAAAAAAAAAACATAAAGAAAGATTAAGTGAAGAGATAAATGAATACATTAAATCAAGAAGAAAAAAACCCACCACCGGACATATACATCCTCATATCCTTCTGTACAAATGAGTTTGTTTTAGAAACTGAAAAAAGCCACAAAACCTTCACATCTAGAAATCCTTTGCAGTAAAACTTGTTTTTTGGCAGGTTCCACAGGTTTTGAATCAGTTTTCTTCTTTATTCCTGATAATTTTGACAATGAAAAAGAACATGTTCTATAGGGCTTTGGAGTTGACGTCACGCCGCAATGCATTGTGGGAGCGCGGCACCATTTTCGAGGTCTACGAATCAAAACAAACACACTGTGTTGGAACGACGATTACAAGATGCTTAAAAGCAGCTCAAAAGAGAATGGACTGTATAGAGACCGATTGCGTCCAGAGGCGAAGCGGCGGTACTTGCAGAAAATAGCGTGCAGTGGAAATGTGGACCCGTATGAAATACGGCCGTGGAGTAGAAACCCTGAAGACGTAGCCTGATATATTTTCGTACCTTATCTGTGGAGTCAGCGCGTACAAGTCGTCATTCAAACAAAGGTAAGTCAGCTCGAGTACTGCGTGTGAAATGCGTTTGATTTCCCTGCAAACATTCACATTAGTGCAGCATAAATTCATTCATGAGGGGAAATTACAGTGAGAACACGTGGAGGCTGTTAGAGGGAGAAGATAGTGAGTTCAGTGCAGGGCTGTGCAGAGAGGTTTAAAGGGGCGGGTGCTCAAAGTTAAAAAGGGGCACATTGAACCAGGCTGAATAACAACAACACACATTCATCAAGAATCTAATATGGGAAGGGCAGGGCTGTGTTGGTCTGAGACTGTAGACATTAAAAAGTCCACAGGAGAGATGGTAGCTGATTAAACAAGTGTCATGAGATAATAACAAAATGCAAAGATTGGTGACAGCGCTTGGAACAATCGGGCAATCGTGGCTCAAGAGTTGGGAGTTCGTCTTGTAATCGGAAGGTTGCCGGTTCGAGCCCTGGCTTGGACAGTCTCGGTCGTTGTGTCCTTGGGCAAGACACTTCACCCGTTGCCTACTGGTGGTGGTCAGAGGGCCCGGTGGCGCCAGTGTCCGGCAGCCTCGCCTCTGTCAGTGCGCCCCAGGGTGGCTGTGGCTACAATGTAGCTTGCCATCACCAGTGTGTGAATGTGTGTGTGAATGGGTGGATGACTGGATATGTAAAGCGCTTTGGGGTCCTTAGGGACTAGTAAGGCGCTATATAAATACAGGCCATTTACCATTTACCATTTACCATAAGGCAACAAAAAACTATGTATGTAAAAAAAAAAAAAAAAAAATATATATATATATATATATATATATATATATATATATATAAATAATTTCAGATCTGAATTTGGACTGTTTCCCTCTGGATGAACCAATTCTGTCAAATCTATTGATCCAACACAAACAAACACATTGGCTCACAGTCAGATTGGCTTTGTATGGATGGTGTAACAGGGGCTGGGAAAGGATGCTGAAAGCTGAATATAACACAGAACAATAACAGGACATATAATAATGTAGCAACATGATCTTCAACAGGCACACTTCTGTTATTCATGATCACAAACACAAAGAACTTGTGCAGCCCTGATATCAGCCCTAATATATGAGTGTGTTTGCCCAAAGACTGAAACAGCATCAACATGACAGCTGTAAGAAATCTTCTCTCAGCCTTGTTTGGCAGAAGATCCCTGCAACAAAGATTGTAGCTGAAAGATGACGTGTGTAAAGTTTGCTCTGTGGGAGGGTCGAGGCTGTTTTTAGACCTTTGATAGTTTCCAATCCAGTTCTGACAGACAGGAATAAAAACAACATCATTAAGATCAGATCATGGAGCTGTTTGCTGCCTTGTTTCTATCTTCACATTACAAGACTTTACTAGGAGGAGGTAAGTGACGGAAGTGAGGTAAGTGACGGAAGTGATGTTGTAGGTGACGTCAGACGCCGGAGATTTTGGCGGAGAAAAAGCAAATGGTAGCATAGAGTTTAACAAAGGTTTTCCAAGCTTCAGTATTACCAAATATACTAATCAATTGTCATATAACTAACAACATCTGTTTTATCATCTCTAACACCCTGGAGGACAACGGGGAGAGTTTAGACGCTCTCCAAGATTACATCGACCGCTGTTTTCAAGATTTAGTAATGCATAAGGCCCAGAGTGCATCTTCCCCGGCCAAAATCGAGACGCCGTCATCGAAGAGAAGTCGCCAGGCAGACTCCCCCGGTACAACATCGCCTGCCGGCAAAGACATCGCAGAAATCCTGGAGTCAATCGACAAGCGATTGTCCAGTTTCGATGCGAGGCTGTCCCTGGTGGAGATTTTACACCGGGAATTTAAATCTCTGAGAGAATCCCTGGAATTCAGCCAGCGGCAGGTGGAAACGCTTGCCGCTGAAAATGCCACGCTACGGGAGTCGGTTAAATCTCTCACCGATAACGTGACCCAGCTAAACATTGAAAATAAAAAAATAAAAGAGTCCGTTATCGATCTACAAGCCCGTAGCATGAGAGATAATCTTGTGTTTTCTGGTATTCCAGAAACTGCCGGAGAGGACGCAGAGGCAACGGTGAAAAACTTCATTAAAATCCACCTGAAGCTGCCGGAGGACACCGTAAAGAACATCGACTTCGATAGAGTACATCGCTTGGGGGGCGCGCGGTCGCGGACCGGGAGACCACGGCCTATTGTGGCCAAATTCAGTCAATTCAAACAGAAGGAACAGGTGAAGAGTCGCGGCAGAGAGCTGAAAGGAACGGACTTCAGCGTGAACGACCAGTTCCCCAAAGAGATCCTGGAACGACGCAAGGTCCTGTTCCCAGTTCGACGTAGCTTCATCCAGAAAGGCTCCCGTGCTGTCATCGCCGTGGACCGGCTCTACGTGGACGGACAGCTGTACCGCGACCCCGGCACCACACCGTGGTTATACTGACTGCACTCCAGATAAGAACCCGCTACACTCTTTTCTTATTCATTCACACTCTCTCCTTTAACATGAGTTTAAGCTAGTAATATCAATATGATGTCATAGCAGATATAACACCGTCACCCTCCGTCATTGCTTTAATTGGAATGTTTCCGTTTCGTTTCCTTTTTTTTGTTGTTGCTCACAGTTCATGCGGTTTCTTTCTTTCTCTTGTCTTTCACTGCTGTGATCACCTACTTCCCCACTCACCTACAAACAACACCCTCTATTTCTCCATATTTTCACAACACGATCACGCAAACACATCAGCTCAACGGCAGCACATTCACAACAGCCTCACAGCACGCACAGACTTGCAGGACACATAAGCAAGCCACGCTTGTTCATATTAGTGAATATTCACACACATAGTCAGACTTATGGAGTCTCTCACCACACTTCTTTTTCTCTTTCTATTTATAAACAAGGGATGTTTCCATATTCTCTCCACCTGTCTAAACGAAACACCCAGCATACATCATTAGACATACACGCACAATTAAGGGCATGCTGAGGTTTGTCACATGGAATGTAAATGGAGCTGGCACCAGAGGAAAGAGGTTAAAAATATTTAACCAGCTTAAAAAACTACAGGCAGATGTTGTTTTATTACAAGAAACTCACAAACCTGTCACAGGTTTAAATGAACTTAAAACACCTGAGTTTCCTAACGTGTTTGCAGCCTGTTATAATTCTAGACAACGGGGAGTAGCAATTTTAATACATAAAAATGTTAATTTTACAGTACTCGATACAGTTATAGATCCAGAGGGTAGATTTCTAATTATTAAACTATCAATATTGAACAAAAAACTATGTATTGTAAGTATATATGGTCCAAATGTTGATGAACCCTCATTCTTCCACGGTTTTTTTAGTGCACTCTCTGAACACCTTGATTGCACACTCATTCTTGGCGGTGACCTCAACCTTGGACTAAATGAAGAAATGGATAGGCTCAACACAACAGGAACTCAGCGCAATTGGCAATCCACAAATATAATCAAACAGTATATGAGCGACTTTGGCCTTCGCGATGCATGGCGCTCCCTTCCCCCCAACAGTAAGGAATATACTTTTTTCTTGCATGTTCATCACTCTTACTCTCGTCTGGATTATTTTTTGGTCAGCAGCTCACTGCTGTGTGACATTTCAGACACTGAGATTCATCCTATAGCTGTCAGCGATCATGCTCCTGTATCTTTAACACTAATGCACAAGAATAACACTACGCCAAGTAAAAACTGGAGATTTAATATATCACTACTTAAAGATGAAGACTTTATTAAATACTTTAAAAAGGAATGGACTTCATATTTAGACTTTAATGACACTCCCGGAATATCAGCTTCTGTTCTATGGGAAGCAGGGAAAGCTGTGATGAGAGGTAAAATAATTTCTTTCTCATCACACAAAAAGAAAGAAGAAAACAAAAATATTCAGGAATTAGAAAAAAACATCAAATCACTAGAAGAAGCCTACGCGTCCCACCAAGATCAGGAAACATTGAACAAAATATGCAAAACAAAACTAGAATTAAATGAAACTATTAATAAAAAAACACAATTCCTTATACAAAGACTTCGCTTGCAGAATTTTGAACACAGTAACAAATCAGGTCGATTTCTAGCTAACCAGCTAAAAATAAATAAAGAAAAAACAACTATATGTGCTGCTAAAGATTTATCGGGGAACACAATATATGATCCAGGAAGAATAAACAACATTTTTAGGGATTTCTATGAAACTTTATACTCACCACAAATAAACCCATCTAAAAATGAAATTGATCTGTTTCTTGACAACGTAACTCTTCCAAAATTACTAGACAGTCAAGCAATGGAACTGGATTCGCCACTGACGCCAAGTGAACTCCAGGAAGCCCTGATAAGTATGCCCAATAATAAGGCTCCAGGTCCAGACGGCTTCCCTGCAGAATTCTACAAAGAATTCTGGACAATTTTGGCACCAGTATTCCACAGCATGTTGCAGGAAATCGAGGAAAAGGGCAGACTACCACCAAATATGAATTCTGCCAACATTAGTCTCCTGCTAAAACCAGGCAAAGACCCTTTATTTCCCTCAAGCTATCGTCCAATTTCTCTTTTAAATGTAGACCTTAAAATAATCTGCAAAGCTCTCTCAAAGAGATTAGAGAAAATGACCCCCCTCTTAATTCATCCTGACCAAACTGGTTTCATAAAAGGTCGGCACTCCTCAACAAACACTCGTAGATTACTTAATTTAATAGACTACTCATACGATAAAAACATCGAAGCCATAATATTATCTCTAGATGCAGAAAAAGCATTTGACAGAGTTAATTGGAAATTTTTATTCGCAACTTTACACAAATTTGGTTTTGGAAACTCTTTCATAAACTGGATAAGAATATTATACAATTCCCCAACGGCTCGTATCAGAACAAATGACCAGACAGCTTCTGTCTCCTGAGGGGCACCAGACAGGGATGCCCACTCTCCCCTTCACTTTTTGCAATTTTTATCGAACCTCTAGCAGCAGCATTTAGACAGGCTACAACAATTAAGGGCATAAAATGTAAGAACATAGAACATAAAATCAGTCTCTATGCAGATGATGTGTTGCTTTTTCTGCAAAACACACAAACCAACCTCTCTGAGGTAATTACTTTAATAAACTGGTTTTCAAGAGTTTCAGATTATTCAATTAACTGGCCAAAATCTACAGTTCTCCCCATTAACTGCTCCTTCCATAATTCTTCCTCTGCCCCACTGCAATCCGGAAATATTAAATATTTAGGTATTAATGTCTCTCCTAAGCTTTCAGACTTAACTAAACTAAACCACATCCCACTTCTAAAGAAAGTAGAAGGCGATCTGACTAGATGGAAATCTTTACCCATATCACTCATGGGAAGGGTCGCCACTATAAAAATGATGATCTTGCCAAAAATAAATTACTTATTTTTGATGATCCCTAACAAACCATCACAAGATTGGTTCAGATCTCTGGATTCATATATTTCCAAATTCCTTTGGAAAGATAAACCCCCGCGTATTAGCTTAAAAACGCTACAAAGAACCAAGGATAGAGGAGGATTAGATCTGCCTAATTTTCACCAATACTTCTTAGCCAACAGGCTTCAGTTCATCTCAGAATGGTTAAAACATACCTTCTTAGATGAGCCCTGGCTAGATGTTGAACAGGCACTATGCAAGGATCTAGAGATTTCAGACCTACCATTTATTAGCTCAAACATCAAAAGACATGAATGCTTTAAAAGTATCAACATCAGCTTTTCTCTAACAGCATGGTGGGAGTTTCTAAAAATAACGGAGTCTTCATTAATCCCATGCAAACGTACACCTATCTGGAATAACCCTGACATATTACAAAACAATAATATGATTAATTTCCCAGAATGGAGTTGTAAAGGAATTAAATACTTAGAACATATATTAGAGGGAACAGAATTTATTCCATTTGACAGACTAGTTGAACAATATGGGATCAACAAGACAAGGTTTTTAGAATATCAACAAATTAAATCCATAGTAAAAAAGAAATTTAACCTCAGTCAAGTTGAATTACAAACACCACTAAGTGCGGCACATTTTCTTACTCTTAAATCCCCCAAATTATTATCTAAAATATACAGAACACTTTCTAAATTAGATGAATCAATATCCCTTCCTACTGCAAAGTGGGAAGCAGATTTATCAGTCAACCTAGACCAAAACTTCTGGTCTCAGATTTGCTTAAAAACTTTTAAATTAATTAAAAATCCCAGTCTGCAATTAATACAATACAAAATACTTCATAGAGTGCACTATACAGGTCATCGGATGTTCAAGATGGGCTTTACATCTTCCAACAACTGCTCACACTGTCAAGGCAATACACCAGACAATTACATCCACGCTCTTTGGTTCTGTCCACCAGTGCAAAAGTTTTGGCGCGAGATATGTGAAGACTTATCAAAGTGTCTGAAATGTAACATTCCAACTTCCCCCTTAGTGTGTCTACTGGGCAGCTTAGATAATGTCACTTCAGAAAAGAATATAGCCCATATGATCTTCACTGCCCTATGCATAGCCAAGAAAACAGTCCTCATGAACTGGAAAAATAAAAATAATCTTAATTCTAACCAATATAGAAATTATCTATTAGATTACATTAGTCTTGACACAGCCTCTGCCACCACATCAGATCAATTGCTCTGGGCCCCTTTTATCAGCTCCATCACCTAGTGGGGGTGGGGGGTCATAGTTTGGTCCCGCCTTCACTGTTGTGATTGGTGAGGGGGTAGGGACAGGCTTAGGGCGTCGGGGGGTTCCCCGGAGGCATCTTCCTTGGGGGGCTCAACCCGGGGTAGCGGTCACGTCCGGTTGGGGGCTCTGTTGGCTCTCAGGTGACTGTTTCCTCGCGGCTGCGTGCAGCGGGGCTAGGGGAGGGTCTGTGCTGACGGACGTGGGTTACTGACCTGGCAACCTGGCTGCCCCTGGGTGGGTCCGGGATGGGCGTGAGGTTCTGGGGGCGCTCCGTCTCTGGGCTGGGGCCCGGGCCGGGCCTCGGGGGCTTGGGTCCTGGTTGGTGTGTTGCCGGGGTTGTGGGCGGGTGGGTGCATGGGGGCCCGGCCCTGGAGCAGGGTGCCGCCGGTGCGTCGAGCCGCCTGGGGGGCTCTTCAACTGGTGGGGGGGATGGTCACATCTTGCAGGAGCTTTCTTCTCTTCAGGAACTCTCTGCAGGAGGGGGAGATACAGGAGAGGTGGAGGAAGATCTCAGCCTGGGCGTTTACCATCTTATGTAGTCTGGAAGATGTGTGGATGGTGGGGTGGGTGCAGTTTTCTCTGTGGTGGGGTTGGGTGGACTGTCCAGGGCTCTGTGGAGCCGGAGGGCGCTACTGCACTGGGCCCCGGTCTGATGGGCCTGGGCCCCCCTTCCCTGGCGGGTCGCGGAGGGTGGGAGTGCCTACTGGGGTCAGCGGGGGAGCTGGCCCCAGGGAGGGGTTACCTGCCCCTCCCTTCCTTCCCTCCCCATCTCCAGCTGCCTCCCTCTTCCCGCTCCTCCACAACCACCCACACATGCAGGGCCTTGGAGTGGGGGTATGTCACCAGGGTGCAGAGGAGGCTACCCCCCCCCTGTCCCCTTCTGGCTGCCTCTGCCTCAATTTTATCCCACAACTTAGACATTCACATTATTCACACTCTCATTACACATACATATAGGATCTTGGGGGTGGGCACAATCACGGAGTCCAAATTACCATCAGGGTGTATACCTCACCCCTGACGTCGTTGCCCACCTCTCAATTTTAAATACACTTAGTCATTGAGCGCTAGCAGGAGGGACTATGCGCTTACCTGCTGCTCCTTGGCAGGTAGCTCCATGCCCTCCTGGGTTTTAATTGCACCTTAGAACACATATGCATCAACACTACAATGAGCGGGTGGAGGGAGGTTTGGAGTCTTCTCCCACCCCCATTCTCTGCGGCCTGCTGGAGCGGGAGGGCTAGTAGGAGGAGTTGGCCGTCCGACTGCGGTCTGGGGTGTGGGGCCTCCCTGCTGCTGCGGAGTCGGGGTGGTCTGCCTCTCCCCACCGCAGGGAAAAGGGTAACACCACCTGGGTCTGGGTGCAATTCCCCCCTCCAGGGGCAAGGGTACCTAGACCCGGTTTGTAGAGTACGCTTGGGGAGTGTGATTGTGTGTACAGCGTCTCTTTATGTCTGTCTCCACGTTGGTTGAGTGTGGAGTGAGTGCATATGAGAGCATGAGGGTGGGAATGGATGTTTGTGTCTGTGTGTGCCTGTATGTCTGTGTCTATATGTCAGGTTGGGTATCAGACACCACCTCTCTGGGGACACCTCAGGCCCTCCAAGGTTTGGAGGCCTATCTCCACCCACCACCACTTCCCCTGCCGGTGGCGGACTCCCTCAGGTGTCGGTGTGTTGGTGGTTCTTTGTGTCTGGGGGTGGGCGTCCGGGTACACACCGGCTCACTCCTTGGCGGCCGCTTGTCGGGGCCTGGGGCTCGCTCGGGCCCCTTTGGAGGTGGGGTGCCCCCGGCCTCTCGGCCTGGGGCTCGGTCACTCAGGCACAGCTGGGGGCCGGCGGAGCTCACGGGCGCGTCACTGCAACTCCCCCTGGCTTCTGCTCCGCGGCTGCTGGGCGAGCCCTCATCTGGGACTCTCCTCAGCTCTTACTGGAACAGTGGCGCGGCTGCCCCTCTGTTGGTCTTCCATGGTCTCTTGTGTTCTGGGGGCCTCTGGATGTCTGGAGTTTTGATCTCCTCCATACCTGCTTCACACCCTGGAGGACGGGGCTGTGGCCCCCCCACACTCCCTAGCAGATCATTACATGGAGAAACCTTTGGAATGCAAGCATGCTGATCCACACAGGTATGCACACATGGGTATTCACAGACGCGGACTAAAGCTTTCTTGGCTGCTGCCTCAAAGCACACTGTGCGCTGTCTATCTTGCGTGCTGCACAATATCGTTTATTATTTAGTAAATATTGATATCTATGACTAGCTAGTTTATTGTGATGGTGCTTTGTTTTCTCTATTATTATGTTGCTCTTTGTTGTTTGCTGTCTCCTCTGTTTGTTTTTTTTGTTTGTTTTTTTTTTTTTCTCCATACAGGTGACCCAGGAGTTCTTTTTTTTTTTTTTTCTCTCTCTTCCCCCCCCTTCTCACCGTCTCTTCTCCCCTTTGGTTTTCTTTCTTTCTCTCATTCATTCCCCCTGTCCTATTTATTAAAAAAAAAAAAAAAAAAAAAAAAAAATGACAAAGGATGAACTGAAGCTCTGCCATCACGTAATGTCGCATACTGCTGTTTCTGATGTCATTTAAAAAAAAAAGAAAAAAAAAAAAAAACAATCAGAAGAGTCTGTTCAGTGACAGGTTGCTTCTCCCAAAGACAAGAACTAACAGACTTAAAAACTCCTTTGTCCCACACGCCATCAGACTGTTTAACTCCTCCCTGGAGGGGAGAGGGAGGGGAAACAGGAGGACAAAGGAGGGGGGAACAACTAAGCTGTAGTGCCTCTTCACCTCACTGTGCAATACCTTTTGTGCAATACTTTTGTAAATAGTCAACGGTGCAATAGACTCAATACTTGAAATGTGCAATTCACTTGTATTTTTATTTTTTTTTAAGAGCTCAAAGATATTGAAGAAACAGTTATTCAGCTTCATTCCCACTGATCTCGACTACAAACTGTTTCACGTTGGTTTCTGTTTAAAGCCTCGATGTTTAAAACGTTTCCCTGTGATCACATTTGCACCGTCTGATTTCAAAGTTTGTTTTCTTTTGGTCATTTAGTCCACAGAGTCCTTGGTGTTTTGAAAGGGACGTATAAATAAAAGCATTATTATTAATATTAATAATAAAGTAGTTGTTGTACATGTACAGACCATAAATATGGAGTCCAGCTGTGTTTGATGCTGCTGGGCAGACTGACCACTGGGACCCTCTGAGCTCTGCTGCTCCACTCTGTGGAGGAACCATGAAGGATTAGATCAACACAGGATAAAGATCCAGGAGTTTCTGCTCAAATAACTTCATCTGAATCAAGTCTGTCAAGTTTTAAACTCTCAGATTGTGAACATATCAGTAATTTTCAGTCTGTTTTCATGGACGTCCTTTCAGTGGTGATGTCAGGGATGATTTTGAAGAAGCTCATCAAACTGAACCATCAGCAGATCACTGCTCCAAAACCAGAACATGATCCGAGTCTCCCTCCACCACCAGAACACCAGCTTTACTAACGTGGTAGATCAGTGTAGTACAGATCAATAACTGATGAGTCATTTGATCAAAATCACTGAGTGCTTCACGTCTGACCCTCTGATGCTTCTGTAGACATTTTGCATATTTAATGAATGTCTGACAGTTTTACATTCATTCTATGAACACAGTGGAAATGTTGTGTTATAGTCTCCATGTTGTTTCCAGCATCATAAATTCTTAAGTTCAGAAAATTAGATTCTTTCTTCACAGCTGAAAAACAACAACATTTATTCTCTATTGAAATCTGCATCGTCCACTCCAAAGGTCACAATCTGAAGGTAACATCTGGTTTTGTTCCCTGTGGTTAACTCTGAGCATCAGTATGGTGGGATTTATCCACTACATCCACACCACTGTGGTTCAGTGTTGTCCTGATGGAGTAACAGCAGCCAGTATGATCCAGGCTTTAGCTGCTGGGTCTCTGTGTGACCTCTCAGACTGTTTAACAGATCAGACACAAAGAGAATCAGAGCAGCTCTGTTCTTTAAAGACAAACATGAACCCACTCAGGTCACACTTTCCCCACAGATATGAGCATCACTGTCCTCAAACAGCAAATGACCAAGTCGAACATTTGGATCTTTTCTCTTTCATTGTTTTCTTTTTAATGAATCTTTGTAACAATCTGAGGATGTTTCAGGTCATATTTATCCAGGAAACACAAACATGTAAAGGAGTCATCACAGCTCTCTGACCTCGTTGCTCCAGGTTCACCACTGAAGTCTGGATTATAATCTTTGGACCGATCACTCCTCACAGACGGACAGCTGGACCCTGCAGACTGTGACCTCTGACCTCTGCAGACACAAACATGATTGAAGCAGCTGTGATCACACAGACTGCAGATAATGCAGCTGTTTCCTGTCAGTAACATCCTCTTAGATTAGAGTTCAGCTTTTTACAGGAAAACTGGACAAAACTGATTTTTGTTACAAACTCATTTTCATTTCCTCTCAGCTCACAAACACAGTCAGACAATCAACCAGAGTCAACACTGATTATAATGTCAGTGCAGAATTATTTCTGTTACTCAGTGAGTTCAGCTCTCTGACCTCGTTGCTCCAGGTTCACCACTGAAGTTTGGATTTTGACCTTTGGACCGGTCACTCCTCACAGACGGACAGCTGGACCCTGCAGACTCTGCTCTGTCCTCCTCTTCCTCCATCATCATCTTCAGTCAGTCTGAGAGGTAAACCACAAACACTCAGTGAGTTCACATTAACAGGAGGAACTGAGTTACAGTCGCTGACCTCTGACCTGTCATGTGACCATGAAACCAGGTCAATATGTCTGTAGGTTCAGTCATCCAGGTCATGTGATCTAAGGAGCTTGGAGAGAAAAGAGACGTCTTTAAGTTTCTGGAAGACGTTTCATCTGAGAAGCTTCTTCAGCTGTAAAACCAAACGGTGGAGAGTCCCAGATATTTAAACCTGAGAGGGAAAGAAAGCATGTCGCTGACCCACCACTGATGTTATTTCAAGGAGGAAACTGAGAGCCTTTGCACCAGGAGCACAAACATCAGCTCCAGCAATGATCCACTGATGTGTTTTTATTCCATGTATGAATGTTGTTATTGACAGAGATGACGTTTGTGTGTCAGTGATGCAGTGACTGTTGTTGTTACCTGTACAGGCTGGTTAGACTCTATGAAACAGATCATACAGATCTCTGCATGTTAGAAGAGACTATTAAAGGTCATGAATGAGACAAAGGCAGGGAGGCGTCCTTTACAGCTAAACAGCAGAGTGAGAGAACAGCCAGCACCTCTACATTTATCACATTATACAGCACATGTATGATACTGACAGGGATGAGAAGAATTTAGTGATTCTGATCCCATCATTGATATTACTTATTGATTCTCAGTAGCTCTGCTCTGACAGTCACCACCATCACTGAGCAGCATATCAAAGACATTTGTGCACATTAACTGCATGTTGTGGCTCAAATGTTTGTGCATGTTGGAGGCATTTCCTCTTTGTTGTGATCAGTGTTGGTCATTACTCAAAACAGTCATTATTACACATATTACACAGAACACTTTAATTAAAAGTAATGGAGTACGTTACTTCATTACTCCTCATAACATTACTTTGATGTTACTGTGTGAAATGAACAAATGAGCATGTAACAACATAAAGCTGAGGTACAGCCCCACACACCAACACAGATCCTGATGAGGTCACGTGATGTTTCTCTGAGTGTTTATGAACACAAATCAAAGATGAAACAGCACAAAGACACTTCAAAGTGATTCTACTGTAGAAACATGAACAGGTAGAAACCTGCAGCCTGACTGCTCATCACTTTGTTACCTGTTCAAGTTCAGCAGCAGCAGCTCACTTTATCACGGTGCTGGTCTGGGGTCAGTGTTTACTCAGCTTTAACCTCACTCTGGGTTCTTGGCTAGCTTAGTGTTAGCATAGTGTTAGCTTAGCGTTAGCTTAGCGTTAGCATGCTGTGTGCTAGCTTAGCGTCAGAGCTCTGCAGGTGTCTCGTGTGTAAATATTAATCACAGTGACAGTAAAGGAGGTAAAGGGCTGTGACGTCATCACGTACGCTGCGTCCTCTGTGGGCTCTGAGTGAACTCAAAGTACAAACTACAAGTACACAAACACGAACGTAGCTCAGAGTGGCGGACACACTCGGCCTCGTTGGTCCAGCTGTGAGTCCGTTACCGTGAACTATGGAGCGGCAGATTTGTGCTGAACTAAGCTGCACACAGCTGATGTTAGCCAGGAAACATTACACACTGACTTTAATGGAGAGACCGGAAATACAAACACACACAGTTTGTTGTGTGAAGAAATCAAACACGAGCTGAACAAACAGTAAAGTTCCTAAAGACAAACTGTTAAAGGAGGAAACAAAGCAAACTTACAGTTTCTTCACACACCAACAACAAGCTCCACTCCACACCTGGACACTAAACACGGACACACAGGTGAGCTGCTTCCTGGAAGGAGGCGGGGCTCCACCTGAAACTCAGCACAGGTGGGAGGGGCTCAGCTCTGTGTGTGCTGATGTGTTAACTTTAAAAATATGCCGTCTGACTGCTCAGACTGAGTCAGAGTAAAGTTCACATGCTGACGTGTGGAGACATGAAACCTTGTTGTAGCTGCAGGTGTGAACACACTGATCCCAGATCAGCTCTGCTGTATTTGTAACATGAACATTTCTGCTGCAAAGCTTCAAATGTTCAGCATGTTTCTCTGTTTCCAGTCTATAGATCCAGTCACACTTTCTACCTTCACCTGTGCAGTAAAGACTGAGAGCAGAGCTGAAACCAAGCGTCCAATCAGTGAGCAGCATCAACACCTGAGCTTCATTCCGACTCTGTTATTGAAGATGTTGTTGGTACAAAGTTCATCTGCTGCTCACATGAATCCATGAAAGATTTATTTCACTGAATGTTTCTTCAAAGCTCATTTCAACCTGTTGAAGTCATGAATGAAAGTGCAGACTGAGAGTGGATCACATGATGTTTGAGGTGTGTCATGTGACATGTTCAGTATTGTCACACATGTCTAGATTGTCCCTGATATCATAACTGCTCAAACACTGATGATTATATTTGAAGAATTATTCCTGATGGCAGCAAAGTTTGAATGGAGCTCTCTGTCTGTGCTGATTTGTCGCCCTCTGGAGGTCAAAGCACAAACTGCATGATGTCACTGTAACCACCACAGAGACAGGAAGTGTTTTTATGACTGAAACACTGAAATGATGCTAACGGCTGTCGTTAGGCTCACTGACAGCAGTGCTGATGTGTTCATGTCAAACACTGGCTCAGGTCAGACTCCTTCATCCTTCTCCAGCGTGAGGCCGCCCTCAGACCCACAGGAGCTCTGACCTTTGACCTCCTGACCCTAACCATTTTAGTCTTGTTGCATCTTTAAATGCAAATCCATCCAAACTGTAGCCGAGCAAAAGAAGCTGGAAGCTGTTCTATGAATGATGTTGTCGAAGGAGCTTGGAAAGAAAAGCGTCTGGACTTCTTTAAGTTGCTTGATGAGGGACATGGACGTCTTAATGCCCACTCACATCCTGGGACATTTGATCACAGGAAATCACATGATAGCGTGGGGCTAGATCTCACAATGGGTTCACCCAAAACCTTGGCTGATTGAGACCCACACCCGTTTTCACGGAGGAGGAGGAGTTTCACATCCTGAACATGTGACAGCCTGGTTTAAAGGGACCAAAAGTAACTGGACACCTGATTCAGTTCAGGTTTATTCATCCGCTCCAAACCACAGCAGCAGTCACCTCCAGGGAACCAGCTGATCCATGTAACTGGGGACAGACCACAGCCCAGAGCACTGGTTCATGATGTGTTTGTGGACTGTAGGTTGTTTGGATAGAGATGAGATGTACTCAGCAGTCTGTCTCTAATGTTTAATGAAATGTTCTGAAGATGATAATAACTTGTGATTTTCTTTTGAATGAATCTTTAATCGTGTTGTAGGGCCTCTGACTCTCATGAAGATTTTCACATCAATGTGCTTTTCACAAAGATATTAACAATGAAAATGACGTGCAGCCCTGAACTACTCATGCGTTAACTCAGCGGTTCCCAACCCCCGGGTCACGGACCGGTCCGTGAGTCGTTTGGTACCGGGCCGTGAGAGTCGAGGCTCGGTGTGAAATTGATGGTTGATAGGTTTGTAGCATAAACCTGTTCGCTGGATCGTTCAATCCAGCTACACAGCAAAGCAAGACACGAGTAGTTCTTTATGTTTCTCGTGCACGGGAGAGAACTGGACCAATGCCGTTCCTTCGCTTGACCACAGTCGCTCTCGTCTGTTCCCTCGTAACACTGTTCTTTTATTGAGGTTACATGAATATACATAGGTTCATTAACATACACGTGAACAAAGGTACCAGTCTGTATGTTATGTAGGTGTGTGTGTGTGTGTGTGTGTGTGTGTGTGTGTGTGTGTGTGTGTGTGTGTGTGTGTGTGTGTGTGTGTGTGTGTGTGTGGAGTCAGAGTGTGACCCCATAAACGACTTCCCTAAACCTGCTGGTCTGGAAGTCCAGCAGTTCATCTAAACAAAAGGCACTTAGACTAAAACAGACATCCTACCACAAAACAATAAGAAGGTAGCACCTCTCCCATGATCCCAGGACGTGGGTGTGAATGCCAGAACACTCTGGAGTCACACAAAGTCTTTAAAGACTACTATCATTACACAATTGGTTCTACACCTCTAAGCATATATGGTTAGATATTCCCCAATAACAATGACAATGATAAAATATAAATCCAACAATGGTTTTCAGGGTTTTTATCGTTAACTTCGTTTCCCTGGGTCTTTTCCCGTGTTGTAGTCGTGTGTCTTATTTTGAAAGAAATGTTTACGCGTTACCATAGCGACCAGAGAGCATTAAGGGTGCAGACAGGTGCATCCAACAACATTTTATTTTCCCTTATTTGATTTATGGACCTAACTGTATGAACTGGACTTTGGCTTTAATGCTGCTCCTCTTCATCATTGCTGTGTTGCATTTCCATCATTCTGCTGCTGGATTCACTGCAGGCTTTAACAAACACTCCTTTGGGTCCAGGCCCAGCCACGTGTTTGTAAGCTGCTGTGCTCCTCACAAATAAAGCCTGAAGCAGCTCAGACTGTTAGAAGCAGCACTGAGCCCTGTTACAGTTATAGTGTTAGAGCAGCGGCTGCAGCCTACAGCATTTAAACTAGCTGACAGTAAACACATCAGTCCAGATGTTACCACATTACTTTGTGATGCTGAGAGTTAAAGGAGACTGGCTGATTAAAATCCCATTCCTTACATCACCGTCCTCTGCTCTGACTGCTTTCATTTAATCACAATCAGAATACTTTTTTGATCCCCAGGGGAAATTATTTAGGTTACAGTGCTGCAGCACAAACAGGAACAAAGACACAACACACTAAGTAAGAAATAGCACAACATACACAATATATACATGCATACATATGAGTCACTTATAAGTAACATGTGAGTGCTGGGGTCTATGACAGCAGGCAGGTCTGTATTTATGTCCAGGCTGACATGAACAGCTAGTAGTTCAGGGTTCAACACTCAGGAAAGTGTGTGACCTTCCACACTGACAGAAGATGCTAAACATGACTTTAAACTGTTGTTTGTTAAAGCCTCACAGATCTGAGAGCAGGGCTCAGTGGGTACATGAGCCTTTATACATGAAGGCTTTCTGTTTCCAGGAGAGGAAACATGTGATCCAGCTGTGTTTGGTCACATGGATCTGCTCTGCATGGATCACCTGACTAAAACATGTTGTTATTATTGTTCTTACAGTCTTAAATCGGTACATCAGGTGGGTCACATGACACCCGGGGGTGACAGCAGCATCTTTCCTCTTTAGAAAGCTGCTCTCTGTCCCAGGAGCTGTTGTCACAGTAACAGCAGGAACAGGAAGTCACATGCTCTCTGCTCTGTGATTGGCTGCTTCTTATCTCAGCTTCCTGCAGAGGGTGGGGTCTGCTGATAACGCACACCAACAGAAGTGTGACTTTCACTTCCTGTTTATTGCTGTTGTTCTTAAAGCTCTCAGACGATGCTGCAGCGCCCCCTGCTGACACAAACTCCTCCCTCTGTCTCAGAGGTCACAGGTCAGCCTGCTGCAGAGGGTCTGCCTGTTCATGGACTTCCTGTTACAGAGACGGGTCTCAGCGTCAACACTAGTTTCTGATTGGACGGTGTGGAAAATGTTACGAGTTCAAAATATTGGGGATGGAGACAAGAGAAAAACCACAATAACAACACTGGTCCGGTCGGGTTGAGTCAAACGATGATTTTAATGATCACACACGTGGGAGATGGACACTGATGCAGACAGCCTCAGATCTCAAAATGGTGGAGCATTGCTCAAACTCTTATAGCCTCTGGTGCCTCCACCTTATCATAAAAGCCTAAACATTCACATGCTTTCTCTCACACAGCGCCTAAGCTACGACCTTGGCTCCCTGTTTATCTGCTCCTGCTGAGATGGGGCAGAAAACTCCAGCATGTTCTCTTCTAATCAGAGAAATAAGGCGATGACTTTCTGCAAACAGTATTTCTTATAACTCAGCAGTATAATGCATCATAAAACAATATCATTCATTCACAACAAGTCAGCAGTTTAATATAATGCACATCAGTTTAACTAATGCAATAGTTATCAGCTTCTTCTAATTCAGGAGAATAATGCAAACTAAAACTACATAATAATTCACAATCTTTAATTAGGGGTATAACATGGCATAAAATAATATTATAATCTAACAAAACCCAGCTTCCTCCAGCCGAGTGATGTGTGGATTCATCACTCTCTGTGGATCAGTGTAAGTCTGTGTGTGGGTCAGCTGCAGGACTTGTTTGACCTTTGACCCTGGCAGACAGAGCTGGTTACTGCTGTGTGACTCCTGCCGTCGCTCCACTTTAAATTTTACTTAAAATAAGTCCTGACATGGCCCCGCCCCCTCTGACCTGCTGCTCCTGGATGTGCTGAGGACACAGCGGAGGCTCAGAGGGGGCGGGGCTTTTCCCGTGGCAGTAACCAAACTGCATTAGGTCGCTGCACTGCCAGTGTTTAACCACACCTCTTCTGACTGACCTTTGACCTCTGACATGTTGATTTGATCCTTATTTAATGACGTCTTTTATCTAGTGATTTAATTCTGTGTATTTATATGTGATGGTGTTCCTGAGTTCAGCCTCAGCTGATATCCACAGACGCTCCTATTGGCTGGTTTTAAAAACACATTTTTCCATTAAAGAGACTCTTTTAAAAACACGTCTGCCTGAAATTCACATTTCATTTATTTTGGGGGATTTTAACAGAGAGATAGAACTTTATGAATCCCTCATGTTTATCCTCCAGGAAATCCAGTTTGTAGCAGCAGAACACCGACAAATCTTTACACAGCACAGAATTAGGATATCAAATAAAGGGGAATAAGAGAATATGAATATAAGCATAAATATATACATATATACACAGACCTCACACAGAGACAGCAGCTACACTGTGTGTGGATGTGATCCACAGTCACAGCTGTGGGTTTCAGTCAGTGTGTCTCTAACTTCATGGTCACATTTCAAAGCTTATTGGAGCCAGAAGATGTTCAAGTAAAAGATTTATTGCTGTACTCGTCTACCAGGATAACAGGAGGTTCATAAAGCTGTGTCATACTTCAGCTTTACATCATGCAGTAGTAGTTTATTAAACCCCCCAAAATATGACTATCCAGAGTTGGGACCAGGAAGCAGAGTTGCAGTCTTACACGCCTCTCTGCAGCTTCTCTCCTCCTGCTACCCCCCCAAAAACCCATCTCCATAGAGACTGTGTCAGCTTCCAAACAGACAAAAAACAAACTAAAAACCAGCAACAAACAACTTAAACATAAACAATCACAAAGAAAGAACAATACAGTATCCACATCTGAACCAAAGAGTAAAACAGTGAAATGTGGATTATTAAACATTAGGTCTCTCTCCTCCAAGTCTCTGTTAGTACATGTTAGTAAAAACATTTCTGCATTTTACCCATATTTTATTTTTAACTCAAAATCAAAGATTCCAGATTCTCCTACATGTTGGTTTTGAATCAGATAGGACGACAGATTTCAGGTGGCCCTGTGTCTTTCTCTATTACATTTGCCACTGTGTAACTCAAAGTTATTTAAGGACTAGTTTATTTCAATGGATGAGTTTACTGACTGATGCGCAGAAGAAATAGTTCTTTATGGAGCCTAGATGGTGTGAATGATGAGACCAAAGACTGCAATATCTTGTACCAAAAATATATTGAATAAATGGAGGAAAGGGGAAATGGAACAAAATAATTAACACAACACACAACATAAATGCCCACAATTAAATAATAAATCAATGCTGTGATCTTTCTGTGCAAAAGTCCTTTTTGGTCCTCTTCTTTTTAAAGTTCACTTTTAAGGTATTCCTCCTTAGAGTCCAGCTTCATACAAATGGGGAAATATGTCCGTAATCCAAAGACGGCTAAGTGGGGGAAAGAGGGGAAACAAAGAATGGTCCTACCGGCTCGCCACTTCAATATGAAGAAGATTAATTCAAAGGGAGGGAACAAAACCTGACCTGTAGGTCAGAAAAACGTCCATTAGCACATCAAGTTCGATTCAGTTTACCGGTAAACAAATATTTTTCTGCAAGCCTATGTAACAATGCAAATCATCATCAACCAATGTACAACAGTTACATTATTAATTATCTTGGCTACGTAGCTTAATCTATACATTCCAGTAGCGTTCGCTACAAACAATACAAAAACAACAATAAAGGAAAACAGCTGTCTAACAGACAGCATAGCCGAATTCAAGGCAACACATAACAATAATCATTCAATCGCACTTTGTTTCAAAGTAAGCCCATTAAAATGCTTAAGTAAATAAAAGTGTTCAAAAACAGCGGTTTTTGAGCCGGAGTTCTGCTCGCGGTGGGAACGCCGCCGCACAGCCACTTTTTAATCGCGCAAACGATCGGCTGGTTACTGACAACCAAAAGGTTGTTTTTGGTAGATATTAAAGATCATGGGTGGGCGGGGCAAATGGAGCAGTTTTCTACAGTCGAGTAAAATTCCAGGAAAGAGCTGGGTGTGGCTTTCCTTTAAATCACATGATCAACAGCTTTAAGATGGAGGCAACTCGCTCAGTGTTTCCTGTTTCATTCTTAGACTGTGGCGATGGTAAGTAGCAGCTTTTCACTTGTTACCTGGCATCTTTTCAGCCACCAATGATAGTCATTGTATGTTATCAACATTTCACTAACTATGTTTTCTCTCATGTTTAAAATAGGCCGACCAAGAGCAAAATAGGTATGTCTGCAGACTCTGCTGTAGCCAAAGTTATCAGATCTCCTGTGTCTTTAAATCCCTAACTGCTCGATCATTATCATTTTAGAAGACAACAATTTCTCAAAGGAGGTTCAAAACTAATGCCTACAAGATTACCAAGAGGAGGGTTCGGGGCTCTTACATGACTCCGGGAAGTCAACACTTGGTGGATGAGGTGTGTTACCTTTGACACTTTTAAGACAGTCCTGTTTATCACTACTAACAATAAGCAAATATGTTTTCACTCAACAGATCCTTCACAGCATGTTGTTTCTGGGCAAAATCAACAACATCCCCTTTTCTCCAGAAGAAATCTTCCCTAATCCTTTTGTTTTGGGTTCTTTAATGAGAAGATATCCCAGGCCTTTAAAGTTGTATTCGACTCAGCTTCCCAGGCGAAGTCCCTTCTCCTGTGTGCTCGACATGGTAAGATAACTCTTCTCACATTTTCAGTCAATCTGACAAACTTCCAGTTTTTAGGAAAGTATAATGCAAAGTGCTTTTTTACTGAGAAATCCAAAGAAAATCCATACTGTACCTTATACTTCAACATATGCTTCTAGCTATACTTCTCCACCAAACACAGAGACTGCAGGAGAGCTGGAGACTTGCTTCAGAATTTGTTAGTTCTAAATAATGTCTAACAGACTCATTATTGGAGATGCTTACAGTCTTCAAGGCGTATATGATGCTGTCACTGTGTAGCTGCTGGATCTGTTAAGCTCAAAGACTCTAAATTCAGCGTGTTTTGACAGCCCGGCATAGCAAAATAGAAAAAAAAAGGTCAATTAGCAAATTTAATTATAAATTAGTGAGAACAAAGATGGATTTTTGCTTATTGATTTAAAATTAAATAGATTTTTGTGACTTGTTTCACCCCCTATCTTAAAATGTCTAAACCAAAAGCATCCAATGGTCCTGCATAGTTAAACAAGTCAAGCAGCGAAACAAACATGTTGATCAACTTTCTATTAAAAACAACTATATAATCAGGTGCAACACTTTGACCAGATCTGTAACTGTTTTCAGATCGTCCTGCAAAATAACTCAGAGAATGAAGAGCAAATAAAGCAGAGTCTGCAAGATCTCCTCACAGACTTGGACTTAGAAGAGAATAATAAAAAAACAGCTTTCGTCTCGTCCACCATCTGCATTTCTCAAAAATCCCAAACCAACAAATCAGAAAGGTACTGCGGAGTCTCCATGTCCACCAAAGGTCCTAACGCTGGGAAAATTATGATTGCTGCCTCCTGTCTTAGCAAATGGCATAAATATGTATCTGGTGCGGTGATGACCTATTATCCAAACACAGTCCAGAAAGATTACTTTGATGGAACAATTGAAGTACCTGGAAATATCAGGTGTGAGGCTTTTTGTCTCCGTGATGGTGCCAGAATGAAGCCTTGCAGATCATGTAAGAATTTGTTTGGCTTGAACACAGAAGACCTCAGAGTGGCCATATGGTAACTGTGCTGAAGCTGAGAGCCTGAGCAATTTGCTTGAAAATGAGAGAGAAGTTGAAACACATGTGGATGAATACTCAGCTGAAAAGGACAACAGGCAGAGAGCTGAGGATGAGGTTGATGGGTTCTTAGAACTGTGTTGCAAAGGATTCGGTTTAACTGGACAGGTGAATTTTACAACCCAGAACAAGAGTGAGATTTCATGAAATCATTTGCATTCATCATTCTGATAAATCAAAGATTCTCTGCTCTGACAGCATCTGTGTGGATTTTCTGTAATCACAGAGACGTGTATAAGCACGTTTACTTTCCATCTCCATGTAATTGTCACATTTAATAATTAAAACTGGCTTCTATGGGTTTTTGTTTGTTTGCTTACATATCTAGTGTTTAATGCAATATGAAGCATTATCAGACAGCATTTATTGGGAAGAATCCCATTTTTATACTGGTCTGTACCCAGGGTACACAGAAAATAAAAACACATGTTTTCTTATTATGATCCCAACTATAATTTACTTAAGCAAAAGCACTACATGTGTAGTTATAATATTTATAGCAGTTACTGTTGAGCTTTAAATTTATCATCTTAAATGTTTATATGCTGATTATATTGCTTTATATAAGAAAGGCCTAACTCTGAGTACACTCTGTGCCAAAAAGTGCTGACAGGAAACTGCATGCTTTTGCAGAAACGTGCTTTTGCAGCTAGAAAGTGAAGCTGATATATATCAGTTTTAATTAGTTTTTACCAACTGCTTGCTAGGGCAATCCCACGAGTTTGGTGTTTTTGTATTGAACATGATTCCAAGTGCTTTCTATAACACATAGCAGAGGTGCCACAACAAAGACTGAGAAGAGGACAGGAAGAGACAGTGAAAGAGATGCACTCCTTCGCCATTCATGTTAAAGCGTTGCATAGCTTTAATTTTAGAGAGTGTTGCATAACTTCAGTCATTTTTCTACCACAGGTGAAGCCAAGAATTGTGAAGCTCTCTTTTGGCCAAATACCAGAATCTGTAAGAAGAAGAAAAAACAAACAATCAAATAGGTCATTATTAAGAGAACAACAATCTCTTGATGATTATCCACAGTGTCTTTGATAACTCTGAGATACAAACTGTCAAGGATATACACATCCCAGCAAACAATAGCTGTGTTTGACTAAAGCGATTAATAACAAGGACAGAGCTACAATCACTACAGTCAAACATAAAGGGCTTAATCCTGAATCCAAGTCTGAGCTGTGATGCCGTTGGTGCTGAAAGCTGCTCAGATCCTGAAGCTGCACGTTTTGTCTCTCTCTAACCAAACCAGCAGCAAAAGAAGACACATTTCGCTTGACATAAACATTGTCATGAATTCCCTCTTACTTTTGCTGGTTTGCTTCCACCACCATTAAAACACACACAGAAAAACAACACAGCACAGCTCTCTGCCTCTCTCAGTGTACTTTAAGAACACCGTTTCCCATCTCAAATCTCTGTTTTTGGCATTATTCGCTTGCTTGTTATGAAGCAGTCTACCATTGTTTACAGCCATTTTTTTTAATGACTTCCGACAAGACAGCCTCATTTCTGCTGTTCAATACCAAATTTTATTTATTTTTTTCAAATTAAGTGAAACTGCAAAATGCTCTGCTGTGTCTCTATTAAAACCTCTGAATCACTTCAGCAGCATCAGCCAATGTACATTTGTTGAGTCGTGGTTCTCGTCTGCTTTTGTTCTACTGCAGAATAATATTTTTAAGGTTATCTACTGTAAAAAGCTAGGCCAGGAAAATCTGCTTCATGGTTTTGTGTTTTATCCTCAGTTACTTTGACACAAAAGCATCTGCTGTGATGCTCACACCTCTGATGAAGTTTCACAAGTGTCAGTACTGATAAATGATCAGAATTATAATGTTTCTGACTCTCTGAGTAAGAATTAAATGGAATCTAATTGGGACCTTGTGAATTGGAATTGAACAGGTTCTAGAAATCAGTGATGATACTCAGCTCCAATACCCACCTATGATATTAGGCTGACGAACGCTGACTGGGTTTCATTTACCAGCTTTTTATGTTCTTCCTGCAGTTTCCTCCCCACATCACTCATCTTAACTTTTTTCCAGTCCTCCTCAGTCTAAACAGAACACACAACAATACAAAGAAAAGCTCAGGTGATTGATCTCTAACACTAGGCATCCCCAGTCTTATTCTTAGCAGTCTAACTTCTCACCATATCTTTGAAGGCCTCTCCATTGTAGTAGCGCTTGGATGCTGGATACTCTATCGTTTTGTCACATAGTTCCAGGAAACTGGAAGCCACCAGATGCAGCTCCTCTCCGTCATAGCCGTACAGCTTTTTGTCCTCACGCGTCATCAGCACAAGCTCGTCACATGGACATGAGGTGCCCTTTACCACACCAATAACCTGCATTTTTACAATCTCGGGAAGGTAGAATTTTCCCCAGGCGTTAACTTCATCATCATCCCCGTTGTATTTGGTGTTCTCAAGCTCTTCTATCCACAGGTCAGCACCACTTGGCTTCTTCAGGTGAACGCACATGCTTTTGTTTTTGGAAACAAAATCTTTCACCCATTTCAGGTACTTTTCACCTGGAAAGAAGCAGACAAGGAAATATGGATGAATGTAGAAGTGTTGGGAAAGACAAATAGCAAGGTTATCCTACAGCAGTTTGTGAAAATGTTGTATCTTGAAATAAGCAGGCAAAATGAGGATCTCACTTATCTCATATGTTCTGACTACCGACTTTCTTCAGTTAAAGGACAAAAAAAGGGCACACTGGAGGCTGACAGAGTGTGCAATGGTGGGAATCATTTTGCAGAACTCACTAAAGTTTGTTTCTCCTGGAACAAGCTTTTTACACTTCGGCAAATGAAAATACTGTGTTAAACTAAAAAAGAGCACCAGACCAAGGTCTACAGTACTAACAGAAAAGCATGCCGTTACCTGTTGCCTGTCGACACAGCTGCTGATCTTCCTCACCAAAAAAATGAGGATCCCTGAAAGGAATAGAAAGGTTATGTTAAAATGAATGACTGTCACGGTGATCATGGGAGGCTCCAAAATATCACAATAGCTACGAAATCACAAAATGCAGTGTGATGTCTGTAAGCACCAAACATGACATCTCTGCAAATTCATCTTGAAATATGTAGGTACCTCACACGTACAGCTGCAGCCATCTCAGCCATTTATCACTGTGGCTGCCAAGTGGCTGCCACTTGGCTCAAGATCGTGGCTCAAGAGTTGGGAGGTCGCCTTGTAATCGGAAGGTTGCCGGTTCGAGCCCCGGCTTGGACAGTCTCGGTCGTTGTGTCCTTGGGCAAGACACTTCACCCGTTGCCTACTGGTGGTGGTCAGAGGGCCCGGTGGCGCCAGTGTCCGGCAGCCTCGCCTCTGTCAGTGCGCCCCAGGGTGGCTGTGGCTACAATGTAGCTTGCCATCACCAGTGTGTGAATGGGTGGATGACTGGATATGTAAAGCGCTTTGGGGTCCTTAGGGACTAGTAAGGCGCTATATAAATGCAGGCCATTTACCATTTACCATTTACTTCACAAGCGCATGGCACAACACAGAAGAGCCACCTCCACAGGACAAGACTCAGCTGTCCATCTGCATCTTAAGGATAAAGGACACTCTTTCGAGGATGCTAATGTTCACATTTTGGACAGAGAGGACAGATGGTTTGAAAGAGGAGTGAAAGAAGCATCTATGTCCACTGTGAGCGACCATCTTTGAACAGAGGCGGGGTTTACGACACCAACTCTCTGCCATCTATAATCCAGTTTTGAGATCCTTCCCAGACGCCTTAACGCCCACTCACATCCTGGGCCATCTGACCTCAGGAATTCGCATGATAAGGTGGGGCCAGGTTTCACAATGAACACACCCGAAACTCTGGCTGATTGGGGCCCACACCCAGTTTCACACCTTGGCTCAGGTGATTAGAGGATCATCAGGGGGTCCTTTGTCCCTCTGTGGGGGGAAACTCCCACTAGGCTTATATCTGGGACTCTCCACCATTTGACCTTAGAACTGAAGAAGCTTCTCGGATGAGAGGTGAAACGTCTTCAAGCAACTTAAAGAAGTCCAGACGCTTTTCTTTGCAAGCTCCTTAGACTACGATGACCTGGATGACTGAGAACCTTCACAGACATAAGGTGAATGTGACAAACAAAGCGCCTTCTTGTTCTCTGTGATAATGTAAAGTTATTAATGAAAAAACAAACGAGTAAAAAACGGACTGGAAACATGTCTTCAATCAAAACTCGACAAAAACAAAGAAACAGCCTCACTTCTCTGCGACGCTCCCTAAAAATGACGTTACGTGTTACGTACCAGAGATTTCTATACAGCCCTTTATCAAGCCGAGAGAAAGTGACGCAAAACCCTCCAACTAATAACGACTAGCAGAGAGGCTCAGCTGAGTGTAGTTACCTGGTTTGCAGACGCATACAGACGTTTCCTGTCCTCTCGGACGCAGCTGTGATAGAACATGTGGTGCATTACCGCCACCAACTGGCTTGGAGTGAGGACCGGAAATCGCTCATGCCAAATCAAAAAAAAAAAAACATAAAGAAAGATTAAGTGAAGAGATAAATGAATACATTAAATCAAGAAGAAAAAAACCCACCACCGGACATATACATCCTCATATCCTTCTGTACAAATGAGTTTGTTTTAGAAACTGAAAAAAGCCACAAAACCTTCACATCTAGAAATCCTTTGCAGTAAAACTTGTTTTTTGGCAGGTTCCACAGGTTTTGAATCAGTTTTCTTCTTTATTCCTGATAATTTTGACAATGAAAAAGAACATGTTCTATAGGGCTTTGGAGTTGACGTCACGCCGCAATGCATTGTGGGAGCGCGGCACCATTTTCGAGGTCTACGAATCAAAACAAACACACTGTGTTGGAACGACGATTACAAGATGCTTAAAAGCAGCTCAAAAGAGAACGGACTGTATAGAGACCGATTGCGTCCAGAGGCGAAGCGGCGGTACTTGCAGAAAATAGCGTGCAGTGGAAATGTGGACCCGTATGAAATACGGCCGTGGAGTAGAAACCCTGAAGACGTAGCCTGATATATTTTTGTACCTTATCTGTGGAGTCAGCGCGTACAAGTCGTCATTCAAACAAAGGTAAGTCAGCTCGAGTACTGCGTGTGAAATGCGTTTGATTTCCCTGCAAACATTCACATTAGTGCAGCATAAATTCATTCATGAGGGGAAATTACAGTGAGAACATGTGGAGGCTGTTAGAGGGAGAAGATAGTGAGTTCAGTGCAGGGCTGTGCAGAGAGGTTTAAAGGGGCGGGTGCTCAAAGTTAAAAAGGGGCACATTGAACCAGGCTGAATAACAACAACACACATTCATCAAGAATCTAATATGGGAAGGGCAGGGCTGTGTTGGTCTGAGACTGTAGACATTAAAAAGTCCACAGGAGAGATGGTAGCTGATTAAACAAGTGTCATGAGATAATAACAAAATGCAAAGATTGGTGACAGCGCTTGGAACCATAAGGCAACAAAAAACTATGTATGTAAAAAAAAAAAAAAAAAAAAAAAAAAAAAAATATATATATATATATATATATATATATATATATATATATATATATATATACAGTGGGGCAAAAAAGTATTTAGTCAGCCACCGATTGTGCAAGTTCCCCCACTTAAAATGATGACAGAGGTCAGTAATTTGCACCAGAGGTACACTTCAACTGTGAGAGACAGAATGTGAAAAAAAATCCATGAATTCACATGGTAGGATTTGTAAAGAATTTATCCGTAAATCAGGGTGGAAAATAAGTATTTGGTCACCTCAAACATGGAAAATCTCTGGCTCTCACAGACCTGTAACGTCTTCTGTAAGAAGCTTTTCTGTCCCCCACTCGTTACCTGTATGAATGGCACCTGTTTGAACTCATCATCTGTATAAAAGACACCTGTCCACAGCCTCAAACAGTCAGACTCCAAACTCCGCCATGGCCAAGACCAAAGAGCTCTTGAAGGACACCAGGAAAAGTATTGTAGACCTGCACCAGACTGGGAAGAGTGAATCTACAATAGGCAAGCAGCTTGGTGTGAAGAAATCAACTGTGGGAGCAATCATCAGAAAATGGAAGACATACAAGACCACTGATAATCTCCCTTGATCTGGGGCTCCACGCAAGATCTCATCCCGTGGGGTCACAATGATCGTGAGAACGGTGAGCAAAGATCCCAGAACCACACGGGGGGACCTGGTGAATGACCTGCAGAGAGCTGGGACCAAAGTAACAAAGGTCACCATCAGTAACACACTACAACGGCAGGGAATCAAATCCCGCAGTGCCAGACGTGTTCCGCTGCTGAAGCCAGTGCATGTCCAGGCCCGTCTGAAGTTTGCCAGAGAGCACATGGATGATACAGCAGAGGATTGGGAGAATGTCATGTGGTCAGATGAAACCAAAGTAGAACTTTTTGGTATTTTGGTATCCTGTATTTGTTGTTGAAGACTTCTTCAGCTTCTTCTCGAGGACATCAGCTGCTTGTTTGGCAGCAGAGGCAGTTAAGAAGCTTCCTGAAAAACACTGAACAGTGAGTTCACTGTGGCATATGACAGATTCAGCTTTCTGTGTGCAAATGTGTCTGTGTTGACCTTTCAAATGCTGTTGAATCCAAAACATCAGCGGCTCCTCGGCTGCTCACTTCATGCACTTCTGTCTGTGTGACAGTCCAATGACATCACAGCTGTTTCCAGCCCCAGTGTCTCAGGACTGGACACCTTTAAACATGTCGAGGATCAAACAGCGTCCAGCTAAACACACATGAAACTATCAGAGCTGACAATCATTCCAATAACATCTAATGGTTCATGTATGTAGACACAGGACTACAAGGAAATGGCTCTCAGCATCTGGCTGTGGGAACACATGAGTCCCTGTTTGTGTTCAGATTGTGTGCATGTTTTAGACGTGTGTCACATGTAGAAACACAACAATCCCACAATGACACACAGATGTGTTTGACACAGCTGTGCAGCTGTAAGTTGTTTCTAATGATTCATTGAAGCTCTTCTAACATTCTGGAGACGATCAGTACATGAATCTGTTCAACACGACAACAATTTGACTTCAGTGTGAACGTTTGCATTAAATAACCTTCTTCATCCAGCTGACAGCATCTTCATCCTATGATGTGAACAGTTCCTCCTGTTGATGACAAACCTCTGACAGGATCTGCTTGAGGAGCTTTTTCATGTGCAGCTCTCTGAGCTCAGGGCTGAGCTGCTGTTTCATCTTTAAGAGCTGCTGCCTCCTCGCCGGACTTGTTCTCCTCTTCTTCTCCTAATGACACCATTTCTGCTTCATATTAAATTCAATAAAGATGCTGACATGTATCTGTAGCAACAACATCATTGAATCTAGAACAACTGGAGCCAAACCAGTGGCTCTGCTGGGATCACTGGTGAGCCAACACTTCCTTGTTGATGCAGATTTCAGGGCTTCCTTTTGCTCCTCCGTTATAACTGTTCTCTCTTCTCAACACATGATGACACAAAGGAATCAGCAGTGACAAAGATGATGCTGAAGAGAAGCACACACTTCACACATATAACAGACCAGTGCAGTTACACACACCTCTGCTCGACATCAGGCCTCAAACAAAGACACAAAACGCTAACTTGACTCTAAACAGAAGACATTCTCGCAAAAAAATCACGGTTTTAGTAACGCAGTAACGCAGCGTTCCTACGGGAAAGTAACGGTAATCTAATTACTGTTTTTGCAATAGTAATCCCTTACTTTACTCGTTACTTCAAAAAAGTAATCGGATTACGCGTTACTGGAGCGTTGTTCTCCTGTGTAACAAAGCAGTGATAAAGGAATAGATGCTGATTTTATTAACTTGTGTCTTTGTGCTGCTGGATTCAGTCTGAAGCAGGCAGCAGTGCTGAACCTACCAGTGTAAATGTGATGGTGGAAGCAGAGGCCAGCACTTGGCAGTGCTAAACACAATAAAAGACTCACAAGTTCCTGCTCAAAGGTCAGCTGCCTTCAGATCAATCATTAACCTGCAGCAGGTTGTGGCCTGATGTGTTTGTAAGAGTTTCACTTTCAGGAGGAGAAGATTTAAACGAGTCACACAAATGTGAACTACAAAGTCTGTGACACACAATTTAGTGCAAACTGCATGAAATCTGACCTGAAGAAATCCAGTCTTCTGCCTGTTGTGGTTGTGACAGCTGCTCGTAGGAGAGTTTGTTTGTAGGAGGTGGAGATGTTCTCAGATCAAGTGCGTAATCGTCTCTTTGTGTAGACGCTAAAAGCTGTGAGCCAAAACTCTCTGCTCTGAAACTCTTCACTCAGTCCTCACGCTGAGAGTTTAGAGGCTGAACTTCTTGTTCCTCCATAACACTTTTCATGAAACAGCAGAAATGAGCTTGTGTTTCTCAGCAGTGCGCACACAGAGAACCGATCCTCTCTGCTCAGTCTGAACAAATCAAAGTGAAACGTCAGTGAAAACACAGCTGCTGATCAAACTGTGTCAGATTAATGCCTCAATGTTTCACTGTGAGGTTAAAAAATACATAAAAATGATTTAAAGAAGTAGGAGGCAGATTTTCACAATAAGAGCACTTTGTTTTTAATTCAGTTAATGTCAAACTGTCATCAACACCTCTGTGTTGTCTCTGAGCAGATTCAGGCATTACTCAAATAATAAAGGCTTTTTTTCACTATTATACTTTTCATTAGTCTCCAGGTTGATGATTATAAACAGAATTATTAAAGTTTTTATCATTTCAGGCTGAAAATCAACATGAATTTGGTTTTAATCAAAGAAGCTCCTTTAATGTGTGTCATTAAAATCCTCACACAGACTTAAAAAGGCGACATTAACATTAAAATAAATGAAAGAAGCTTCAGCTGAGAGCTTCATGCAGTCATCATCAGCAGCTCATAGCAGTCACAGCTCTTTATTACGCAGCTTTGCAGGAATTAAAGTGGCTGAAGTGTCAGAGTTTGTGTGAGAAGCTGCTTCATGGACAGCTGTACACACGTCTTTATTATTTCTTCATAAATCAAACACACAGGTTTGTCTGCAGATGATTTAAAGTGTGTCGTTGTGCAGTTAAAGCTGTTTGTGTGACGCCCTGACCTCCTGTGAATGAAACAGCCAATCAGATCCATCAGAGAGAGAGCAGGAAGTGTTGTGTGTTTGTGACAGAACAAGGAAACAGTGATGATGATGAACATACAGGTCCTCTGATGTTTCCTGTTACAGTAACGCTTGTTCATCTGTTGCTCTCCTACACTTTCCTATAAATAAAGGAGAAAAAGTCCGTTTAGTTTCATTTCCTACAGCTCAGAGTTACACTTCACATTCCTGCTGTCACATCAAAAAGCTTCACTTTGGTCCAACATCTACATGTTAACATGAAACACAGACAGACTCAGAACATCTGGAACATCTGCAATTTGACCCAAACTGTTATAGCCAGGATATTTTATTTTATTTATTTATATTCTGCCTGTTAGCTTAGCACAACAACAACAACAACAAAAAGGCGCTCTCTCACCCAGGAAACACGCAGAGAGAGAGAGAGCGTCACCCTCTAACCATGGCAACCGTAATGCTGCCACCTAGAACATAAGAACATCACAGCTGTCAAACAAAACCCAAATTGTCCTGACCGCCACAATATGAAACAGGGAAGTACCGCCGTGTAATCCATTTACTTCAACAAAGTAACTGTATTCTAAATGCCACCTTTTTAAACGGTAACTGTAACGGAATACAGTTACTCATATTTTGTATTTTAAATACGTAACGGCGGTGCATGTATTCCATTACTCCCCAACACTGTATATATATATATATATATATATATGCCTCTCCCCACCGCAGGGAAAAGGGTAACACCACCTGGGTCTGGGTGCAGTTCCCCCCTCCAGGGGCAAGGGTACCTAGACCCGGTTTGTAGAGAACGCTTGGGGAGTGTGATCGTGTGTACAGCGTCTCTTTATGTCTGTCTCCACGTCGGTTGAGTGTGGAGTAAGTGCATATGAGAGCATGAGGGGGGGAATGGATGTTTGTGTCTGTGTGTGCCTGTATGTCTGTGTCTATATGTCAGGTTGGGTATCAGACGCCACCTCTCTGGGGACACCTCAGGCCCTCCAAGGTTTGGAGGCCTATCTCCCCCTACCACCACTTCCCCTGCCAGTGGCGGACTCCCTCAGGTGTCGGTGCGTTGGTGGTTCTTTGTGTCTGGGGATGGGCGTCCAGGTACACACCGGCTCACTCCTTGGCGGCCGCTTATCGGGGCCTGGAGCCTGGGGCTCGCTCGGGCCACTTCGGAGGTGGGGTGCCCCCGGCCTCTCGGCCTGGGGCTCGGTCACTCAGGCACGGCTGGCTGCCGGCGGAGCTCACGGGCGCGTCACTGCAACCCCCCCTGGCTTCTGCTCCGCGGCTGCTGAGTGAGCCCTCATCTGGGACTCTCCTCAGCTCTTTCTGGGACAGTGGCGCGGCTGCCCCTCTGTTGGTCTTCCATGGTCTCTTGTGTTCTGGGGGCCTCTGGATGTCTGGAGTTTTGATCTCCTCCATACCTGCTTCATGCCCTGGAGGACGGGGCTGTGGCCCCCCCACACCCTCTAGCAGATCATTACATGAAGGAACCTTTTAAAAACAAGCGTCCATGCTCACAGGTGTACACACGGGTGATCACACCCACAAACTACACCCTTTTTGGCTCCTACCTCAAAGCACACTGTGTTCTGTTGATCTTATGTGCTGCACAATAATGTTTAATATTTAGTATTTACTGTCATATTCCCATATATCATCGTGATGTTGTTTATTATGTTGCTCTCTTTTTTTGCTTGTTTTCTCTTTTTTCTTTCTCAACAGGTGATCGATAGATGCATTTTGATCGATGGATGTATTTTTTGTCTGTTTGTTATGTTGGTTTTTTGTTTTTTGCCCTTTATCACCGTCCCTCTTCCCCGCTGTTTTTCTTTCCCTCTTTCTTTCCCCAGTCAAGTCTGTCCCGTATTTAACAAGTGAAAATAAAATAAACAATAAAAGGTGAATCAAATGGACCATTTGGTGAAGTAAATCCGTTGGGCATCTTTCTTCGTCTTTAGACAATAATTAAAATAATAATAATAAAAAGAGCCAAACGGGACAGGCAAAAAAAAAAACTACACAATGATTTTCCTCCAATGACGACTTTTCACTTGCAGAAATGGTCCTGTGTGATTTCCAGGCTGTGATATAAAAACTAGTTCCTAATGGCAGCGACTCACTCAGTAAACATGTGTTTCCTTCACCAACCTCACACACAGATCCAATAAGATCAGGAAGTGGGCAGTATAGTACAATATGTGTTATTCTGTGCTGCACTGCCCAAACTAAAGATCTGCTGAAGTGTTGGAAATGATCCAGATGTTTATTTTGGACGATACAGCAGAAGATCAGACATGAAAGTGGAGATAACACAGAAGACCTGCAGCAAAGGTCAGAGGTCAGACTGGGCCCTGGATTCAACAATGAGCCAATGATCATCAAGCAGTGACTAAAGCAGAGCCCTGACGTTCTGACATTCATCACACAGTCAGAACAAATGTCTGCTGATGACTTCATCTCATGAAACGACTGATAGATGTCAGTTCATTGATCAGCTGAGCTGCTGATCTTCATCGTCACAGAAACATTCAGCTTGTTTCAATCAGTAAACAACTCCCACTACTCCCAGTTTGAACTGTTCCCACTCAAAATGCTGTGAGAACAATGATCATTGTAGAACTTCACAAACATCACGTGTTGTTTTCCACATGTAAGATCAGCAAACACACAGAAACTTCCTGTTGCCACACACGGCCTCTAAAATCTCTTCCACGCTTTCTGTCTGAAGTCCACTCTCTGTGTCGGATCCACAGGAAACAACAAGATCTTCTTAACATGGTTTTCAATGTGTCTTGTTGAGAATTCAGTTTTACCCCGGTTCTTCTTATTCCTCGAGCATCCAGAGATGGCACCGGACTCAGTAGTCATTTTCACAAAATCTTTATTCATCTACATTCATCTTCATTTAAGCATGCACTTCTAGAAGGGAAGATGAGGCCGGTGTCCCTCTACAAAAATCTTCACTCCTTTGTTGGTTACAGTCAGCTTTATAGAAGTGACCCCATCATAAAACCCCCTCTACGGTGTGCTGCAAACTCTCTCTGTTTGTATGTGCACGAGCACGTGAATGCCTACATGTGCACGTTCCCACGTGTCTATGTGAGTGCTCGTGAGTGAGTGTGTGCGCATACCTGTGTGTATGTGTGAGTGCACATGAGTGAGTGTGCGTGTGGATGTGTGTGCGTAACAGTTAAAACACTGTGGGGGTAGATGACTCCCTAGAGGTCATAAACCCCTACCTTGCATCCTCTGGGGAATTTCCACTCAGTGGGGGAGAAGCCTTCTAAAATGTACTCCTAACTTCACAAGAGAGTGAGGCCTTTATTACTTTACAAACAGTGTCCCTACAATAATTCTACATTCTATGATAACATATTTCTAAACTCTAAAATAAGCTAAACATTCCTACAAGTCCCCCTTTTTTATCTGCTCCATGGCAGATAAAACTAAACTAAATCTTTCACCATAATGTTTTCATACTGTGACTCCCCATTTCCCAAAAGTGGCATCATGGTGTCGGCCTTTGTATCAGACTCTCCCACAGCACGATTGATGAGTCTTACGAACAAGGCTCTGATACAAGGCACACAACAACACCCACATGTCACTAATACTGCAATGAAAACAGACAAAGAAACCATAATTGACATACGTAATAAAATCTTTCCATTGCCCAAAGACAGAGGTCGTCCACGCTTCCAACAGGTCATCTAATCCCGAATGCTCATACACTGCGGTGGACGTCTTTAGGCCTTCCAGAACTCGGGTCACAGAGCCGTCGGGAACTGTGTTATTTGGAATGAAAGTACAATACATATCCCCAAACGCCCCCTTTTTATCCCAACAACATATCTAACGCCATCCGATTTAGTACTACCATTAAAGACGTTGGACTCAACTGTTCAGTAAGCCCTTGCATTTAATGACAGCACAAAGATCAAATGCATACGAGATTGTGGACCCTTTAACGTAGTCCAACTCTACACCGCCATAATAATCCAAACACTCATCTGATTTACCTGTTTCACTACGTTTGGTTCGCTCCACCGTGGCCTGTGATGGTGGAGTTGCTGGAATGGATTCAGGTCTGTCTCTGGGCAATTCACTTGCAAGAAAAATCACAGTTACAATCACAACAGTTATCACTCCTAACACTACCATTGCTCTCCACTTTCCCCATAACCCCATTTTAGTTATTTCTCTCATCGCTTTTGTCCAATGTAATCTCACTTGTTCTTTTGTTTTGTTTTGTCTTTTTGTTTTTTATTTACTTTTGTTTTCGTCGTTATTGTTATTATTATTTTTAAACCTTTATCTTCTGAGTCGGGTGATTCTCTCTTACTCTTCTTTCTTCAACTTCCGGGGTAGACTACCCTTCAGTCGTTGCATGGATCAGGGATTTATTCTGTCCCTGGGCTGGGATCCATGTAGGGGGGTCTCAGCCGAGTTCCCCCTCTTTTCCTTTGCAGAGAGCCTTTCCGACCTCTTAGGCTCTTCCGCTACAGCACACTAGCTCCAGTGGTACCAGGTTTCCCCTTTCCCTTTCAGTCGGACCGCGTGTGAGGTCCTGGTCTCCACCTCGAATGGACCCCCCGTCCACCTGGGCTCGTTCCACTTTCGTTTGTAGACCTTCAGCCACACCCACTTTGCCTCTGGCACCTCACGACATCTACAAATTGAAAAAATAACACTCCTCTCGCCACACGGCTTTCGCCATGTGTCAACTCCCCAATGAGACATGCATAAGAATGTTGCACAGTCTCCCTAAAACAATCTAAATCAAACTTCACATTTGCAACCAACTATAGATCATGAAAGTGATAAAGTACTCAGCATAACAGACAAGTATCATGTGCAGGTTTTCTCCAATCATTAAATCACTATTATTACCATAATTTGTCCCAAATCATGAATCATCCCAATTTATTCCACAATTTAATCTGTGACTTCCCTTAAACAATGTCACTCCACCCATTTCATCACTATGAGCTCAATAGCCCATCTTCAAATATTCCATAAAAGCTGCATCCCTTATTTGTTTTTCTCATGTCACTTGTCCACTTCTGCTGAATGCTACATGCACTCTTAAAGAAAACAAAACCTGTAATAAAGAAACAAACATCCACCAATTGTTCTGCTAAAAACCACATCATCAAATCACATAAAAAACTGCAATGCTGTAGAAAAAATGCAAATGTTAGCGCTGCGCAGGTGTGTACACACTTTCTCACAGTAACTTCTGTGAGTACCACAAGCCCATGAATAACACACCTCTGATAGATTCACAAACATAAAAATGGCATTTAAAAGGTTAAACCATCACGCAACCTCAGATGTTGCTGTCATCCTTCTGCTCCTGTAACAGAGACACACACAGAGATACATCCACACCTTTGTCAGGTGGGGGTTGACTTCACGCAATGGTGTTAAGTCAGTCTTGTCAGCTTTTACCAGTCAGTCAGTTTGTTTTATTTCCATTCATTCATTCATTCATTCATCCATTCTTACTTTCTTTGCTGATAGTGGAACCTGTCGTCGCATTTAGTTTCCACTCTCAGCAAAATGACGTCATTTCAAAAAGAAAAGAAGAACTTTAGATCAGATTACATCGCTGAATCCTTTTTGGACAGGGACTTGTCCCAATAAGTGGCTTTCTCCAGAGCCCATTTTAATGTGGAGAAACCCACCCGCAACGGTTTTCTTCCCGACGTGCAGATCTGCTTAAAGAAAAGAAATTCACAAACAAAAATCAGTGCACTGTTCAAAAAATAAAAATAAAATGAAAAATGACAAATAAACTGAAAAACAAAAGAAAAAATACAAAAGGACTTGTCACAAAATGTTCTTTCTCTTATAGGTGAGAAAACACCCGTACTTCAAAAACAAAAACAAAACAAAACAAAAATCTGCCAGTTTCACTCATTTAAACTCTGGCTGCAAGATTCTGATCACCCTGCTCTCATGTTCCCCAAAATAATACTAATTCAGTCGTCTATGTATCAGTTCTCAACCCACTCAATAAACCAGACAGGATGATGGTAACTGTATTGCCTACTTAAAATTGTGTGTGTGTGTGTGTGTGTGTGTGTGTGTGCCCTCACAGAAGGAAGGTCACAAACCAATGATTCTAAAGACAGAACAGAAAGATACAGTTGGAAGATGAATGATTGCGTTTTTATGATGCGTAGTAAAACGACCCCTTCTTCTTCTTCTCTTTGTTGGTGTTGTTGTTGTTGGTGTGCGCGCGCGTGTGTGTATGTGTGTGTGTGTGTGTGTGTGCGTGTGTGTGTGTGCCTTAGAAGTCAATTAATACATTAGCCATACTTAAAAAAACATCTGAATTTCATTTAGAACTGAGATTCTAAGTTGTAAGGAGGAATCTTATGCACAGCCAGAAACATGTTTCCCCACTTTCACAATGCTGAGGTGTCAAATCCACAACCCCCAACAAATGGTTTGTTACACGCGGGTGTGAAGGGCAAGCTTTACTTACACAGCCTCACACACACTAGATTTTTAAAGTTTTTGGGTACAGGGGTTTAGCCACAGATGCAACATCCACTTTTGATAAAGATCCCTCCACCTGTTTATTTCTTAAGAAATTAAGCATCTTTATTAAGCTCTTATTTATAAATGTCTACACAATAATAGACACTGTGTGCTCTGTGACATTATAGTCTTCTACTGCTGCTTCCATCGGTTTGCATTTTAAACTCCCGGCCTTTCAGTTTGTTATGAACGACTTTATATGTTGATGATGAACATCAAGTTCACCAGGGAAGACACAAAGGACAACTGTTTGCCTTTCCTGGACTGCGCCGTGCACATTGAAGAGAACGGCAACCTCAACATCGAAATTTACCGGAAGCCCACACACACGGACCAGTACCTCCTCTTTGACTCCCATCACCCTCTGGAACACAAACTTGGAGTAATCAGGACCCTACACCACCGAGCAGAACATGTTCCCTCTAAGCCTGAAGGAAAAAAGAAGGAACAAACACATGTAAAGGAAGCACTCAAAACGTGCGGCTATCCTAAATGGGCGTTTTTAAAGTCAGCAAAGAGGCAAAGAAAAGAAGACCAGACACCAGCGAAGGAGGATAAGAAGGACAGACGCAACAACATTGTCATCCCCTATGCAGCTGGTGTATCAGAGGAACTCAGGAGAGTTTTCTCCAAGCATGACATCCCGGTGCATTTCAGACCCAGCAACACGCTCAGACACAAACTGGTTCACCCGAAAGACAAAACGCCAAAACACAAACTTAACAATGGGGTGTTTGCTGTACAGTGCAGCGAGGAATGCTCAGACCTCTACATTGGAGAGACCAAACAGCCACTTCACAAGCGCATGGCACAACATAGAAGAGCCACCTCCACAGGACAAGACTCAGCAGTCCATCTGCATCTTAAGGATAAAGGACACTCTTTGAGGATGCCAATGTTCACATTTTGGACAGAGAGGACAGATGGTTTGAAAGAGGAGTGAAAGAAGCCATCTATGTCCACTGTGAGCGACCATCATTGAACAGAGGCGGGGTTTACGACACCAACTCTCTGCCATCTATAATCCAGTTTTGAGATCCCTTCCCAGACGCCTTAACGCCCACTCACATCCTGGGCCATCTGACCTCAGGAATTCGCATGATAAGGTGGGGCCAGGTTTCACAATGAACACACCCGAAACTCTGGCTGATTGGGACCCACACCCAGTTTCACACCTTGGCTCAGGCGATTAGAGGATCATCAGGGGGTCCTTTTGTCCCTCTGTGGGGGGAAACTCCCACTAGGTTTATATCTGGGACTCTCCACCATTTGACCTTAGAACTGAAGAAGCTTCTCGGATGAGAGGTGAAACGTCTTCAAGTAACTTAAAGAAGTCCAGACGCTTTTCTTTGCAAGCTCCTTTGACTACGATGACCTGGATGACTGAGAACCTTCACAGATATATGAATATAAAACAGTGTGAACAACAAAACATCAGCTTTGGAAACTTTGATGTAAAATTCTGCAATTGTTTTCTCAGATATAGCATAAATCAAACTAACATACATCAGTGTATTATTAATGTGCACACACACACACACACACACACACACACACACACACACGTGTTACAATAAACAGCTCTTATGCTTCTGTATGATTCTCAGTGCTTTCCATTTGCGTGTCCACAGGTTGCTGTAAGTGGTGCTTGACTGCAGTTTGCTCTCATTTCAAGTGGTTTGCTGTCACAAAGCCAACAGGAAGTCCGGCCATGGTTGAGCCAACTGAAGATGGGTTGAAGGTGGCGTCCTCGTTTCCTCTGTGAGTGCGAGAGGACAGACAAAGCAAACACCGTTTGGACAGCATTAAAATATTTACACTGATGATTAATGTTGTGTCTTTGCACCTGTAGCGATACATGTTGGAAAATGGAGACTTTAGCCACCAAGACTGACGTGCCTGGAAACTTCCCTGTGAGTACGCCCACAAAGACAGGAAACAGTTTAGCCACCGCGGTTAATCCTCCATCATCATCATCCAGTATTTTTCACATCTTTTCTTCTGCTGTTTCCCTTGTTGTCAGTCACGGGGTTTGTGACTGAAATGCGTGTGGTCGACGGGAAGCCTGACGAGTACGGCCTGAATCATTCCATCAACACCGGACGGAGTGAAACCTTTGTTGAAAACAGATTATATGGTAACGTTGCATTTAGCTTCAGTAAACTGTGAAGTTACAGCAGCAGATTTACATCACGTGGCTTCACAGGAAGTAGTCTGGACCTCAGCGCTGAGGTTCAAGCAGCTCTGCTTGCAGACGGCATCCTTCCGACAGAGTCAATGCGTGAGTGTTAATATAAACATTGATCTAGGGATTTCCACCCATTTAACACGTTATTTTATCATATGTTATTTTATTTGTTATTTTATACATTTTATTTTGTGATGTGATGTGAGCGCAGGTGCAACCCAACAGGCCCCAAACGTTCCTGGCAGCAAGTAAAAATGAAATATAAAAATATAGTCCAAACAGGTGAGGTGTAATTGTATTATGAGCCATAGTGCTTGGTCTGTTTGTCCCATGTAAATCAATTGCAGTTAGAGGCTACATTAATTTCCTTTCTGTAAGCACTTATTGAAATTATCTGAGCACATTACAAGTACATATTTGCTTACTCTGTGTGCTCAAATGTGGCCCGTTATAGCCAACAGAAAAAAAGCGGAGGCCTGAAAAACAGGTGGGGGTCCTCCACCACCACCACTCACAGAGGCTCAGCAGTTGGCCCTCAGCCAAAACAGTGGGCGCCCTGTGGCCGAAGGCATCTCTGCGGGGACATCCTCTGAGTCAATAATCCCGCAAGACACAAGTGCCTACATAGGGGGTAAATTCAAAATAATACATGATGTGCATACATCCTTTCTTCACAGTCACCTTTGCAGTGCTGCTCATTCATTTGATAAACTCTTTACCATAATGGATTATTTTGTAGTGAAGTTATTTTCCTACTGATTTTGCCTTCCCTCAGTCTTGGTTGTCTTTGAGAGCATAATGACAATGAAGTGTAAGGTGATTGGTATGTTTGTTAATTGCCATTTGGTCCCTTGTAAGTTATAAGTGACCTGTATAGACCTCATATTCTATCAGTTGATGGTGGTGGTGTACTGCATCTGGTGCAGCCTCCTGTTGAGCCAGACCAACATGCAGTTGTGAGTAATACTCCACAGATTATATGAGTTTACAGTAGAACAGCAATGTTGTTTATTTCTTTACTACAGGAAAATAATGAAGAAACATTGACAGCTGTTACAGAGGAGGAAGCAACAGAGACACTTTATGAGGTTTACATCTTTTAATACTTTGTGTACAGGAAACACAGGCGACCAATAAAGCCAGTTGAACAAAAAATCTGTTTATTCTTCTTTCAACATGTTGAGGTGATGGGTCAAAAGAAATGATTGTGACATATGGTGTCTCTGACTGCACTTCCATCTTGTATGTCCGTGGGAGGGTCAGGATGTTCATGGTTTGGATCACTGCTGATGTTTGGTTCAGAAGGACAGTGTTCTCCTCTAATTGTGGCAATGTTGTGAAGAATCACACATGCCACAATAATGTCACATGCCCTTTCTGGGGTGACCCTGAGTCTTTGCAGGCACTGGAACCGGGCCTTAAGCATTCCGATAGTCATTTCAATTCTGGCTCTTGTCCTGCAATGAGCCAGATTATATCGCTGCTGTGGGCCCGGTTCAGGGTCAGGGTAAGGGGTAAGCAAATAGGGTAAACATGGATACCCCCTATCACCAAGCAAGTAGCCAGTGAACTCTCCTAAGACAGAAGGATATACTTCAGTTCAAATGTCCCTGAAGCAATTGGTCTTTATATATTTTAAGGTATTCTCAACTCACCATGTCCAAATTTTGTGCTCAGTGTACATTCACGGAATATTTGTGAGTCATGGACAGAGCCTGGCCACTTGGCTTCCACATTTGTGATAATGTTGGCAGCATCACATATGATCTTCACAGTGCAGAGAACACAAATTAGCATCCATTACTATAATGAAATAATTTGTTAGTTTGAAATGCTACAGGGAACTATGTACCTGTACATTAATGCTGTGGAAAGACTTCCTGTTCACATAGTCTCCTTCATTTACTGAAGGAGCAATGATTGGAATGTGAGTGCCATCTGTACAGCCAATCACGCCTGGGAACCCTGAAAATAAATGTAAAATTTAAGTAGTAGTTCAAGTATCACCACATCATGAATTAAGTTTTGGTCATCCTGATACCTGCAATCTTGTGGGTCTATGACCGGGGAACACCACAAACGAGTACAGGAGACGTTTCAGTGCAACTGTAACATTCCTGACTGCCCGACAGATGGTAGCCTTGGAAACGTGCTCAGCGTCACCAATATTATACAGAAAGCTAATTAGTAAGAGTATTGTTACTCTCCGCAGGAGTAGTCCAGCAGTAGAAATCAGTCCAATAACAAGGTGTGTAACATCTAGCAGGGTGACAGAAAAACCCAGGGTAACTTCTAAGGACCTGAACGTCTCTCTCACATTGTGTTTTTAAACATGCTTCCATTTGTCACTTCAGTCTTTACTCTGAAATACAGGAAGAGAAATCATGGCTGAAACAATTTCTCATGAAACCAGGGGTGTGGTCCAACAGTCAGTTTGGTGAGGAAGGTTCCTAACTGAGAGAAGTGACCCAGAAGTATCTGTGTAGCAGCCACAATGAATCCAGATCATGAGCTTTATTAACTGATCAAAGTCTCTTCTTTCATCTTCTGTATCATTCAGTTTGCATTGGTAATGCCCATTATTGTAATGCTTTTTTAAGACCAGCAAAACTTTATTTCACTTTGGGTTAGCTGGGATAAGTGATGGATGGAGGGAATTTTACTTCAGCCACAGAAATCCTAAACAGGAAGGAGGAGCAGAGTTACAGTGGATCACTATCCAGCAGGGAAACAAGGTTTATTTCAATTTCTTGGCCATGAGTGAGATTTACTGAGTGGGCAAATTAGGGAGACGACACCATCAGATCCCGAGCCCTCCATGTGTTAATCAAGAGACGGCTGCTGTGCTACATCCATAAATAATGAATAAATTAGGAGCTAAAGCTGAAAGGACAGTTTATTTAAACCATCAGTGAAGATATTTAACATTTGAATTTTTTATTTAACATTTGCAAGATTCAATAACATAAAGAACCTGAACAAGAAAACATTTATGTGCATCAAAATACATTAAAACAAAAACTTTATAATAGGAAACAGTTTTCAACCAACTGATGAAAAGAAATCTAACCACTTGACATGAACTCTACAGTAGGACAGTTTTGAAAGCTTAAAATGGAACTAGGGGAAGAGTTTGATTCACAGCTGCCTCATCAGATTTTTACAGGAGATTCTATCTGAACTCTGTGGAGCCTGATCTCAAGCTTTTTGAGTCTGACACAGAAACCAGAGGATCTTTCTGTGTCTTCAGATTCACTGTGATCCAGTGATGGGAGTGATTTCAGCCCTGAGTGATCGCGCTGATGTTTGCACAGAGCAGACAATGAGGTGAATGTTTGGGCACATTGGTAACAGTGAAACAGTTTATTAGTAACGTGGGATCGTTTGTGTGCAGAGTATGATCTGAGATTCCTGAAGCTCTTGTCACACTGGTCACAGCTGTAGTTTCCTTCCATGTGTGCACGTTCATGAATGTTACGATTATCTGACCGTGAGAAGCTTCTCTCACAGTGTCTGCACTTGTGTGGTTTCTCTCCTGTGTGGACTCCTTTGTGTGATTTAAGCTGACCTGCAGTGGTGAAGGATGACCCACACTGATCACAGAGGTGCTTTTTAACCCCACTGTGAATCAGTTCATGTCGTTTTAAGTCAGTTGATGTGGTGAAGCTTCTCCCACATTCTTTGCAGTATTTCAGTTTGTCTCCAGTGTGTCTACGTTGATGTACTTTTAGGGTCTTTTGCCGACTGAAAGTTTTTCCACAGAGGTCACAATGAAAGTCTTTCCCACCACCACAGTGATGACAGGGTTGAGAACTAGATCCATCTGTGTCGCTCTGCTTCTAAACAAAGACACAAAGACTGTGTAAGTCAGTCCTTCAACATTTGTATCCTGAACGTCGCCTGAAATAAAGAGCATCTCTGCAGACGTCCAACTACATTTGACTGTTTCAGTTAACACACTCAGTTTACTGGGCTACAATAACTACAATACTACCACCATAATACTACAGTAATACTAAAATCATAACTGAAAGGAAAATCTGAATAATCACTCAGAGCTGCTTTTCCATGCAGTAGAATTGCTAACATGCTAACACAGTTTAATGAGCAGAGTTGTTCCAAACAGTCAGGCTAAAATGACAAGATAACAATATAAATACATACCTCACAGTAGCTGCACTTGTAGAGTCTCTTTCTGGTGTGGATCTGTTGGTGTCGTCTCAGGTGATGTGGAGATTTAAAAGTCTTCTCACACAGGTCACATTCATAAGGTCTCTCCTCAGTGTGGGTAAACATGTGTCGTTGTAACTGTGCGTCTGTTGTAAAGTATTTGCCACACTGTTCACAGCAGTACACATCATGTCTGGTGTGAATGCGTAGGTGTGTATTTCGGCTCCTTCTCTGGCTGAAAGTTTTTCCACAGATGTCACAGCTGTATGCCTTAATTCCAGAGTGGGTAACTAGATGACTCTGTAAGCTGCTACTGTGAGTAAAAGCTCTGCCACACTGATCACAGCTGTACGCTTTAACTCCACTGTGGATGAGTTGGTGTTGTTTTAGGTAACCCTTCCTGGAAAAAGAATTTCCACACAAGTCACAGCTGAACGGTCTCTCTCCAGTGTGGATGACCTGATGCTGTTTTAGTTTAGCCCTCACAGTAAAACCCTTCCCACACTCGTCACAGCTGTATGCCTTAATTCCAGAGTGGGTAACTAGATGCCTCTGTAAGCTGCTACTTTGAGTAAAAGCTCTGCCACACTGATCACAGCTGTATGCTTTAACTCCACTGTGGATGAGTTTGTGTGTTTTTAGGGAACGCTTCAAGGAAAAAGACTTTCCACACAAGTCACAGCTGAACGGTCTCTCTCCAGTGTGGATGACCTGATGCCGTTTTAGTGAAGCCCTCACAGTAAAACCCTTCCCACACTCGTCACAGGTGTGTTTTTTCTCTCCCTTTCTTCTGTGAGGTTTGTCGGCCTCCTGAGAGCGCTGACTTCTGGCTCCATGTTGGTCCTGCAGTGACAGAGATACAAACAGAGGCAGTGAGTGAAATGCAGTCGTGGAACAAACTCAACCTTAAAACTCCATTAACACTAGTTTTAAACCTGAAGGTGGAGCGTGGCACCAAACACCTTAAAGGTCTCTTATCCCCACCTGCTGGTAGTTCTAACACATTACATCCAACCTGCTGTTAAAGATAATTCATGACTGTTCAAACACTAAAATCATGCACACACACACACACACACACACACACACACACACACACACATTATTTTATAAATTAGATTATTTTGTTGTTTCCTATTACATATTTCTATAATTTGTATAGATTTATACAGAATTATTCAGTGATAATAAATCCTATGTTTGTTTATTCTAAAGGAACCCCGTTAGCTTCCACAACAGATGTTGCTCGTCTTCCGTCAAATACTCACATAAAATATTACACAATAAAGTGGATTCAAGATATCCACATAATTTCACTCTTACATCCACAGTGAGGTTTCACAATTGTTCAAATATAAGCAATCAATAATAATAATATCAATAACATTGAGGCACATTACACAAATTTCAAAAACAAATCATGTCTTACAATATTTACAACAACTAAAAGCTCTGTAAATCGGCTTTTAAGTGTTCATTGAAGTTTTGAATAATTCTCTAATTTTTTAAGGCAACTTATTCCACTTAAAAGTTGCTCTAAATGTAACAGTTTTACAAAACGTTACTTTTAACTCGAGCATTTACTAAGTTGCAGCTTGTTGAAAACTGTGTAATATGATGATGTATTTCATCTGGATACTGCAGCTGAGCAGAATAAATGTGGTGTGTTTAACAGAATTGCTTTCTTTAGAACTACAAGTAAGCCATAGAATATTTTAGCCTGTACAGGAAGCCAAGAAAGGTTATTATGCATTTTATCAATATTAGTATAGTATGAACATCTTCACACTAATCTGGACGCCTTATTCTGGACTAACTGAAGTCTGTTAAGATCTGTCTTATTAGCTGCTGACCAAATGATTGAACAATACTCCAGATGAGACATTACTAGTGCATTAATGACATCTTTCATAATGAAGAAGTGATACACAAAGAGCATTTCATAGCCATAGCTATGCCTTGTCGGCAGAGTTATGTGACATTAGTGATGTTTGTACTTTCAGCGTTAACTTGGTTTTAAAGCCTTTAAAATATACGCCGTTCAATAGTCGACCTTCATCTGACAGAGAATGTGATGATTTTGTGGATAATTAAAGTCAGTCATATATCCACAAACACAACAAGCTGAAAGTCAGTGATGCTGCTCGGTTTGCAGTCCTGAACATCACGGCACAAGCAGGATCCACTGCACTGTTAATGTTAGCTGTGTTATATTGCTGCCTCTGTTCGGTGGTGTCGAGCCAAACGCACTTTAACGTGTGTTTGAACGAGCTGACGGTTCACTCGTTAAGCTGAAAGAAAGATGCTTTAATCACAGCAGTCACACATGTGTCCACTGCACCATCTGGAACTCTTCTTGTTTACACTCGTAATAACACAAACACTAAATCCTGCTTCTCTGGTGCTGTTGTGTAGCAGTGTGTACACCTGAGACTGTCACCTGTCTGTCTGTCCTGCACTCTCTCTCTGTTTCTTTCTCTCTGATTGTGGAATAAAAGTATGAACATGTGTTTATAAGTTACACTTGTGTTTGAATCCTGCAGCTTATCACACATTTGATTTCCATGTGTGACGACTGCAAGTGTCCAGAGTGAGGACAGACTGAGGGACCCACTGCTGCACATCATCTGTGAGGCTTTGCAGCCCTGATGATCCACCAGGACAAACTCAGCAGTGTGTGAGGAAGAGGAGGAGGAAGAGCCAGCAGCAGCTGACAGATGGAGAGAATAGACAGACTGTTCCCTGTTTGTGAAGGACTGCTAGGAAAGTTTAACATAACTGTCTGTGCTGAATCAGTCTTATTAGGTAATGTTCAAATAATGTGATCATCCCAGTGTTTCCAGTGTGGGAGAAAGTACTCAGGGCCTTCAAGTTACACACTATGAAAGGCAGCAACAAGTTTAATGTTCAGAAACCTAAAGTATGCATCAGCAGCAGAATGGAGTTAAAAATAAATGTTGGTTTCAGTTCTATGAAGCTTTGAGTATTTTGGATCAGTAGCTGCTGTGTTTGTTGCATCATATTGCTGTAATTGTTTATATGCTTTATGTATATTTCAGTAAAATCATAATTCACGTCGGCAGTAATGACACCCGGTTACGCCAATCGGAGGTCACTATAATCAATATTGAATCGGTGTGCAACGTTGCCAAAACAATGTCGGACTCTGTAGTTTTCTCTGGTCCCCTCCCCAATCAGACCAGGAGTGACATGTTTAGCCGCATGTTCTCCTTAAATTGCTGGCTGTCTGATTGGTGTCCCAGAAACGATGTGGGCTTCATAGATAATTGGCAAACCTTCTGGAGGAAACCTGGTCTTGTTTGGAGAGACGGCATCCATCCCACTTTGGATGGAGCAGCTCTCATTTCTAGAAATATGGACAAATTTATTAAACCCCCCAAAATATGACTATCCAGAGTTGGGACCAGGAAGCAGAGTTGCAGTCTTACACGCCTCTCTGCAGCTTCTCTCCTCCTGCTACCCCCCCAAAAACCCATCTCCATAGAGACTGTGTCAGCTCCCAAAAAGACAAAAAACAAACTAAAAACCAGCAACAAACAACTTAAACATAAACAATTACAAAGAAAGAACAATAAAGTATCCACATCTGAACCAAAGAGTAAAACAGTGAAATGTGGATTATTAAATATTAGGTCTCTCTCCTCCAAGTCTCTGTTAGTACATGACTTAATAATTGATCAACAAATTGATTTAACTTCCATGTAGATGCTAAAAATGACAGCCTCAACATGGCATTTAATCTGTTATTAGACTCAATTGGTTTCTCTCAAAATGTAAAAGAACCCACCCACCACTTTAATCACACTCTAGATCTTGTTTTAACATATGGCATCGAACCTGAACATTTAACAGTGTTTCCTGAAAACCCTCTCCTGTCTGATCATTTCCTGATAACATTTACATTTACAATAATTGATTACACAGCGGTGGAGAGTAGACTTTATCACAGTAGATGTCTTTCTGAAAGCACTGTAACTAAGATTAAGAATATAATCCACCCACTGTTATCATCTCCAATGCCCTGTACCAACACAGAGCAGAGCAGCTATCTGAACGCTACCCCAACAGAGGTCGATTTTCTTGTTAATAATTTCACCTCCTCACTACGTACGACTCTGGATACTGTAGCTCCTGTGAAAACTAAGGTCTCTAATCAGAAGTACGTGACTCCGTGGTATAATTCTCAAACACTTACCCTAAAGCAGATGACTCGTAAGCTGGAGAGGAAATGGCGTGTCACAAATTTAGAGGATCATCATTTAGCCTGGAGAAATAGTTTGTTGCTTTATAAGAAAGCCCTCCGCAAAGCCAGAACATCTTACTATTCATCACTGATTGAAGAAAATAAGAACAACCCCAGGTTTCTCTTCAGCTCTGTAGCCAGGCTGACAAAAAGTCAGAGCTCTTTTGAGCCAACCATCCCTTTAACGTTAACTAGTAATGACTTCATGAACTTCTTCACAAATAAAATTTTTATCATTAGAGAAAAAATGACCAATAATCATCCCACAGATGTAATATTATCTACAGCTACTCTTAGTACCATTGATGTTAAGTTAGACTCTTTTTCTCCAATTGATCTTTCTGAGTTAACTTCAATAATTACTTCCTCCAAACCATCAACGTGTCTTTTAGACCCCATTCCTACAAAACTGCTCAAAGAAGTCCTGCCATTAATTAATTCTTCGATCTTAAATATGATCAACCTATCTCTAATGATCGGCTATGTACCACAGGCCTTCAAGCTGGCTGTAGTTAAACCTTTACTCAAAAAGCCATCTCTAGACCCAGCAGTCTTAGCTAATTATAGGCCAATCTCCAACCTTCCTTTCATATCAAATAGGGCTGGGCGATATGACCCAAAATTCATATCTCGATATTTTTTAGCTTGTTGGCGATATAAGATATATATCTATATATAGAGCAGATGTACATAAAATTTACTCAAAAATAAATTATGAGCATTTATTAAATAATAATGCTCCATAAATAAAAGAAAACAATGTTGTTTTTGTGCATAACAAAAAGCTCACAATTGTGCAGTCAAAATGTAAACTAAAAGACGCTGAGCACAATAACAAAGACAGATTTCACAGCTGCTCAGTTCCCAACTTGTACTGCGTGACTGACAGCCTGGAGTTTGAAATCCGCTTCGCAACCACGTCTCTTAACAGGTGCCATTTATGGTCCTTATACACAGTAGGGTAATATTGTAATATTGTGTTGAAGCACAGTACGTATCACTCCGCGAGGCTCAGCCGTAATGCTCTGACAATCCATCAAGCGGTGCAGCTCCGTAGCTTACCAAAGTCGTACTAAAACATTTTTTGACAGATTGCTGAGCGCCGTGTTCCACATAAAATCGGTTCGCAGCCATCAAGCATAACCAGAATTCATACATAAGGCGCGCTGTCAACTTTTGAGAAAATGAAAGGATTTTAGTCCGTGCACCACCTCTGGGCTGCATGCCGTTAGCGTGGTTAGCTCGTTAGCGTGGTTAGCTAGCTAACACGTTGACGGCGTCCAGCCCCACACACGGGTCGATGCGCAGTAACTCGTTAATGGAGATTTGCCGTGTCCATCTTGTCGCTTCCTGCAGGTGAAGCAATGGGGGAGGAGGGGGAGTTGTGTTCAGTGAAGGAGAGGCGAGGCCGAGTAACGTTGTGAAGACGAAAGTGGACGAAAGAGAGGCAAACTTGCGGCTCCACAGGTATAATTATAATGTAACATAGACTATATCGATATAAAGGATATTGTCACATCTTATATCTCGTATAAAAATATATCGATATTTTTTAAAAACTCGATATATCGCCCAGCTCTAATATCAAACATCCTTGAAAGAGTAGTTGTCAAACAGCTAACAGATCATCTGCAGAGGAATGGTTTATTTGAAGAGTTTCAGTCAGGTTTCAGAGCTCAGCACAGCACAGAAACAGCTTTAGTGAAGGTTACAAATGATCTTCTTATGGCCTCTGACAGTGGACTCATCTCTGTGCTTGTCCTGCTAGACCAGGGGTGTCAAACTCAAATACACAGTGGGCCAAAATTCAAAACTGGAACAAAGTCGCGGGCCAACGTTAATATTTATTGAAAAAAATCTTCCTCCAAATATAACAAGGAACCTTTTCTTACAGACTCAAATAAGTTTTGCTGAAAAACTGAATATGGAATAAGAAACGCTTAATACTGAACGATATATAACTTATATAAACATATATAACTTAATATTGCACACATGCAAAATTGAAATTCCAATTAAATAACATATCACTGGAATGCATTTCTTAAGTAAAAATTGTATTTGCAGCCTTCTGATTTAAATTTTAGCAGTAAACTTTTTCCCCAGGCTAATAATAAATGTAAAAATAAAATAACAATAATAAACCACTTAACTAATAAAAATATCATTAAACGTGAAACCATTCAAGCCCATGTCTGGGAGTAGCAAGACAAATTGCACAAAGAAAATGGTAATTATAGCTCAGTTTGCTACACACTGATCTACTCTGATGCGTCCAAGCCAGACACCTGGCATCTCTTCTTGGATGCTAGTTCCTCAATGTCTGGGCTCAGGCTCTGAGCTGAGGAAATCCTCAGGATCGAGTGAAGGTGTTCATCGGTCAGACGTCTCCTGTGAGATGTTTTGGCCATCTTCATTGAGGAGAATAGTTGCTCACATAGGTAAGTGCTGCCGAACATGGAGAGCATCTGAGCAGCGTGGGTCCGGAGCCCAGGCATTGTGTCAGGGATGAAATGTGGAAATTGTGAAGCGCCCACAGCATCATACTTTGATTTCAGCGTGTCACTACACTGGAGTTCAATCAGCTCCATTGGGAGGTTTGTTGGTGCTTTTGCCACGTCAACTGCAAAAGGATTACTGAGCAGTTCAAATCGACATTTCTGGGCGTCAAAGTCGGCAAACCGCCAGGTAAACTCAGTACTGAGTACACAGAGTTTTTCAGCAAACTGTGCACATGGGAACACAGCAGTAGAGATTTGCATGTTCATCGTTTGGCAGCAGGGAAAATGGCCCAGGTTTCCTTGTAGCATCTGATTCTGCCACAAGCACAATTTCGTTTTAAAAGCCCTCACTGCAGTGTACATATCTGTGATGATACGCCCCTGTCCCTGAAGCTGCAGGTTCAGCGCATCGAGATGGCTCGTGATATCACACATAAAGGCCAGCTCACACAGAAACTCTTGCTCCCTGAGCTCAGCTGTGTCTTGCCCTTTGCTTTCCAGAAACTGAAATATTTCCTCGCGTAGCTCGAAACATCTGTTCAGTACTTTCCCTCGGCTTAACCACCTCACCTCCGTGTGATACGGCACGTCTCCGTATTCCGAACCACACTCCTCAAGAAAAGATTTGAATTGGCGGTGATTCAGACCTTTGGCTCTTATAAAGTTAACTACTCGTGTTACTGCGGTCATAACATGTTCCATCTTTAGGGCTTTGCCACAAAGTGATTCTTGATGTATGATGCAGTGATAAACAGTCAGCTCACCTGCACAGTTCTCCGCTCACATCTTCTCCCGTACCCTGCCCACCAGTCCGCTCCTTTGACCACACATCGCTGGTGCACCATCTGTCGTTAACCCCACAAGTTTTTCCCATGGCAACTTCATTTCAGTTAGACATTTGGAAACCTCTTCAAATATTTCCTTCCCTGTGGTTGTTCCATGCATTGATTTTAATCCTAAAAGTTCTTCCGTAACACAGAGAGTTGAGTCCACACCGCGGATGAAGACTGAAAGCTGGGCAGTATCAGAGGCGTCGCTGCTCTCATCCATAGCGAGGGAGAATGCAACGAAACTGTTTCCCTTCTCCATCAGCTGGTTATTTAGATTGTTGGCAAGTTCACGTGTGCGATCAGCTACTGTGTTTCTGCTCAGGCTAACATTTGAAAATACTTGCTTTTTCTCTGGGCACACTTTCATCATACAACTTTTCACAAACTCTCCCTCACTGAAGGGCCGGGCTGATTTTGCGATCTCTGCTGCCACAACAAAACTAGCCTTTACAGCAGCCTCACTTTGTGATATGGCTTTTTTGAACATAGTCTGTTGTGAAACAAAACTTCTTTTCATCTCTTCTGCTTTCCGGCGCCTTTGAGTCATGTCCAGGTCCTTGTACTTCTCTTGGTGTTTCGTTTCATAGTGTCGTCTAATGTTGTACTCCTTGGTTAAAGCCACATGAGCTCCACATACAAGACAAACAGGTCTGTCTTTTACATAGGTAAACAGATATTCTGTCTCCCACCTGTCCAGGAAGCTCCTGTTTTCGTTCTTTCTTTTCGCCATTTTGGGAGAGGTAGCGCGGCAGTATTCATGCGGTTGCTATGACTACAGTAAACAGAGGAGAGGGCGTTAATGGGTCCTGTCCTGACTGACGCGCCAAAACGCCAACAGAGCATTCTGGGAGTTGTAGTATTAGCAGTACATGCGCTGCATAAGACCGGCGGGCCAGCTCTAATAGTAATTTGGTATGGCCTCGCGGGCCAAATGTAATTAGGCTGCGGGCCAAATTTTGAGTTTGACACCTATGTGCTAGACCTTAGTTCAGCGTTCGATACTGTCGACCATAATATCCTATTAGAGCGATCAGAACATGCTGTAGGTATTACAGGTACTGTGCTGCAGTGGTTTGTATCATATCTATCTAATAGACTCCAATTTGTGCATGTAAATGGAGAGTCCTCTTCACACACTGAGGTTAATTATGGAGTTCCACAGGGTTCAGTGCTAGGACCAATTCTGTTTACATTATACATGCTTCCCTTAGGCAGCATCATTAGAAGACATAGCATACATTTACACTGCTATGCTGATGACACCAAGCTCTATCTGTCCATGAAGCCAGATAACACACACCAATGAGTTAAACTGCAAGAATGTCTTAAAGACATAAAGACCTGGATGGCCGCTAACTTTCTGCTTCTTAATTCAGATAAAACAGGTTATTGTACTCGGCCCTGAAAATCTTAGAAATATGGTATCTAAGCAGATTCTTACTCTGGATGGCATTACCTTGGCCTCCAGTAACGTTGTGAGAAACCTTGGAGTCATTTTTGACCAGGACATGTCCTTCAACGCACATATTAAACAAATATGTAAGACTGCGTTCTTCCATTTGTGCAACATCTCTAAAGTTAGAAATATCCTGTCTCAGAGTGACGCTGAAAAACTAGTTCATGCATTTATTACTTCCAGGCTGGACGACTGTAATTCATTATTATCAGGATGTCCAAAAAACTCGATGAAAAGCCTTCAGCTGATCCAAAATGCTGCAGCAAGAGTCCTGACAGGGACTAGAAAGAGAGAGCAGATTTCTCCTGTTTTGGCTTCCCATCATTGGCTTCCTGTTAAATCCAGGATTCAAAATCCTGCTCCTCACATACAAGGTCTTAAATAATCAGGCCCCATCTTATCTTAATGACCTTGTAGTACCATATCACCCTATTAGAGCACTTCGCTCTCGCTCTGCAGGCCTACTTGTTGTTCCTAGAGTATTTAAAAGTAGAATGGGAGGCAGAGCCTTCAGTTTTCAGGCCCCTCTTCTGTGGAACCAGCTTCCAGTTTGGATTCAGGAGACAGACACCATCTCTACTTTTAAGATTAGGTTTAAAACGTTCCTTTTTGCTAAAGCATATAGTTAGGGCTGGACCAGGTGACCCTGAATCCTCCCTTAGTTATGCTGCAATAGACGTAGGCTGCCGGGGGATTCCCATGATGCATTGAGTTTTTCCTTTCCAGTCACCTTTCTCACTCACTATGTGTTAACAGACCTCTCTGCATTGAATCATATCTGTTATTAATCTCTGTCTCTCTTCCACAGCATGTCTTTATCCTGTCTTCCTTCTCTCACCCCAGTTTTCTTCCTGTTAAAAGGGAGTTTTTCCTTCCCACTGTTGCCAAAGTGCTGCTCATAGGGGGTCATATGATTGTTGGGTTTTTCTCTGTATCTATGAAGCGCCTTGAGGCGACTTTTGTTGTGATTTAGCGCTATATAAATAAAATTGAATTTAATATATTCTGAGCTAAGTTGATCTATAGTGTTACATCATATTCTATAAGGATGTTATGTGTTTGTAGACTTTCTGCCCAGTTTGACCCATTTAGCAGAAGTCAGCCTGTTTAAGGCTCTGATGTCTATTCTGTGTGACTTAAAGCAGTTATGACATGGTCCGATTTTCTCACCCAATAAAGGAATATTTCATATATCAGTCTACTCTTCATTCTATCAGACACAGTTATCACACCTCCTACATTTGCTTTTACACATATATGTAAGCATTGAGCCAAATGTAATAATGCCAACATACTGAAGGAACAAAATTTGTCTCTTATATATGAGACATCTGTATACACACTGTCACAGATACTTGTCTGTGAGTGAAGTGATTAATATAATAACTATAATATTGGCCATATCATATTTACATTGCCACAGTGAGATGACTTTAGTCTCATGAACAACATCAGCTAATTGTTATTTACAGCTAATCTTAAACGACTGTTCAGCACAGAAATGAAGCCCAACAATCATGCTTCACAGTCCTGTGGTCTCAGCCTCAGATACTCATCAAATCACACAGAGCTCATGTAGAAACAAATGAACTAAATATGTTCTCCTTCATTTCTGTCAAACAAAGCTGTATGAAACGTTTCCAGCTGTTAGTATCATGGTTGCTAGGCAACCTGGGCAGCGCGACGGAGGCTAGACGTCCCATTTCACGAGCCTACGAGCCTCGCACTTCGGCCTTAGCGGTCTTTGAGTACGCGGCCCTTGAGGACTTTAAAGCTGCAGAACCTGAATCGGGATACAGCCATGATGATCTCCAGCCTCGTGCTCGCCAACATTCTCACCTGAGTTAAGAAGACGATCACTGAAATGGTCTCAGCAGGTCCTTTGATGACAGCAATGAAATGCAGCGGTAAGGCTTTTTGGGGATTAAGTTCGTTTTCATGGCAAAGAAGGACGATGCAGTTCATCTGATCACTCCTCATAACATTCTGGAGTGCAGGCAAAATGCTATTATAAAAACTTAAGCAGCAACTTCTCCAGGTTCCAATATTTATGCAATTCTCAAACCTTTTGGCCACGACTGTATAACCTCTTCTGAAGTTTAGTGGATATTATACATGGTTATGCTCAGGATGTGTCGGCCAGTTTCCACTGGAAACGCCTTTTGGTTAAACTGTCAGCGAGGAATTTGCATTTGCACTGTTACATTTTTATATAACTTTAATGCACATAAACAACAGCTGCTTGTTTCAGTGAAAATACATTGATGGGTTTTTAATAAAGTTGTGCAGCTGTAAAGTATTTTGTCTGGTGTCAATTCTATCGTCAGCTACATCGTTATGGCAAATGTTCAAATGTATATGGTGATAAATATCTTTGGTCATATGGTCCTGCTCTGTCTGTCACCTTCTGTGTTGAGCTCATTGTTTCCTCTGTAGTGGCTGAGCTGAGTCCAAGTAGCTGAAAATGTTCCTCTGCTGCTCCGTCAGACTCTCCTCCTCCTGCTGATCAGCTGGGACACAAAACAGATCTTTGTTAGGCTCCACACTGCACTGAAGAGTCAAAGTGTCTCATATGTTCATCTGACAAGTAAAAGAACACATTTTTGTTTCCCGAGGTGGGCAACTTGTTGGAAACAAACACAAAAGCTTTGAGCACTGATACCTGCCATTGCTGGCATTGAAAGATGCAACGCCAGCAATGTGGATTGTCAAGACTCAAACCAATCATCAAGCAAAGACAACAGGGATCATTTGTTTCTGTTTATTTAGCATTCACAGCATTTGTAGTTGCCTTCTGTGCAGGGGAAGTCCACGCACACTGTGTGGTACCGCCATCCGCAGAAGGTGCATTCAACCTCTGTAAGAGAAACGAGATCGTCTGAGACTGAAATGATATTAACTAAAGAAGTGGTGATTTGTAAAACTTCACATTTTGATCCGGGACGTACTCTGCATGAAAACAAGCGCTCACTCTTCCTGCTCAACAAATGACAAGGGCGGAGCCTTATACCACGTGATACAGAAGCTGTGCCGTGTGATGCTAAAATTAGCAGGGAAAAAACAACGGAGAGCACGTCAGGGATGACGAGAAAGTGACAGGAGAAAATCCGTCCCGGTCAACCACCCAAACATCAATAACGGGAACCTTATACAGCGCTTCCCTATACACGTCGAACTCCCGCAGGCACAAAGACATCACGGAGGCTATCACTTATCACCTGACCAAAGATATGGCTCCATCAACACTGTGCAAAACGAGGGATTTAGGAAAACGATCAACACCCTAGACAAACGCTACACAGTGCCGTCCCGCAACTATTTTTCTATTGTTGCACTACCTGCTCTGTACACGCAGCGTCGAGCAACGGTGGAGACGGAATTTCAAGCAGGACAACATTTTGCTGCAACAACAAAACGTGAGACATTTGTTGTTTTATGTTTATTTATTGTTATGAGAGAATCATGATCTCAATTCTAAGCCAAAACATCGTGATTCTCATTTTATGCAAAATCGTGCAGCCCTAACATTAACACAAAACTATTGTTTCACCAGAGAAACACACATGAAGAGAGAGAGAGAGACAATAACAGCTACCAAACAGTCGTCATAATTCCTCACACAATGAGAAAAGGACAAATCAACAAGTAACAATGACTAATTAATATTAAAATCTGTAACATAATGTATTGTTTGGAGTTTAGTCTGATTGGTTCAGGATGACCTGCCATTATCCAATCACACGTCTGCTTACCTGCATCTTTTCTCTTTTTTCTAACCTGAGCACCCGATGGCTTTGAACTTTTGTTGTCCATCTTCCATTGGTTTGAATTTTGCGCGCCAGTACAAACACAAATCCCCCAACCCGAGGATCAGCACAATTAACCTAACAGCAGGCACGTGCAGAGGGGGGGGGGGCTAGAGGGGCTTGAGCACCCGCCCCTTTCCTGATGGGTGCCCAAGGTGCCCTTTTGTTGAGGCAACTTTTTTTTTTTAAATTATTATTATTTTTTTTTTAATGTGTGTGTGCGTGCGGAGTCCTGTCTGTGCCCCTCAACAATAATATTTAACTATTAATCACATTTTGCTAAATAAAAGGATCTGGCTTCCATCAGTCACATGATCACATTTAACCAATGATCGCCCTTGACGGCAGAACGCGCTGGTTACGAGCCGGGAACGAGCTCACAAAGAGCACGCGCATTTTTAACGGTCCGGAGCTGTAGGAGAAACACAAGTTAACTCAGAGACACAGACTGATGCGACAAAACCAGTAAGTAGGTGTACAGCGCACACTGTAGTGTGTAGCACACAGGAGTATCAGCTTATTACGTACACGTTGGTAAGCTGTCTTGTTGCAACTGACGAACTGAAACAAACGAGCGTGCTGTGTGTGCAACAGCGCGACAAACATTACCTGTCCTTTTATTAACTGCACAAGTAGTGCTGGTCACAGCTGCTGGCTACCTGTGTAAGGCTGTCATGGGTCTGTAGCTCTGTCACCGTTTTAGGGAACATATTTAGTTTTAAAGTAAGTTTCCGGGCTTTTCCTGCCTTTCTGGAGGGATTATATTTCACTAAAAAACGATCTAATATGCATGTCCACATAATTATGCATTATTATAATTATAATATATTAAAAACACACGCTGTATTTTAAAGAACATACATTAAGAAGCAGATTATATTAGATTTATATTTTAAATAAGACAACATTTGGATTTTACAGCAGTAAAATGATTGTATCTCTACAGTTTAAAAATGTAATAAGCTTTGCCCTGCACAGAGTGGATAGTGAAACACATGGAATCATCATAAATACATTATTTCATATTTATTACTTCCCCCTCCTCTTTGCTTTATTATTGTAGCTCTAGTAATAAATAATAATGTAAGGATTCTGGATCAGCACCATGATGCCCATAGTATATACAGTATTCTGAAGAAGGTCTAAAATGTCACTGTGTGTGCATGTGTGTGTTTTATTTAGATGGATTTTTAAAAAAAATATTACTCATGATATAACATTGTCCAGACATGGCTGGTAAGGACATGAGGAGGAAACAGCAGGAGCTGTGTGAGGCTACTAAAGGCAGGGCTATAACATTTTTCTGTCATCATTTTATTATAGATTAAGTGCAAGAGTTGTTAGGTGTGGATAATTAGATTATAGTTTATTGCAATAGCAAGTTGTGCCTTGTTCTCACATAGACAGCAAGTGCAGAGTGATATATGAAATGATGGGATGGAAGGAAGAAGAGAAGCAAAGAGTGATTCACAGGCAGAGCCTAAATTATTTCTCACAGTTTTTTGTTGCCTTATGGTTCCAAGCGCTGTCACCAATCTTTGCATTTTGTTATTATCTCATGACACTTGTTTAATCAGCTACCATCTCTCCTGTGGACTTTTTACTGTCTACAGTCTCAGACCAACACAGCCCTGCCCTCATAGCTGGACTGGCCATCGGGCATACCGGGCATTTGCCCGGTGGGCCGCTGGCGATTTTTTGTTTTTTTTTGGGGAAGGGTATAAACAATGAAAGGTGTTGGATTGGCCAATTGGTCATGATCGACTCTGGGCTGGACCAATTACAGCCGAGGAGGTCGGATGCACCCTCCCCCTTGTTTAGCAATCTTATAGACGAACTAAAGAAAATGGAGAACAAAAAAAGGAAAGGAGGTGCCGAAAAAATTAGGGCCAAAAAGAAACAAGCCCTTCAGGCAGACGCTGCCAAATGTGTGAAAATTACTGAATTGTTTGGTGGTAGCTATGGCATAGCTTCCATAGATTTAGCAACATCAGCAAGTGGTGGAGGCCAGCAGGTGGATGAAGGAAAGGGGAGGCAAGAGAGAGAGATGGAAGAGCAAGAGAGAGAGATGGAAGAGCAGGAGAGAGAGATGGAAGAGCAAGAGAGAGAGATGGAAGAGCAAGAGAGAGACATGGAAGAGCAGGAGAGAGAGATGGAGCAAGAGAGAGAGATGGAAGAGCAAGAGAGAGAGATGGAAGAGCAAGAGAGAGAGATGGAGCAAGAGAGAGAGATGGAGCAAGAGAGAGAGATGGAAGAGTAAGAGAGAGAGATGGAAGAGTAAGAGAGAGAGAGAGATGGAAGAGCAGGAGAGAGAGATGGAAGAGCAAGAGAGAGAGATGGAAGAGCAGGAGAGAGAGATGGAAGAGCAGGAGAGAGAGATGGAAGAGCAAGAGAGAGAGATGGAAGAGCAGGAGAGAGAGATGGAAGAGCAGGAGAGAGAGATGGAAGAGCAAGAGAGAGAGATGGAAGAGCAGGAGAGAGAGATGGAAGAGCAGGAGAGAGAGATGGAAGAGCAAGAGAGAGAGATGGAAGAGCAGGGGAGAGAGATGGAAGAGCAAGAGAGAGAGATGGAAGAGCAGGAGAGAGAGATGGAAGAGCAAGAGAGAGAGATGGAAGAGCAGGAGAGAGAGATGGAAGAGCAAGAGAGAGAGATGGAAGAGCAAGAGAGAGAGATGGAGCAAGAGAGAGAGATGGAAGAGCAGGAGAGAGAGATGGAAGAGCAAGAGAGAGAGATGGAAGAGCAGGAGAGAGAGATGGAAGAGCAAGAGAGAGAGAGATGGAAGAGCAGGAGAGAGAGATGGAAGAGCAGGAGAGAGAGATGGAAGAGCAGGAGAGAGAGATGGAAGAGCAAGAGAGAGAGATGGAAGAGTAAGAGAGAGAGATGGAGCAAGAGAGAGAGAGAGATGGAAGAGCAGGAGAGAGAGATGGAAGAGCAAGAGAGAGAGATGGAAGAGCAAGAGAGAGAGATGGAAGAGCAGGAGAGAGAGATGGAAGAGCAGGAGAGAGAGATGGAAGAGCAAGAGAGAGAGATGGAAGAGCAAGAGAGAGAGATGGAGCAAGAGAGAGAGATGGAGCAAGAGAGAGAGATGGAAGAGCAGGAGAGAGAGATGGAAGAGTAAGAGAGAGAGATGGAAGAGCAGGAGAGAGAGATGGAAGAGCAAGAGAGAGAGATGGAAGAGCAAGAGAGAGAGCTGGAAGAGCAAGAGAGAGAGATGGAAGAGCAAGAGAGAGAGATGGAAGAGCAGGAGAGAGAGATGGAAGAGCAAGAGAGAGAGATGGAAGAGCAGGAGAGAGAGATGGAAGAGCAAGAGAGAGAGATGGAAGAGCAGGGGAGAGAGATGGAAGAGCAAGAGAGAGAGAGATGGAAGAGCAAGAGAGAGAGATGGAAGAGCAAGAGAGAGAGATGGAAGAGCAGGAGAGAGAGATGGAAGAGCAAGAGAGAGAGATGGAGCAAGAGAGAGAGATGGAAGAGTAAGAGAGAGAGATGGAAGAGTAAGAGAGAGAGATGGAAGAGCAGGAGAGAGAGATGGAAGAGCAGGAGAGAGAGATGGAAGAGCAAGAGAGAGAGATGGAAGAGCAAGAGAGAGAGATGGAAGAGCAAGAGAGAGAGATGGAAGAGCAGGGGAGAGAGATGGAAGAGCAAGAGAGAGAGATGGAAGAGCAGGAGAGAGAGATGGAAGAGCAAGAGAGAGAGATGGAAGAGCAGGAGAGAGAGATGGAAGAGCAAGAGAGAGAGATGGAAGAGCAAGAGAGAGAGATGGAAGAGCAGGAGAGAGAGATGGAAGAGCAAGAGAGAGAGATGGAAGAGCAAGAGAGAGAGAGCCAGGGCATCGATTACTTTGCTCGCCCTGAACCTGCCATATTACAGGCCTTCTTAGATTACCACCCACAGCAGAACAGTAGCAGTGCAGTTGTGATGAGGGTGTTCAGCTGTAAAGATGGCACCAACAGGAAGTGGCTTACTTATTGCAAAGAACGCCATTTATTGTTCTGCTTTGTGTGTCTGGCATTTGCAAGGCTGACTGACACCAGCACATTTATAACAGGCATGAGTGACTGGCGACATATACATCTGCGCACAGAGGAGCATGAAAAGAGCAATACACACCAGACCTGTGCTGAAGCTTTTTTCTTAAGGTGCTCAAAAGGCAACATCAGGAGCTTGTTTGCTGGCAGTCAGTTGTCAGCTCACAGAGCACAAGTGAAAAAGAGACGGCAAGTTTTAGAGCGTATAGTGGATGTGATCAAAGTACTTGGGAAGAGGGGACTCAGCTATAGGCATGTGGAGAATGAGGCTGCATACACTTTAGGTGATAACACCATCGATCATGGTAACTTTCTGGAACTGATTGTGTTATTAGGCAAGTATGATATGTGCCTTGGAGAACATTTGAATGACTGCATTGAAAAAAGCAAGAAGTTGCATCAGACCAGTGGATCAAGAGGTAGAGGATCTCTCATCACCCTACTCTCCAAAACAACTGTCAACTCAGTGATTGATGCACTTGGCCATCTCCTTCAAGAGAGCATCGCCAGTGATGTCCAGAAAGCTGGGATGTTTTCTGTTCAGCTAGACACAACCCAAGACATCACAGGTTATGATCAGTGTTCAGTAATCATCAGGTATGTTACTGAGTCTGTGCAGGAGAGGCTTGTCTCCATAGTGAGGTGCGAAGCATCCACGGGGCAGTACTTTGTAAACTTGCTTTCCGGAGTTTTAGAGCATCTGAATCTAGACAAGGCCATGTGCATTGGGAATGCATTGCATGCCGGGAACTCCTGGCAAAACAATCCAAGTACCGCATCAAATACAAGCATTTGCAATTGCAGCACCGCAAAACGTTCATTCTCTGGTTCCAATACCTTCTTGTCTTTTCTTTGCCGCACAAAAAAGGTATGTACAAAACGACGGAGAACAATGCCGGTCCGTACAAAGACAGACTCGACGAAAAGACAAAGAAAAGATACGAGGAAAAATCAAAGGAGTGAAAGGGTCAGACCCTTACGAGCACACAGAGGGACAAAAGACGTTAGCGTGCTGCCCAACTTTCACCACGCTCAGATTTATAATTATACGCTTCTTGGAGTGAGTGCATACACTCATGAAGTTTAGTAACTTCAGGTCACTGCAACAAGCCCAGGTACAGTTTACCGACGGATGGGTACAGGACCTTGAAATGCACCGAAAGACCATCGTACGAACAAAGGTACGTTTACCTTTGTTCGTCTCACAAATCGTCTTCATAAATACACATTCGTTAACCGTGTATTAATATAACCTTTGAGCTCAACGGTAATTAATTAGTAGTGGAAAAATAATTGTAATATTTGAGCCATTTCTGCTGTCCAACTACTTCTTACAAAATACATTTTTAATGTTAATTAGATTTTTTTTACGGCAGAAATAAAGGTTATATAAAAGTCACTGCCACAGACTGATTGCAGCTTCTACCTTGTTACACTAATGTTGTTTGTAGCTCAGTATGACTTTGTGTCATCCATGAGGGATGCATTTGACATATGTTTCACATATTATAGCCCAACAAGTTACTTATAGCAATTTAAATACGAGCAATCAGTTTCTTTGCAAATACCGGAAATCAGTTTTTGGCAGACAATCACTTTTTGGCACAACACCGGCTATTGCAGTTAATAATACAGCAGCTTCTTGCCATTTTTTGTGTTTCTTTTTATCGCTGTGTAACTGAGTTCAATTGAAAGCCTGCAAGTACCTCTTGCCAAAAGTTCCCAGAATCCTTTGCGGTTTTATCCATGAATGACGTCACATTTTTGGTGGGTTGGTCTCCAGTCAAAATGCCCGGGCCGATTTTTTGTCCCAGTCCAGCCCTACCTGCCCTCCAGCACTATCCACAGCAACCCCTCAACAGCAACATTGTACCCATCAGGTAAAGCATCGGCTACGTTTGCTTTGCCTTGTTGCCCATATTAGATTCTTGATGAAAGTGTGTTGTTGTTATTCAGCCTGGTTCAATGTGCCCCTTTTTAACTTTGAGCACCCGCCCCTTTAAACCTCTCTGCACAGCCCTGCCTAACAGACCTACACCTTAGTTCACAGATTCACTTTGTCTAAGGTTGATTTCTGGGATTTCACACAACCCAGGATTCAGATCGTGAATCCATGATGGGCTTGGATTTACATCATTATCAATGAAATGTGCTCTACTTGGAAGCAGCCGGCCCCGCCCCTTTTGACGGGTTGTGTGAGACTTTAAATCATCAAACTGTAAATTATAAATTAAATTGTTATTGATCCTTTACCCCGAGTCCTAAAGTGTAGATTTATTTTCTTACTCTTCTTATATTTATTGTTTGTTTACTTGCACCGCTGTAACTGCAGCCTCGTCGTCTCGTCTCTCTATATGCTGGACTGTCTGTAGCGGAGATGACAATAAAGTTTACTTTGACTTCAGCAGCGCGCAGGCGCACCGAGGGCTCTCGCGCTCACTTTATAGAATTTAGAAAAAACATTGGTGCAGATTATAAGTCTGTATCATAATATCCGTTTGTTGTTTTTATTTTGTTTTGCGAGTTGGTTATTAGATGCCGCTCCAGCCAGCCAGAGACTCCCCGCCGCCCCGCCCTCTCCTCCCTGTGCCGCCAGCAGCAGGCGCACCTCGCAAACGGAGGGCGCCCTTACTCCCAGCAAATGGCTGATAGAAAACCGATCGGTGCCTACGAATTTCCCAATATGCGCTGGCATGACGTCGGGGAAGCATGGGTACGACCGATTATTTTATTTTTTTCTTGCCCGTGATGCCCCCCCCCCCACCACGATGCATTCTATTGGTTTGCACACTTACACACACCCAGCTGTGGTTTCCTGTTTTGCTGGACTCTGGAGAGCCCCGCCTTTAACGCTCTTCTCTCACAGAGAGCAACAGAAAACTTGGAAAAACTCCAGATTGACTGAACTCAGTTCAAAGTTACCTTGACACCTTTAGATGTGAGACGTAGTGATGGTCCGCTTGAAGCTGACGCTCCGGTGCGTGTGTCAGAAAGATCAACGCGCTGCTTCAGAAGCACCGTGTCGAGGCTTGATTCGTTTGGCCAGAGTCACGTGATCAGTGACGTCTGAAGCTTCGTTTAGAACGTACCTTTTTTTAAATCGAACTTTATTGAAACACAATGAGTATACAACATACAAACAGATGAAGTTTACAAAAGAACAGAACATGAAAATGCAGAACCAGGAGTAAAAAAAATGATGATATGAGTAGGCGAAAAAAATCAACATATAAATATTGTTCTGAGAGGCTTTTTGTTGGTTGAGTCTGAAATTGATTGTATGTACAATTCATATCCTTATAAAAAGGCAGAAATATGGTGTTTTATTAATAAACTTACATTTATGGATATAAAATAGCTAAAAGTATTAACAAATATTTTATAAAAAAACATTTATCATTCTTCCTGGGGAACTTAAAGAAACAGAATAAAACATTTTCCCATCGTAAAGAAAACTCCCTTAAAATATGGACAATAACAAAACTGCTAAATTCTTCCAGAATCTCTGTGTAGAGGAACCAAAAGAGATGTGCCACAGTTTCTGGATGATCCCCACAGAAAGTTCAATTAGTATTTATGTCTCTTTTAAATGTTACCATATAGTGACTGGCTGGGTCACATTTATGAAGAATTTTATATGAGATTTCCTTCACCTTGTTCACAATTAGATATTTATGGGATCATCCAGACTGTCTTCCAGGTGATATCCTGGAACATGTCGGTTCCAGTAAGTGTCGGTTCCTGCCCACTCACAGGTCTGGAGCATAAAGGAGCATTTCACATGCATCTCCAAAGACGCGTCTTTTCTTTTCTTTGAGCAATTAAAAAATTAACAGCGACCTTGAAAATCCCTTTAAGAAGTGAATCTAAAGAGGACCAGTTGGAGACATCCTCAAGCAAGAATTGTTGATATCTCTCCGTTGATTAATATGGCGGATGTAGCAGGTGGTGGTGCAGATGTAGCTCCGACTTTCAAACGGTCACGATTAAAACCAGAGATATATAAAACAACTGATAGAAGGGTAATTGTAGAGGATGAACTACTTAATTTCCTTGCTGTAAAAATCAAAACTTTAAGTCAGGATGAAATTGTGTTGTTGGCCACGAACACATTTGAATCCGAGGGGATTGAAGCCTCCAAGAAAGTTTTGTTTGAGCTCTGCCCCACTACCTCACAGCGGTGCGTTGGATATAAAGGACAGCATAAAGACGCCAACAATATTAAACTCTGTCTTAAAGTGCTGAATGAGTGTGGGGAGAATATCCCAAGATTTGTCTCTCATCACCTGGATGATCTGCCGCCTGTTACATACTCCAGCATGGATGTGTGTTGTCTACTACGGCGAATGGACCAGCTGTGTGCTGAGGTGGGTGCTTTAAAACATGTAGTTAAACTACAGGCGGATGTCTGCGAGCAAGTTATGACCAATGCTGTGGAGGTCGACCAACGTGTGACTGTTCTTGAGTGTCAGCCTGAGGTACCGGCTGTGCCTGTTATGCTGAATGCTCAGGGGTCGGGGACCGCTTCCCACTTTCCCCTGGGGAAACACGCAGAGGAGCGGTGGGGGAATCGAAGTAAAGGCGGCCCGCGCGGAAGGCAGGGAGCCGGAGCTTTGGCTGCTTCAAGGACTGGGACAACAAGCACAGTGTCAGCGTTTTGTCCGGAGATGTTGCTATGTGGTCAAGATCGGGCTCCGACGACAGCCCGAGGCCGTAATATGGAAACTACAGCAACAACGGAGGATCCCGTTGAGACAGTGCTTTCTACATGCTCTCCACAATGGAGTAAAGTTGTGAAAAATGGCAAGCCTCGTCTCAAGCTGGAGAAGGTTCATTCAGGTTCAGGAATGCATGCTGCTACCACTGGACACAATAAGAGGCCTGGACCTGTATCGATTATCGGCACTGGAGCTGTGAGTACAATCAGAACTGTGAAAACTAAATTGGTGAGCGTGTTTGCCACTAAATTTGCCCTGGATGTAGATGCAGAAACTCTTGCTCTGTATTTGAGAGAGAAACTTAAAAGAGATGTGACCTGTCAAAAAATTGCTAGTAAACGTAGCAGGTTCAGCTCTTTCAAGGTTACTGCTGAATGTAATGATGTGGGTGAAATGTACAATCCTGAACTCTGGCCTGAAGGGGCTCTGGTCCGGCGTTTTTATGAACCTCGTAAGCCCGGTACGGTGGTGCCAAGCTCAGTGGATCCAGCAGGGGAGATAACTGCGCCTTTTGGTACCAACGTATCAACATGAAGATGTCTATCCGGGTATTATCTTACAACTGTCATGGTCTACGTTTGGGACAGAGTGCAGGGGACAAAGCTCGACGGATTGTTGTGGACAGTCTGCTTGCAGAATGTGACATTTTATGCTTGCAGGAGACATGGTTGTCCAAACAGGACCTGGGAAAACTTAACTGTCTAAATGCAAGTTTTTTGGGAGTGGGGGAATCAACAACTGATCTCAGCACAGCTATAGTCAGAGGCAGAATACCTGGAGGGGTTGCTGTGCTTTGGGACAAAAAAATAGACCCCATGATAAAGCCCATTAGACTGGATGTAGACTGGTGTATTGGTATACAATATACACAGAACAATAGTAGTTTTATCATTCTTAATATTTATACTCCCTATGAATCTTGTCAAAATGAGCAAGAATACCTCAGTAGGCTGGCTTTTATTAATGCATTTATTCAAGACAATGATACTTACAGCATATATGTTTTGGGTGATTTTAATGCTGATCTCACAGACAGCAGTTCTCAGTTTGCTGACCACTTAACTCATTTTTGTCAAGTTAATAATCTTATCCTGTCTACCAAAGTGTTACTGCCTGCAGATAGCTATACATAAGTGAAGCCTGGCATAGTACATCATGGCTGGACCACTGTATCTGTACAGCTGATGGACATGCAGCTTTAGCAAACATGACTATTAGGTATGAGGTAACTGTGTCAGATCATATACCTTTTGGTTTTACTATGAATGTGGAACAAATGCCAGCAACAACTGGAAACAATATTGCTACCAGTGTAAAATTAGACTGTTCAGCTTGTAGTGAAGATGATTTCTTAGCTTATCATAGTAATACCGATATACATCTGAACAACATTTCTTTGCCCAAAGAAGCTATTTTGTGCAAAGATGTCAACTGTAAGAAAGCTCTGCATAAACATTTACTCTGCTCCATGTATGATGATATAGTGACTGCTCTGCATAAAAGTGGCACACTGCTTGATAAACAATATAAGCATAAGAAACCTAACATCAGACCTGGCTGGAAAGAACATGTATCCATGTACCATGATGAAGCTCGCATAGCTTATAAATGTTGGGCCATGGCTGGAAGACCTAAACAAGGCCCAGAATTTGAACAGAAAAAATGTGCGAATGCCAGATATAAGTACGCTGTTCGCTTTATAACTAAAAATGAGCAAATGCTGAGAGCAGATTCTTTGGAAAATGTTGTGTAATAATATGGCAGATTTTTGGAAAGAGGTGAAAGCTCTTAATAACTGTAAACCATCTCTACCATCAACTGTTGAAGGTGTTTCTGGGGCAGATAACATTGCAGCATTATGGAGACAGCATTACAGTGCGTTGTTTAACTGTATAAAAAGTGAACCATATGAGGACAATCTTGACATGAGTAATGACACAATAAGTGTAAGGACACGTGAAGTATATGAAGCCATTCATAGGTTGTCTGATAATAAATCCTCTGGTTTGGATCACATCACTGCAGAACATTTAAAACATGTAGCGCTCTGCTTCACTGGGTTTATGATTCATGGCATATTACCAGACTCAATGCTGTGTATTTTACTGGTACCAGTTATGAAGGACAAAGCTGCAAAAGTGAGCTGCTTGGATAATTACAGGCCGATTGCACTAGCCAGTATTTTATCTAAGGTGTTAGAAAGAATCCTGTTTGACAGAGTTAGTGTGTTCATCTCTTCTCTGGATAATCAGTTTGGCTTCAAAGCACGGCACTGACATGTGCATATATGCACTCAAGGAAATAGTCAGGTTGTATAGGGCTAAAAATTCATCTGTCCTCATGTGTTTCATTGATGCCTCTAAGGCTTTTGATCGAGTGAACCACAGAAAACTTTTTGATAAATTGAAGACACGGGGAGTTCCTCAGTACATCGTGAGGATTCTCTCTTACTGGTACGCTCATCAGAACATGCAGGTTAAATGGGGAAGCAGTATTTCTGCCCCCTTTGGTGTCAGCAATGGTGTCAGACAGGGTGGGATTTTGTCTCCAATTTTATTTAATTTGTATGTTGATGATTTGTCCATACAGCTGAGAGCCTGTAACACTGGGTGTATATTAGGTGAAGCACTGATAAATCATCTTATGTATGCAGATGCCCTGGTTGTTTTTAGTCCAAGCAGTGCTGGGTTACAGGATCTTCTTAATGTCTGTACTGAATATGGTGTGCAATATGACATTGAGTACAATGCTGCTAAAAGTGCTGTTTTGATATGTAGAACCAAGCAGGATAAACAGCTAAATTTCCCTTTGTTTAAACTGGCACAAAAAACTCTTGAAGTTCATAAAAAGGTGAAATACCTCGGTCACTTTATTACTGAGCAAATGAATGATGATGATGACATATACAGACAGCGATGTAAGCTCTATGTGCAGGCAAATACTATTGCACGCAAATTCAGCTTTTGTTCACTTCCAGTTAAAGTGGCTTTGTTTAAAGCGTATTGCACACCGCTATATACTGCCCCCTTGTGGTCATCCTACAAACAATGTAGCATGCAGAAGCTGCATGTTGCATATAATGATGCGATGAGAATCCTTTGCAGGATACCTAGAAGTGGTAGTGCCAGCCAGATGTTTGTAGCTGTGGGTGTCTGGACTTTTAAAGCACTTTTAAGAAAGTTAATGTTCAACTTTAGAGAACGACTGGATGGTTCGAGTAACAGTATAATTTTAGCACTTACAGATCCGACAGTGAGTGGTTCCCGTTACTCATCCAGTCTCAGAAAGCACTGGTTAAAGTGTTTGTGTATTTATTGATTTATTTTAAGTACTTGTGTTTTATTGTGTTTTATGTATATTATGGTTTTATATTTTTACAAATGCTTTATATACTTATTTATATACATATATATATTTAATGGTTTATACCTTGTGTTGTGTGTGTGTGTGTGTGTGGGGGGGGGGGGGGGGGAGTTGTGTGTGTGTGTTTCTTGTCTTGTTTTTATGGACATGTAGTCTGCCAATAAAGATTGAATTGAATTGAATTGAATTGAATATTCTATATATGGGAGAGACATGATATCTTCTTGGAATAAACTACGTATTCTCTTATTGCTGTTACCAAGTTCCTGTGAAAAGCAGATTTTTCCCACTGCTGACTCAGCTGGATCAGGGAGAGTGACTGAGGCAGATATTGAGCTGTCAGTGTTTTTATATAACATTAAAGTCCCTGAGGGTATGGCACCAAGCACCATTGAGAATTCCCCAACACTGACGGGAAAATTATATAGTGTAAGGAATTCATTGTAAGTAAGTAGTACTCCCTCGTTAAATTTTAAAACTTAGTAGCGGCCGCCATTGTTGGCAGCTGAAATTTGGCTGGGCCGCGCTATGAATTCTGGGATATGGTGGGCCACGAAGGACACACCCGACCCATCCTTCAAACTCGGGGGAAGGAAGGACGCATTTGAAGGAGTCGAGGAATCGGGACAGCCTTCGTCGCCTGGCTGTGACGTCATCGGCCTTCAAATGCGGCCTCCGGAGGATGCAGCCGACGTTTTGGGACACAGCTTGTGTGTCTTTGTTGGTCATGTGACCTCCCAGGGACTACACATGGAAACGAGCAGTTTAGCTCAAATCTGGCAGGTTTCCATCGTCTGTTTTTGTCCTGATGTCCATGAACATGAACACTGTCCCTGTCAAACACGTCCAGATAATCTGATCCAGTGTTGTTCTTCTTCTGTGGTGTTTGTGATGGAGCTGCTGATCCTGATGTCCTCCACCAAGGGGGCAGCAAATTCAGCTGACTGTCATCATTTATTAAAAAGATGTAACAATGTGACATAATGCAATATAATAGTGTCAGTTACACATTGTGGGTTGCACTGTGGCCAGAATGGACATTACCTCCTGCCTAATGGAAGCTGTCAGCCATCCTGCAACCATGAATTAGATAAGCAGAAGTGAAGGGATTGTTAACAACAATTTAATAATAAAATGTAATGTGATAGTTGCACTTTATTAGCTCCCCACAATCGTATGAATAATAACCATGAATGCACTGCATGCTCATAGCAAGTTCTTTAGGTTTAAAGTGAGATCCTGCTTTAAAGGGCGCTTCATCTGCTGGGAATGACATGTTTCTTCTAGTATGTAAGGCTCAGCCCATCTTACTGGGACTTACTTTTGTAGATCCACATGCTCTAAACCTGCTGCTCCATGATTGGTGCAGAAGCTTTAAGCTACTATTAACAAATAATGACCATGGACTTAGTTGTTACTACAATAACTTATCATTGAGCAACTTTTAATTTTACTTGTAAAACTATGCAAGTAGAATTGAATGGGGCACAGTGAGCTGAGCACAGGCCCACTCTGTGACACTCAGAGGTTTGTGGATATCATACTGAGAGTATTGGACACAGTGCAGCCAGCTTGCAGCCACTTTCCCACCACTTTAGCACAATGTTTACATGAGACTCAGCCACACTAATGTTCCTGGGCAGACATGTGGTGCAGCATGGCTGATGGCACTGTACCTGCAGCTGTCATGGACAAGAACCACTCAATACCTCACCCAAGCCAAGCCTGTGCTGATGTTGTGATCTGAGACCGAGACACTAACCCAGGATCATGATATGATGTTGTGAGAGTTTCACTAAGAATTAGCTCTGATTACAAGATTTCAATCTATCGTAACTCTAATTTGTATTTACTTCAGTTTGTTCATCTTGGAGCTGTGTGCAGCTGAGGACAGTCTTATTATTACCAGGTGAGGATATGTAACAGCCACAGTCTGTAGAGATGATGTCACCATGGAGTGGTGATGTCACTGGAGCTGCCAATATGTGCTCCAGCCAAAGCTACACCAGAGGGTTGTGCTGTGTAACAGGTTGGTGCAGGTGGTGTTATCTACATTTGAACATTAGGCAACAGTCTCATGAAGACACTTTCTATTGTTCACTAAAGACCAACAATAACAGAGACAAAGGGAGAGCAGCAGAACTAGTGCTAACAATTAGCACTGCTAGCCTGCCCACTAACACCAGCTAATGTTCTAAAAACGATGATCAATGATTTTGCTGTAACGGCTCCAGCTGTCTGTGTCAGGGACACGTTGGAGATGAAGTGAGTGATCCAGTGACAAAGGTTTGGAAAGCTGCAGTCAGCTGAGACTAAAGGAGTCACCTGACCGAGAGACCAAATGTTTCACTGAGAACGTCCAGATGAACAGAATCAACCTTTGGGATAATCTGTTCCACACATCCATGTTTCACTTACTGCATTATATTTCCTCATTGCTGTGCACACAGGCCTGTGGCTTATAACCAACTCCAAGTTCAGACTCAGAGGCTGCTGAAGCTGTTTTCTGGAACAGAGACGTGTTGGATATAAAAGCAACTCTTCTTTATGTGTCAGCACTGAGGAAAGGAGCAGCTTCGTTTCTAAGTGTATGAAGGACTGTAGCAGTGTGTGTGTGAGCTTTATTTCACAGACAGAACCATGTCAAAAACACAACTTCAGGTAAAAACAATACAAAATCAAAGAGTCTGATCAGAAGGATTAAACAGAGGAGTGTGGGACTGTTTTTAACAGACAGCAGGTTAAGCCAGGCTGGAGGAGTAAACTGAGCCTCGGTGTGAGCAGCAGTGTGTTTGACAGGAAGCTGAGATAAACAGTCTGGAGCCCATTTAGTGCTTCATATGAAAGTGTGAGGATTTGAAAGCAAATCTAAAATCAAGCAGGAGTCAGTGTGAGAATGATTTGTGCTTTTCCTCAGTCAGATGCTGGGAGTTTCAGTTCATCCATGTTCAGCGTGCTGTGCTTTGTGTAACAGGAGAATATGACAGTATAAATCAAGTCTTCATGTCACTGAAAGCCTCCACAGTCTGCTATGGAGGTGCATCAGTTTGGATTTACAAGAAGAACATTTCTTAAACCTGCCACAAGATGGCGCTCCAACAGAAGGGATGTCCACAGTGTAACACAGACACACACATACTGTGTGAATGTGTGAGTGAATGGGCTTTCAACACAAGGCTTCTGCTGCTACCTTTAATGACATAATTAGCTAACAAGAACAAACTGTTAATTACCACCAAAGAACGGCTCCAGATTTTAGCTGCTGACCATTTTGTGAAACGTTGATTACATCAGCTTATTGTTGATTTTTCAACCTTAATATCAGCTGCTTTAAAGGAGCCTCGTTCTCTGGCAGTAACACTTTTCTTCACTAGATGCAGTGCAGGCACAGTCTGTGTTTCTAAACTACACACTAATGTTCATTGTTGTGCAGCTAAATCCTCCCTCTGGATGGGAAGAATCCCTGTCAGGCTTCAAACACCTGGCTTGGTGTTCTGGAGCTAATGTGTCACCTGTGAGGACTCTGAGATGAACACACAGCAGACACTTCAGTTCTCCGTCTGTGTGTCCTCAGTTTCCCAGCATGCCTTGGCTGTGGTGGTGGAGGTGAATGAGGGGGAACATGCTGCTCTGTCAGCACTCAGGTTTCATACCTGGTGATCTCAGAGGACAAAGCGGCGTTACAGCAGCGCACGTTGATGAGACCTGATGCTCTGAACAGTTCAGACTTCAGCCTCACTCTGAGAAAACAAACGACTGACTGTCAGCAGCAACTACACCTGCTCCATCAGTGACGGAGAGAAGAACTGAGACTGAGAGACATACAGCTGCAGGTCAAAGGTCAGAAACGCCCGCTCTTTGTACGGGTCAGGAGTTAGTACTGCAGAGGTCAGAGGTCAGCTTGCTGACAAACCATTTGAAACAGTTTGGAGCTAAAAGCACAACAGCAGAGGAAAGAAGAGACACTGCAGAGATGATGCAAAATATTGTGTTTTGTTCTCAGCTGTCAAAAAGTGTAACACACGTGTTCCAGCACAGCCTTTGTGTACTTTCACTTCTCCATACTGTCCATTGGAAATCCTGTTTGTTACTTTTTGATTTCAGTCCATGTGTCCAAAGCAAACTTCTGTCCCACACTTTCTCTGCTGACTCTTCACCGATGCTCAGATGATCTCAGATGATTTCACCAGAACTCATCAAAATTCGGGCTCCACAGAAACCCAGACGTCACTAAACAAGCGTAACAAGCAAAGTGAAAACTGGTCGTTCAGCTTTATTGACCAAAGATAAGCTCACATGTCACCTCATGACACAGACACTTATTTCCACAGCATGCACGAGGACTGACAATAAGTGTCTATAAAGCCACTTCTATCTGCCACACCTGTGCTTCTGTCATGGTTGCTCTCCTCTCACTCTGTCATTTATCCACAGTCTGCCTCCCTCTGCTCCGTCAGCTGACGTCCTCTCTACACCACCTGCTGTGTTTTATCCTGCAAAAACACATTTAAGAAGCGTTGCACCGAGTAACGGGAGGAACTGCTATAAAATCCATTTAAAGGAGGTGGTGCTGAGTGCTGTGACTGGGGTCCCACCACTGACATCACGGGTGGAGGACATGTTGGAAAACTGCTACAAAGTGCTGTGCAGCCAGCAGAGCTTACAGTCTGTCCTGTGTGTCATACAGGCTCTCACACTTAGTGTTTCTGTGACACATTGAAGAGAAGTTTGTGTTGTTCACAGTTGTGCTTGTACTGAGTGACAGCTGACATGACCTAACAGGAATAATGTGTCTGTGCTGAATGAGAAGTAACACACAATGAAGTCTTGATGCATCTCAATCATCCAGGAAAGTGAGTCTGTTGCTTCTGTTCATCTGGACGCAGCGTTTTGTGGGAGAAACGTGTCGTCATCATCAGGTGACGTCTTCAGTCTCAGCTGCAGGTTTCAGTCTTACAAACAGGACATTTGCATAAAGACTGAAAGCAGCTGCAGGAACGATGGGCTGGGAGCTCCGTTCCTTCATCTTAATTATGCAGATTCTCAGGACCATTGATCAACAACCACTGATCCATGTCCATGAGTCCCATTCACAGAGATGTGGGAATGGCTGCAGTCACAGCATGTAAGATGGAAATAAATGAGAAGTATTTAGCTGAAGTGGATTTGATTTATGTTACTTCTTTTTTAACTTGTAGTTCTACATTGGAAGATTATTGTGATATTGGAATATAAAAATACATTTATATTCTATTATTTTCTCAAAATAAGCGTCACACTCGTGGAAGCCGGTGTAGCCGCCGAAACGCCTGCATTTATGGAGACTTTCAGCCCCAGGTAGGCCAGTTATGGATCTTCGGATCCACATTATGTCAGCAGCTGTTCTCCACCGTGAACTGTGTTCAAACAAACACGCTCACGCCTCACAGACGACAGCTTACAGTCCTGTAGAGATAAAGTGACTTCGTACAGCCCCGTCTTCAGTCTTGTGGAGATGATCTCGATGCTTTGGTGGATGTTACTAGCTCCTGTGCAGTATTTTGTAAAGACATGATTATACCCCGTAAGCGCGTTAAAATTTACGCTAACAATAAGCCATGGGTCACTAAAAGTGTCAAATCCTGTTTAAGGAAAAAGAGACAGGCCTTTAAAGAGGGGCTGTTACCGATTTTCAGACAGCTACCAAGGAAATGAAAATCGAGATGTTGAAAGCAAAACAGACAAAATCCTTCTTGAAAGCAAATTTGCTGCAAAAACTTTTGGGTCTGCCTGGACTTGTATGAAAACCATAGCAGGGTTTCAAAATCCCCAGAGCAGCAGTCAGGTCATTTTAGATGTTTTAATTCAGACAGAGATTTTCAAATGCTTTAAACATGTTTTCTGCTCGTTTTAGTTCTTCTGATTTCAGCGAGGATATTTGGGAAGTGAAACAGAAACTGAGAGATACTCAGCACTTTATCATTGAACTCAGCGATGTTAAAAAGGCCTTTCATACAGTCAATGTGAACAAGAGCCAGGTCCTGATAATATTAGTGGCCGCCTAATTAAACCTTGTGCTGATGAACTCAGGCCTATATTTCAGGTTATTTTTAACAAATCCTTGCAAACACAACATGTGCCCTCTCTTTGCAAAGAAGCAGTCGTGGTTCCTGTCCCTAAATCTAAACGACTTCAGGCCTGTTGCCTCACTTCAGTTGTCATGAAAGTCTTTGAAAAAATCCTCAGAAATGTGATTATGAAGAGACTGAAGGTCAGCTGGATCCAATGCAGTTTGCATACAGGCCCAACAGAGGAGTGGAGGACGCACTTTTGACTTTACTAAATCTGATTCTTAAACATGTAGAGAGTAAAGGGACTTTTGCAAGACTTCTTTTCATTGACTTTTCTTCGGCTTTTAATACAACACAGCCCCATATTTTAATTAAAAGACTTTTAGAACAGTTTGAAATCAGGAAAAACCTGCTGGGCTGGATTTTAGATTTTCTAACTGACAGGTCACAAAGAGTGAGAATAAATGGGGTTCTGTCTGACCCAGTGTTCTCCTCCACAGGTTCTCCTCAAGGCTGCGTCCTATCGCCCTTATTATTCACTCTCTATACAAACATGTGTCAGGGCAGACATGAAAACAGGGTCATTATTAAATATGCAGATGACTCTGTTATTGTCAGCTTACTGAAAGAGGGTGAAACTAACCACGGCCCAGTCATTGATGACTTTGTTCAGTGGTGGGAGGAGTCTTATCTCCAGCTGAACATATCTAAAACAAAAGACATGGTTGTTGATTTTAGGAAACAAAATGGGCACGGAGTCACTTTAATTAAAGGTCAGAAAATAGAGCAAGTACAATCATATAAATATCTTGGGACCATAATCAATGAAAAACTGAACTTTGATCAAAATTGCAAATCAGTTTGTAAAAAGGGTCACCAGCACCTTTATTGCCTTAGGAAACTTGTTCATTTCCACATTGACCAAAACATTTTAACTTTGTTTTCTCGTTCTTTTATTGAGTCTGTTTTATCCTTTTGTTTGGTGGCATGGTTCGGTCAGACCTCTGTCACAGAGAAAAACTCTCTGAATCAGATAGTGAGATGGTCCAGTCGTCTGATAGGTGAGCCACAGTCTTGTTTAGCCTCCCTGTACTCTGAGCAGGTACAGAGGACGGCTTTATCAATCCTTAAAAATGGTTCCCATCCTCTAAGGGGTGAATTTCAGCTTCTTCCCTCAGGACGGAGGTTTCTATTTCCGAGATGCAGGACAAAGCGTTATAAAAACAGCTTTGTCCCCGTTGCTGTCACTGAATTAAATAAGAACTGTTTTTGATTCGAAATATTAAAATATGTGTCACAGTGAGTTTTATATATTTACTAGGTATGTGTGTTTTTAAAGGGATGTCAAATGCTGTCATTTTCCTGTAAAGCAAATTTACCTTGCCTTTGGGTATAAATAAAGTTACCTTACCTGCAGACGCTGTGCGCAGAGGTTCAGGAGCAGAAGTCCCGTTGTAAACATATCACGGCAGACCCGACGATGTTTGCATGAACGCGCTTTTTTAAAAAGTCAGGTCAAGGCTCCAAAAGCCCAAAGGCGATATAACAGTTTGTGTTTGCTACATGGATCATTGTAGTTCAGCTTTCCTTTGTTATATTTCTTTAAGAGCTCAAAATGTGTTCATTACATAAATCAAATGTAATTTTCTCTGTAGCACTTCATGGATTTCATAAGCAACACACTGTAGTTGTTCACACAAAGCATAAAGGTAAAAACAATATACACAGTGTTATCTTCATTTTAGATGTCACAAAGTATTTGCGGCTCCCAGTGTTTTCCCGAACCCTGACCCTTTGCGTGGAAACCGGGTCCAAAAGGCTCTTTGGGTGTTAAAGGTTGCTGACCCCTGCACTAGGCCCAACTGACACATATATTTGATTCCAAGTACAAAAAATAATGTGTAACCTGCTGGAAGAATGTAGGAGGTTGAGACAGGATCTGGTGGTGGTCAGAGGGCCTGGTGGCGCCAGTGTCCGGCAGCCTCGCCTCTGTCGTTGCGCCCCAGGGTGGCTGTGGCTACAAGCTTGCCATCACCAGTGTGTGAATGGGTGGATGACTGGATGTGTAAAGCACTTTGGGGTCCTTAGGGACGAGTAAAGCGCTCTACAAATACAGGCCATGTAATGGCAGAAACATTCTCTAGTGTAAATCCTGACTAGTTCATTAACTACAGATCAGTTTCAGTGAACATTATTCACAGAGGGATCTGAGTTCCTTATACCAGACTCTACAGAAACTGTAACACTGTACAGCTCTGCGACTCAACAATATGACAACAATGTAACACACACTAGAATCATCAAATAAAGCCCCACTAACCACTAGAACTAGAACTAACTAACTAGCACTGGACACTTGCATATTAGAGATTTCTACCACCATAGGAGGCGAGATATCATCCTTGAACCAGAGCATCCAGCCCTCAATTTCGGACATAAAAAGCGACGTGGCCAGGCATGATAACACTTTGACTGAACTGCAGGACTGTGCCTCGAACCACTCTGACACCATCGCCACTCTCCAGGCCACTGTGGAGCGTTTGTCTGCGGAGGTAAAGAAGTTAGATGAGAGATGTGGAGCTCTTGAAGCACTCCAGGAGGAATCATTTAAGAACTGCAGGAATACCAGAAGGCACAGAGGGACCCAAGATGACTGAGTTGGTTCACACCTGTTGGCGGAGGCGCTATCTCTCGAGGAGAAGCCACTCATCGATCGAGCACATAGAGTGAATCGCCAGCGTCCCAAACAAAGTCATCTTCCTCGGCCCATCATCTTGAGATTGCACTACTACCACATTGGTGAGGAAATTCTGCTGAAAGCTGCAGAGAACAAGAACCTGATGTATAAGGGTTTTTAAAATAAACATCCTCCCAGATTTCCCTCCCTCTGTTGGAAACGCAGAGCCGCATTTGCAAATATGAGAGGAAGACTACGTGGGATGACCGGCGTCAGGTACAGACTGCTATACCCTGCAAAGCTGTTAGTGACCCATGGTGATGTGAGGAAAAGCTTTACCGATCCCAAAGAGACCGTAGACTACGCGGAGAAGCACCTCTCCCACCCACCTTCAAATGTATTAAAAGCAAGGATATATCTATATGTCTAACGCTGACACAGCACTGTGTTTCTTCTTTTCCCTTTATGTTCCATGTAAAGGTGAATATGGAGCGTTTATGGAGCTCGTTTATTGACCAGCTGTCAGTTAGAAGGTAAGAGTTACTAGGTTAACAGAGGTTAGCAGTAACAGTACGGGGAAGTATATTGTGTTGTTCTTTTGTTGTTTTTTATTTTATCCTACTTTACTTTGTTATTTTGATTTTACCTGTTGTGAGTGCTTCCCGTAATTCTCCTTTTTCTTGCGCCGCTGCGGCCAGAGTTCACAACATTACATATTTTTGTATCTATAAACAGGAAGCTGACACTCTCCAGACTTTATCAAAGGTGTGAGCGTCACAGCAGAGGCCTTTGTGTCAACGTAGCTGAAGACAAAACACAGAAACACATGAAGGAGATTTTCCTGGCCTGGATTTTATACAAATATTCTGCAGTACATCAAAAATGAAAGAAAACCATTAGTCAACATATGAACATCACCTCTGAAGTTACAGAGCTTTGATTGGAGACACAGCTGAGCGTTTTGCATTTTGCATAATTAATTACATAATTAATTATGTAACCATAATTAAATGGTTACATCATCTTTAAAGTCCCCAGAGATCAGGAAAAGGGCCTGAGGGTGCTGTGTTTGGAGTCTGCTGGTTACAGTGTGCAGGACCTCACAGGCTGCTGCAGCGTTAGCAGAGGGCGGGACATACACAGCTATCATAATCACGTGTGTAAACTCTCGTGGTAGATAGTACGGTCTCATGCTAACCGCTAGCAGCTCAATGTCCTTACAGCATAGCGTCTCTTTGATAGAGAAATGCCCAGAGTTACACCATCTATCGTTCACAAACACAGCCAGACCCCCTCCTCCCTTCTTACCACTCTCCGCTGTTCTGTCATAAGAGGCTCAGCAGCTAAAGCAGCACACCTGGGTCTCCCAGCCTATTAAAAGCAGCCCTTTGCTTCACCTGCTTCACTAAACATTATTATTTTAAGCAGAGTGGTGTGATTTATGTAGGCATTGCTGTGTGACAGGAGGACTTTTCTTGCACACCCACCAAATGAGGGCGCACATGCTTCCACGCCCACTGGTGACTGCACACATCCTTTCAAGGAAGCATTTCATTCATCCCTAACAAATGGAAGAAAACACTGTGCAGCGTGTTCAGGTTTGAACGTGGCCCTGGCCTCTCTCTGCATCCACCTGGCACATGCAACACACATCCACTCCCTGCTGAACTGCTTGTATTTGATGTGTTGAAGTTTTGGTAAAGTTTGAATAAATTCCACTTTATTTATAGGAACATTTCATCTGTGGACTCCTGCTTCCCCTCTCCTTGAGCCAGTTTGTGACGGGAACATGACATAAGAAAAGTAATTTATCCCTTTTTGATTCTGTGTATCTGGCGCTCATCCAGTGAGTTCACACTTGGCAGAAACAGACTGAATTTGTCTGGAGAACTTTGGCTTCAGCCAAGTTAGATAAACACACTGTGTCTCTGTCAAAACAGCAGTGTAGTTGTGGCACCCCTGTGAGGGAATGACCACATGAATATTATTTTGTGTAAAACACTCATGTAACGGGACATTTTTCATTGCTATATGTATTTATTTTCAGTTTCTTTAAGAGGATAGAAAATCCATGTAACAGGGATTCATTTTATGTTAGAAAGCAGTGAGGGCGGAACTTTGGTGCTTGCTCCGGGGTTTCGGGGAGCAGTAAGTGGAGCCCACCTTCCGCTGCTTCCTCAGACACGTTCTGGAGGAAAGCAGAGACGCATCGTGTCTTCCTTACTCTGCTCTTCACCTGCTTTTACAGGTCGGTACACGGTGCTCGCACCGAAAATGTTGTTTATTGTCACCATGGTTACCCACGTTAATGTGAATGGGAGAGTTAAGGCGGTCCGCCAAAGTTATTTATATGTAAACACGGGAGAAAACCAGAGGAGTGTCCCGCGCGACCGCACCGCGAGCCCGCTCGTTAGGTGGAGCGCTCGTGAAGCAGAGTCAGTGCGCTCCTATGCTCTGTGCAAACGTGTTGTAATGCTCCAATCAAATCAGTTCTGTGAGATGTGAATGTTAATAGTTCTGTTAAAGTGACTGAGTAGATTAGCTAGTGTAACACAAGCACTCTGAGCAACTCTGTGTAGCTAACAGAGGCATTCACTGATGTCAAGCCAGCCTCCAGTTTGTTTTACGTTCCCTGTGTATTCAAAGTATTACGGGAATGGATGTGGAAACCGGATTTCAAAATAAAAGCCAACTTCGAGTGAATAAACAGATATGTTAAGAACATAATAACATATAATTTAGGCTTTTTTTTTTTTTTTTTACAAACTCTAATGTTACATCTATATGACACAGCCTTGTACCCTAATTGTGCCCTGTCACTATCAAGGCCATCTTATTTTGGATTTCAAAGTAAAAGCCCTGTGAATCTTCATTTTTGAACTACTCTTTCAATGAATTCATAATGCTCTTAAAAGCAAAAGTCGTATTTCCAAATACTATTTGAACTTTGTATCAACACTTTTCAACCGCAGTCTTTTTCACAGTAATACCATATCAAAATTAATTCTTTCTGATTTTGCTTTTCATAGTAATGGCCCTTTGAAATTGCCGATATTTGACTTAATCTCCTAACGATTCAAAATGCTCTAAAATGAAAAATTCTTGTTTCCACAGGGTAATTCCACTTTAGATCAACAGTATACAGCCCCACAGTGATACCATATCAATATCAAGTCATTCTGATTTTGCTTTAAAAAATAAAAGCCTTTTCAAATTGTCCATAATTGACCTAACTTTCAGTGATTTCAAAATGCTCTAAAATGGAACATTTCTGTTTCCACAGGGTAATTCCACCTTAGATCAACAGTATACAAACCCGCAGTGATACCATATCAATATCAAGTCATTCTGATTATGCCTTCCAAAATAAAAGCCTTTTTAAATTGTCCATAATTGACCTAACTTTCAGTGATTTCAAAATGCTCTAAAATGGAAAATTCCTGTTTCCACAGGATAGCTTCACTCTATATTTACAGTATACAGCCCCACAGTGATACCATATCAATATCAAGTCATTCTGATTTTGCTTTTCATAGTAATGGCCCTTTGAAATTGCGGCTATTTGACTTAATCTTCTAACGATTCAAAATGCTCTAAAATGAAAAATTCTTGTTTCCACAGGGTAATTCCACTTTAGATCAACAGTATAAAGCCCCACAGTGATACCATATCAGTATCAAGTCATTCTGATTTTGCTTTCAAAAATAAAAGCCCTTTCAAATTGTCCATAATTGACCTAACTTTCAGTGATTTCAAAATGCTCTAAAATGGAAAATTCCTATTTCCACAGGGTAATTCCACCTTAGATCAACAGTATACAACCCCACAGTGATACCAATATAGGTAATACATCAACATGGCTGCCGTGGCTAAGTTAGGAATATTTATAATGTCATTTCAAAACTTGCATATGATCTGCAATTTGTAGTAGAGATGGACCGATCCGATATTACGTATCGGTATCGGTCCGATACTGACCTAAATTACTGGATCGGATATCGGAGAAAAATAAAAAATGTAATCCGATCCATTAAATATCACGAAAGCACCTCACAAAACTTGCAACACGCCGTAACTCACCTCAGAACGTTAGCACGTCGGAGCAGTATGCATCACGTGATAGAGCGGCTGTGGCATGCGGGACCTGTCGGTGGTCTGGATAGCATTTGGAGCTTCGCTAGCAACCCAGCATTTCATCTCCGACAAAGTTATCCCGAGAGAAGTAAAGCAAGTGTGTAAGTCCATCTCTGAATGTTTGTAAAGCATTCCCGCGTTAAGCTTAACAAGCGACTGCCTCTCGCTTAATGATCAGCTGATCGGCTTTTCTGTCGCGAGTCCGTCTCTCTTGTTTGTTTTTGGCCCACTTTGCACCAGAAAGAGGAAACCAGCGGCTGAACAACAGCAGCACGTTTAAGCTTGATAAGCTGTTGTTAGAATTTATTTAATATTACTTTCTACACCAGGATCTTTTTCTACGTAGCTGACGGCTGGTAACTGTGCAGGGGCGGATCTAGCAAAGTTTAGCCAGGGGGGCCGATAGGGCATGAACAGGGAAAAGGGGGCACAAAGACATACTTTTCTTTCTTATTCTCATTTAAAATGTCGAGCTTTTAATAAATACTTATCTGACACCCAAAGTTTTAATTTGATGTAAAATGTATAGAAGTCCATTACTGTATATAGTAACTATTAAGTCTAATATATATACCCTAGTAAGCTATAGTACTTTTTCCTTTGGGAAGGTACCATCTGTGCAGTCTGCAATTTTGTTGAAGAAAGATGTTGAATCTATTTAATATTTCTTGAAAAATAATTGATTTCTGTGCATTTTTTTTCACACTGCATCAAATTAAGGTTGATTACGTCGATTAAGCATCATGAGGTGGCGCGTGAAGGGTGGTTCCCTATTTTTTATTTATTTATTTTTGTTGTTGCTGGGAGTTGGAATCCTATTAGTTAGGTTGCTTAATATTTACGCTAAGTACTCTTTAAAATACCAGAATAGGGAGGATGGTGTAGGTTTAAGTTTATTAGATTGATCAGTATTGCTGAACTATGAAATATTTTTTTTGTATACAGGTATAACAGAATAGCTTTAGTGTAGTTGTTGTTTTAAACTTGAGTATGAACTTGCAGACTTGCAAAATGCAGCAAGATATTTTAAAAAACAGTTTTGTTGATTAAAAAACACTATATCGGATTCATATCGGTATCGGCAGATATCCAAATTTATGATATCGGTATCGGACATAAAAAAGTGGTATCGTGCCATCTCTAATTTGTAGCAGATCTACTGACTGTCACAGAGCAGCTGGAGCAGTCTCAAATGCAGGTCAGTCCACTGCTGCCCCCTGTGGCCAAGTGCCATAGCTACTGCTGGATGAACTCGTGACACATCTGCACCTGTTTCTATGAACACATTGAGTCTGAGTGGCTGCACTTACACTGGTGCATTCAAACATATTGAAAGATGGCAGCAATGTGGATTGTCAAGACTCAAACCAACCGTTGAGCAAAGACAGCAGGATCACTTGTTTCTGTTTGTTATACAGCCAGATTTACTCGTGACACACATGTGCAGCTGCTTTATCACCTATTCTGAATTTGTTTCAAGCACAATACATTTGTTACACATGTTGGGATATTGTGTTTGTTTTAAATGTTATATACCTGTGTGGTATGTGACTTGTGTTGCCATGACGCCAGGTCTCTCTTGGAAATGAGATTTTTAATCTCAATGAGATTTTTTTTTACCTGGATAAATAAAGGACTAATTTATAACTTTCAGTGTTTTCCGGTCTTCCAAAAGAAAAAAAACCTTCAACTACATGACATGCAGTTGTGTATTTGTTTTCACCTTATCATACACTTGAAGTTTTACAAATCACCACTTCTTTAGTGAATATCATTTCAGTCTCAGACGATCTCGTTTCTCTTACAGAGGTTGAATGCACCTTCTGCGGATGGCGGTACCACACAGTGTGCGTGGACTTCCCCTGCACAGAAGGCAACTACAAATGCTGTGAATGCTAAATAAACAGAAACAAATGATCCCTGTTGTCTTTGCCTGATGATTGGTTTGAGTCTTGACAATCCACATTGCTGGCGTTGCATCTTTCAATGCCAGCAATGGCAGGTATCAGTGCTCAAACCTTTTGTGTTTGTTTCCAACAAGTTGCCCACCTCGGGAAACAAAAATGTGTTCTTTTACTTGTCAGATGAACATATGAGACACTTTGACTCTTCAGTGCAGTGTGGAGCCTAACAAAGATCTGTTTTGTGTCCCAGCTGATCAGCAGGAGGAGGAGAGTCTGACGGAGCAGCAGAGGAACATTTTCAGCTACTTGGACTCAGCTCAGCCACTACAGAGGAAACAATGAGCTCAACACAGAAGGTGACAGACAGAGCAGGACCATATGACCAAAGATATTTATCACCATATACATTTGAACATTTGCCATAACGATGTAGCTGACGATAGAATTGACAGCAGACAAAATACTTTACAGCTGCACAACTTTATTAAAAAGCCATCAATGTATTTTCACTGAAACAAGCAGCTGTTGTTTATGTGCATTAAAGTTATATAAAAATGTAACAGTGCAAATGCAAATTCCTCGCTGACAGTTTAACCAAAAGGCGTTTCCAGTGGAAACTGGCCGACACATCCTGAGCATAACCATGTATAATATCCACTAAACTTCAGAAGAGGTTATACAGTCGTGGCCAAAAGGTTTGAGAATTGCATAAATATTGGAACCTGGAGAAGTTGCTGCTTAAGTTTTTATAATAGCATTTTGCCTGCACTCCAGAATGTTATGAGGAGTGATCAGATGAACTGCATCGTCCTTCTTTGCCATGAAAACGAACTTAATCCCCAAAAAGCCTTACCACTGCATTTCATTGCTGTCATCAAAGGACCTGCTGAGACCATTTCAGTGATCGTCTTCTTAACTCAGGTGAGAATGTTGGCGAGCACGAGGCTGGAGATCATCATGGCTGTATCCCGATTCAGGTTCTGCAGCTTTAAAGTCCTCAAGGGCCGCGTACTCAAAGGCCGCTAAGGCCGAAGTGCGAGGCTCGTAGGCTCGTGAAATGGGACGTCTAGCCTCCGTCGCGCTGCCCAGGTTGCCTAGCAACCATGATACTAACAGCTGGAAACGTTTCATACAGCTTTGTTTGACAGAAATGAAGGAGAACATATTTAGTTCATTTGTTTCTACATGAGCTCTGTGTGATTTGATGAGTATCTGAGGCTGAGACCACAGGACTGTGAAACATGATTGTTGGGCTTCATTTCTGTGCTGCTGGCTCTTCCTCCTCCTCTTCCTCACACACTGCTGAGTTTGTCCTGGTGGATCATCAGGGCTGCAAAGCCTCACAGATGATGTGCAGCAGTGGCTCCCTCAGTCTGTCCTCACTCTGGACACTTGCAGTCGTCACACATGGAAATCAAATGTGTGATAAGCTGCAGGATTCAAACACAAGTGTAACTTATAAACACATGTTCATACTTTTATTCCACAATCAGAGAGAAAGAAACAGAGAGAGAGTGCAGGACAGACAGACAGGTGACAGTCTCAGGTGTACACACTGCTACACAACAGCACCAGAGAAGCAGGATTTAGTGTTTGTGTTATTACGAGTGTAAACAAGAAGAGTTCCAGATGGTGCAGTGGACACATGTGTGACTGCTGTGATTGAAGCATCTTTCTTTCAGCTTAACGAGTGAACCGTCAGCTCGTTCAAACACACGTTAAAGTGCGTTTGGCTCGACACCACCGAACAGAGGCAGCAATATAACACAGCTAACATTAACAGTGCAGTGAATCCTGCTTGTGCCGTGATGTTCAGGACTGCAAACCGAGCAGCATCACTGACTTTCAGCTTGTTGTGTTTGTGGATATATGACTGACTTTAATTATCCACAAAATCATCACATTCTCTGTCAGATTAAGGTCGACTATTGAACGGCGTATATTTTAAAGGCTTTAAAACCAAGTTAACGCTGAAAGTACAAACATCACTAATGTCACATAACTCTGCCGACAAGGCATAGCTATGGCTATGAAATGCTCTTTGTGTATCACTTCTTCATTATGAAAGATGTCATTAATGCACTAGTAATGTCTCATCTGGAGTATTGTTCAATCATTTGGTCAGCAGCTAATAAGACAGATCTTAACAGACTTCAGTTAGTCCAGAATAAGGCGTCCAGATTAGTGTGAAGATGTTCATACTATACTTTTTTTTTTTTTTTAATAGGACAGGGGGAAAGAATGAAAGAAAGAGGGGGAGAGAAAGAAAGAAAACCAAAGGGGAGAAGAGACGGTGAGAAGGGGGGGAAGAGAGGAAAAAAAAAAAAACAAACAACAAAAAAAAACTCCTGGGTCACCTGTATGGAGAAAAAAAATAAAAAAACAAACAGAGGAGACAGCAAACAACAAAGAGCAACATAATAATAGAAAAAAAGCACCATCACAATAAACTAGCTAGTCATAGATATCAATAGTTACTAAATAATAGACGATATTGTTCAGCACGCAAGATAGACAGCGCACAGTGTGCTTTGAGGCAGCAGCCGAGAAAGCTTTAGTCCACGTCTGTGAATACCCATGTGTACACCTGTGTGCATACCTGTGTGGATCAGCATGCTTGCATTCCAAAGGTTTCTCCATGTAATGATCTGCTAGGGAGTGTGGGGAGCCACAGCCCTGTCCTTTATGGTATCAAGCGGGTATGGAGGATGGTCATACTATACTAATATTGATCAAATGCATAATAACCTTTCTTGGCTTCCTGTACAGGCTAAAATATTCTATGGCTTACTTGTAGTTCTAAAGAAAGCAATTCTGTTAAACACACCACATTTATTCGGCTCAGCTGCAGTATCCAGATGAAATACATCATCATATTACACAGTTTTCAACAAACTGCAATTTAGTAAATGCTCGAGTTAAAAGTAACGTTTTGTAAAACTGTTACATTTAGAGCAACTTTTAAGTGGAATAAGTTGCCTTAAAAAATTAGAGAATTATTCAAAACTTCAATGAACACTTAAAAGCCGATTTACAGAGCTTTTAGTTGTTGTAAATATTGTAAGACATGATTTGTTTTTGAAACTTGTGTAATGTGCCTCAATGTTATTGATATTATTATTATTGATTGCTTATATTTGAACAATTGTGAAACCTCACTGTGGATGTAAGAGTGAAATTATGTGGATATCTTGAATCCACTTTATTGTGTAATATTTTATGTGAGTATTTGACGGAAGACGAGCAACATCTGTTGTGGAAGCTAACGGGGTTCCTTTAGAATAAACAAACATAGGATTTATTATCACTGAATAATTCTGTATAAATCTATACAAATTATAGAAATATGTAATAGGAAACAACAAAATGATCTAAATTATAAAATAATGTGTGTGTGTGTGTGTGTGTGTGTGTGTGTGTGTGTGTGTGTGTGTGTGTGTGCATGATTTTAGTGTTTGAACAGTCATGAATTATCTTTAACAGCAGGTTGGATGTAATGTGTTAGAACTACCAGCAGGTGGGGATAAGAGACCTTTAAGGTGTTTGGTGCCACGCTCCACCTTCAGGTTTAAAACTAGTGTTAATGGAGTTTGAAGGTTGAGTTTGTTCCACGACTGCATTTCACTCACTGCCTCTGTTTGTATCTCTGTCACTGCAGGACCAACATGGAGCCAGAAGTCAGCGCTCTCAGGAGGCCGACAAACCTCACAGAAGAAAGGGAGAGAAAAAACACACCTGTGACGAGTGTGGGAAGGGTTTTACTCTGAGGGCTAATCTAAAACAGCATCAGGTCATCCACACTGGAGAGAGACCGTTCAGCTGTGACTTGTGTGGAAATTCTTTTTCCAGGAAGGATTACCTAAAACAACACCAACTCATCCACAGTGGAGTTAAAGCGTACAGCTGTGATCAGTGTGGCAGAGCTTTTACTCAAAGTAGCAGCTTACAGAGGCATCTAGTTACCCACTCTGGAATTAAGCCATACAGCTGTGACGAGTGTGGGAAGTCTTTTTCCTTAAAGGGTTCCCTAAAACAACACCAACTCATCCACAGTGGAGTTAAAGCGTACAACTGTGATCAGTGTGGCAGAGCTTTTACTCGCAGTAGCCACTTACAGAGTCATCTATTTACCCACTCTGGAATTAAGGCATACAGCTGTGATCAGTGTGGCAGAGCTTTTACTCACAGTAGCCACTTACAGAGTCATCTAGTTACCCACTCTGGAATTAAGGCATACAGCTGTGACATCTGTGGAAAAACTTTCAGCCAGAGAGGGCCCCGAAATAAACACCTACGCATTCACACCAGCCATGATGTGTACTGCTGTGAACAGTGTGGCAAATACTTTACAACAGACGCACACTTACAACAACACATGTTTACCCACACTGAGGAGAGACCTTATCAATGTGACCTGTGTGAGAAGACTTTTAAATCTCCACATGACCTGAGACAACACCAACAGATCCACACCAGAAAGAGACTCTACAAGTGCAGCTACTGTGAGGTATGTATTTATATTGTTATCTTGTCATTTTAGCCTGACTGTTTGGAACAACTCTGCTCATTAAACTGTGTTAGCATGTTAGCAATTCTACTGCATGGAAAAGCAGCTCTGAGTGATTATTCAGATTTTCCTTTCAGTTATGATTTTAGTATTACTGTAGTATTATGGTGGTAGTATTGTAGTTATTGCAGCCCAGTAAACTGAGTGTGTTAACTGAAACAGTCAAATGTAGTTGGACGTCTGCAGAGATGCTCTTTATTTCAGGCGACGTTCAGGATACAAATGTTGAAGGACTGACTTACACTGTCTTTGTGTCTTTGTTTAGAAGCAGAGCGACACAGATGGATCCAGTTCTCAACCCTGTCATCACTGTGGTGGTGGGAAAGACTTTCATTGTGACCTCTGTGGAAAAACTTTCAGTCGGCAAAAGACCCTAAAACTACATCAACGTAGACACACTGGAGACAAACTGAAATACTGCAAAGAATGTGGGAGAAGCTTCACCACATCACATCGCTTAAAACAACATGAACTGATTCACAGTGGGGTTAAAAAGCACCTCTGTGATCAGTGTGGGTCATCCTTCACCACTGCAGGTCAGCTTAAATTACACAAACGAGTCCACACAGGAGAGAAACCACACAAGTGCAGACACTGTGAGAGAAGCTTCTCACAGTCAGGTCATCGTAACCTTCATGAACGAACACACATGGAAGGAAACTACAGCTGTGACCAGTGTGACAAGAGCTTCAGGAATCTCAGTTCATACTCTGCACACAAACGATCCCACGTTACTAATAAACTGTTTCACTGTTACCAATGTGCCCAAACATTCACCTCATTGTCTGCTCTGTGCAAACATCAGCGCGATCACTCAGGGCTGAAATCACTCCCATCACTGGATCACAGTGAATCTGAAGACACAGAAAGATCCTCTGGTTTCTGTGTCAGACTCAAAAAGCTTGAGATCAGGCTCCACAGAGTTCAGATAGAATCATTTAAACTTGTGTTGAACTGAACTGGTTGCTGGGCTGAACTTCTACATAATACAGATCTACATGGGATCTTCTTTTCTGTTTTTTACTGAGTCAGTTTTGTCCTTTTTTCTCTGTCCTGGTTTTGCTCGTCTGTAAATGATTGAAACTCAGTCAAACAGTTCATTGTTCTCCAGCAAAACGTTTTGGAAACTCATGTTTAACCTTTAAAACTCTGACATGTTTTAGCACACAAGGCTTCATCGGGGAGTTCACTCATGATTGGACCATGAGAACAAAGGTTTTTAGTTCTTTCAAAGAGAGTCTTGGAGATGTTTGATGTTTCTGTTTTTCTGAAACCACCTGAAAGAAAAACTATTTTTCTTGCTTTATGTAGTGTGGAAGTTTTTAATGTTTCTTCATCTGTGATGTTCTTGAATGTGTTCACGTGAAGATGGTACAAATAAACTGTCCTTTCAGCTTTAGCTCCTAATTTATTCATTATTTATGGATGTAGCACAGCAGCCGTCTCTTGATTAACACATGGAGGGCTCGGGATCTGATGGTGTCGTCTCCCTAATTTGCCCACTCAGTAAATCTCACTCATGGCCAAGAAATTGAAATAAACCTTGTTTCCCTGCTGGATAGTGATCCACTGTAACTCTGCTCCTCCTTCCTGTTTAGGATTTCTGTGGCTGAAGTAAAATTCCCTCCATCCATCACTTATCCCAGCTAACCCAAAGTGAAATAAAGTTTTGCTGGTCTTAAAAAAGCATTACAATAATGGGCATTACCAATGCAAACTGAATGATACAGAAGATGAAAGAAGAGACTTTGATCAGTTAATAAAGCTCATGATCTGGATTCATTGTGGCTGCTACACAGATACTTCTGGGTCACTTCTCTCAGTTAGGAACCTTCCTCACCAAACTGACTGTTGGACCACACCCCTGGTTTCATGAGAAATTGTTTCAGCCATGATTTCTCTTCCTGTATTTCAGAGTAAAGACTGAAGTGACAAATGGAAGCATGTTTAAAAAACACAATGTGAGAGAGACGTTGAGGTCCTTAGAAGTTACCCTGGGTTTTTCTGTCACCCTGCTAGATGTTACACACCTTGTTATTGGACTGATTTCTACTGCTGGACTACTCCTGCGGAGAGCATTGAGCTGTTATTAAGCTGCACATACGTTACGACCTGCTTAAGTTCGAGGTCACAGCGTCTGTAGAGCAGCTGGAACATAATGAAGTCTACAAGGTTAAAGTTTTCTCTTCAGTTATTGTTCTTTCTGCTGCTTGGTTTGATGGATCTGAGAGCTTTTGTTTTTATTATTGTTATTATAATTATCATTAATATTTTACTCTCTAGAAGCTTTAAAATAGTGTTTGTGTTTGAAAAAATTGATTTAAGAATTGAACAGAAACATCTGTCCTTCTGAAAATCGCCCAAAGGCACGGAGACAAAGTCAAAGGATGCAACCTGTAACTTTCTCTTCCTTCATGTTAGGACCATCATCCATGATTTATATAAAATGCATATAGCAACAGTAGCACTTTAGTTTGGACTTTATGATTTCTGTAACTGGAAAATATTATTTTGTTTAAAGACAGAAGTGACCGCATAGTTGCAACATCAAAGGGAAATATTAATTAATTAGCATCAAGTATATTTGTTGCTTAAGCGTTTGCACTATAACTTAAGTAGGATTATAACTTTTAAGGAAGGAAAGATTTCAGATATTTAGTTCACTGTTTCAGTTATTTTATATGAAATTAAAACATTTACGTTGGTCAAATATGATGCTCTAAATCAAATAAAAGTTTGAAAATAAATGATGTATTTTTAAATGCTGCAACAAATGTTCACAAAAAGTAACTATAATTAAAACCAGTTAAACAAAATCAAATGTTTGAATCATGCTTAACCAAATGCCAGGCTGGAGAGCTGAACCTAAAGTATACGTAGAAAGATTTCAACATCTGAGCAGTTTTTAATGTTTTTATCACATATAAATGTCACAGCAGTGGGTCCTGGCCCAATGCTTTGTGTTTTTGGTTTTCTTTGACTCTTGTTTTTCTTGGTTTTTGTTCTTCTTATTTATCAGGCTCTCAGTAATCTTAGTTCTCCCTCCCTCAGTGTTCATTTCAGCCTGTGTTTAGTTTCTGTTCCCGTGTCCCACGTTTCATCGTTTCATGTCGAGTCAGCCCTGTCTCTCTGTTTCCTGTGTCTCCCCAGTCAGCCCCGCCTCCCTCGGGCACTCATGTGTGATACAGAGTAATAAACCTGACTACATTTGCTGCACTCTCTTTATTACCTGTTACTTTAAAATTCATACACTAATTATGTCTGCCCATCTCTCTAATGTGAAGGTCAAAGGTCAACATCCCAGTGACATAAGAATAATCCCAAAGGGGCAAAGGCAGCGGTTAATTTAGCACATTTAGCATTAAGGGTACAGCAAGGATATACTTTTACTTATTGTGGCAGGGGTGTGGTCTCTGGCCTGCTGCAGTGGAGGCTGGTGGCGGGACGTTGGACGGCACAGGTGAGGGTGATGGAGCTCATGACTCTCCCCTTTATAGTGACGGAGGAGACTGGCGTGGGGGAAGCGTGTAGTGGAGGAAGCCGAGGAGAGAACTGGTTTCTGGCTACAAAGACGGCGTCAAACCAGAAAAGATTGCTTGTGGTCAAATGTCAAAGGAGCTTGCAAAGAAAAGCGTCTGGACTTCTTTAAGTTGCTTGAAGACGTTTCACCTCTCATCCGAGAAGCTTCTTCAGTTCTAAGGTCAAATGGTGGAGAGTCCCAGATATAAACCTAGTGGGAGTGACCCCCCACAGAGGGACAAAAGGACCCCCTGATGATCCTCTAATCGCCTGAGCCAAGGTGTGAAACTGGGTGTGGGTCCCAATCAGCCAGAGTTTCGGGTGAGTTCATTGTGAAACCTGGCCCCACCTTGTCATGCGAATTCCTGAGATCAGATGGCCCAGGATGTGAGTGGGCGTTAAGGCGTCTGGGAAGGGATCTCAAAACTGGATTATAGATGGCAGAGAGTTGATGTCGTAAACCCCGCCTCTGTTCAAAGATGGTCGCTCACAGTGGACATAGATGCTTCTTTCACTCCTCTTTCAAACCATCTGTCCTCTCTGTCCAAAATGTGAACATTGGCATCCTCGAAGGAGTGTCCTTTGTCCTTAAGATGCAGATGGACTGCTGAGTCTTGTCCTGTGGAGGTGGCTCTTCTATGTTGTGCCATGCGCTTGTGAAGTGGCTGTTTGGTCTCTCCAATGTAGAGGTCTGGGCATTCCTCGCTGCACTGTACAGCAAACACCACGTTGTTAAGTCTGTGTTTTGGCGTTTTATCTTTCGGGTGAACCAGTTTTTGTCTGAGCGTGTTGCTGGGTCTGAAATACACCGGGATGTCATGCTTGGAGAAAACTCTCCTGAGTTTTTCTGATACACCGGCTACATAGGGGATGACAATGTTGTTGCGTCTGTCCTTCTTATCCTCCCTCGCTGGTGTCTGATCTTCTTTTCTGTGCCTCTTTGCTGACAGTAGAGCTGGGCGATATGAGACTTTTTTCATATCACGACATGTTTTTTTCATTTCAGGCGATAACGATATCTATCACGATATCAGCCAAATAACTATATTTGTAAGATTTAAATGTGCCGTTGCTCACAAGTAAAATGTGAAATAATCAGCAGCTTGTTTTTATTTAAATATTTATTTCCCATAATAAGTTCAACAGGGTAGATGTACTTCAGGAACATGAGACTTTTTCAGATAAATAAAGCCAAATATTGCAAACTACACAAAAGGCAGCCGCTAAAGCGTTTAAGTTTCAAAATAGAACAAACGAAACAGACTAAATTGTCGATTCCACTTAGAAACAAAATATTAATTCTAAAAATAAATCTTAGTTTGTTTTACAGAAGAACAGACAAAACTGACTAACTTTTGTCAATATCAAATAAACTGAGAACTAAAAGGAAATTCTCAATCTCTCCTTGTTGTATAGCTGAGCTTTTCAAACAGTTGTAACAGTTACTTTAGTCTGACAAAAGCCGAATGACGAATTAGCGCTTCCAGTCAGAGACTGAGGCTACGTCCACACGTACACGGGTGTTTTTGAAAACGGAGATTTTCCGTTTTCGTTTTAAAAAATAATCCCGTCCACACATAAAGGCAGAAATGAAGGAAAACGCTGCTATGAACATGCCAAAGCAGCAGGTGGCGCTAGATTCCTAACCGTGCAGAAATGTTGGCCAATCAGAAGTCTAGAAGCCTCGGTGGGAAAAAGTAAACAAAGCTGGGGCATAGAAGCAGAACCGAGTCGTATGTGTGGAGGGACAGTAACTGTGTGTATATGTAAGCATTTAAACACTGCAGAGAGTAGAATTAACAGTATTGTAGAAATTCATTTCACTGAAACAATAACGTGGTGCACAGTGTGACGCATGCACCAGTTTATTGTATTTCCAGACTTGCTTTCGGCACAATTTACAGTGCACGCTACTCTGTTTTTGTCAGACTTGAAATAGCCGAAATACCTTCACACTATGGAACTTCTATGGCTCTTCCGTTCGACAATCTCTCCGGCATTCGAACCATCATCTGGTTTTTCTTCGGTCACGCTCGGTTGAATTTTCTAGTCGGCACACTCATTTCCTCCATTACCCGCTGGCTGCTTCCCAAACAAACACACGTGCGGCTTGGCACTTGTGCTGTACGTAACAAGTCACGTGACGTGACGCTGCGGCTGTGATTGGTTCGGCTCTGCGCTACTTAATTTGGATTGGCTGACCTTTTTTTTATTTTTATTTTTAAGAGGACAAGAGCGGCGAGGTCTATCGCGATAGCTTAATTTCTCTATCGAGTAAAAGTTATATCGCGATACATATCGTTATCGTTCTATCGCCCAGCTCTAGCTGACAGAGGCTCCTTTGACTACGATGACCTGGATGACTGAGAACCTTCACAGACACTTGTGGTCAAATAATGTGTTGTGCAGCACGCAGGACAGACAGCGCACAATGTGCTTTGAAGTAGCAGCCAAGAAAGGTGTAATTTAAGTCTACGAACAGTGAACACCCGTGTGCACACCTGTGTGGATCAGCGCGCTTGTATTCAAATGTTTTCCACATGTAATGGTCTGCAAGAGGATGTAGCGAGCCATAGCCCCGTCCCCCAGGGCATGAAACAGGCATGGAGGAGATCCAGGCCCCAGAGTGCGAGAGCCCAAGGAGGACAACCGGAGGGGCATCTGTGCCACCCTCATGGGAAGGGCTGAGGATCCCCAGACGAGGCGTCACCCAGTAGCCACCGAGCAGAAGCTAGAGGGGGCTTCACCAGCGTGCCCAACGGCTCCGCCGGCAGCCGGCTGTGCCAGAGTGAACCGAGCCGCAGGCCCAGAGGCCGGAGGCCCGAGGGCCCCCCACACCCCGGAGGAGGCCTGACCGAGCAACAAGCGCCAGGCCCCGCCAGGTAGCCACCGGGAGTGAGCCGGTACATACCTGAGCGCCCAGCCCCGGACACCAAGAACCACCAATGCACCGACCCCTGAGGGCATCAGTCACCAGCAGGGAGTGTGGTGAGGGGAGATAGGCCTTGGAGGGCCTGGGAGTTCCCAGAGAGGTGGAGTCTAAGACCCGACCTGACATATAGACACAGACAAACAGGCACACACAGACACAAACATGCGTTCCCACCCTCATGCACACATATACAAACACTCAGCACTCACCCAACGTAAGGACTGACATAAATGGACATGTACACCCAATCACACTCCCCAAACATACTCTATACCCCGGGTCCAGGTACCCTCGCCCCCAGAGGGGGAAGCAGAACCCAGACCCAAGAGATGTTACCCTTCCCCCCGGGGTGGAGGCAAGCAGACCGTCCCAGGCTCCGCAGCAGCAGGGAGGCCAATCGGACAGCCAACATCTCCTCCCAGCCCCCCCGCCCCGATGGCTAGCAGAGAACGGGGGTGTGTGAAGACCCCATACCTCCCTCCTCCCGCTCATGTGTAGTGTTGCTGCGTGTTGCTCTAAAGTGCATTTAAAACTAAAAAATGGTGCTGCTGCCAGAGAGCAGCAGGTGTTAGCACGGCCCCTCCCGAGAACCCTCAATGTCTACATGGATTTAAAATTGAGAGGTGGGCACCAGCGCCAGAGGTAGGTTTGAGTACACAGACCGTCCACTGGACGCCGTTAACGTGCCCACCCTCAAGGCCCTATATATATGTGTGTGTTATGAGAGTGTAAGTAATGTGGATGTCTAAGTTGTGAGATAAAATTGAGGCACAGGTGGCCAGAAGGGGACGGGGGGGGGGATGTCTCACCTGCACTCCTGTGACACACCCGCACCCCAAGGCCCTACCTGTATGGGTGAGTGTGGTGGAGCGGGAAGAGGGAGGTAGCCGGGGATGGGGAGGAAAAGGAGGGAGGGGAGGATGCCCCTCCCTAGGGCCAGCTCCCCCGCTGACCCCAGTAGGCACCCCCGTCCTCTGGTACCCACCAAGGCAAGGGAGCCCAGGTCCATCCAGACCGCGGCCTACGGTAGCACTGCCAAGCCCCACAGGACCCGGGGCAGCCCACCCTACCCACCGCAGAGGAAACTGTACCCACCCCAAAATGAACATATTTCAAGTAAACAGCTGGACTGATCAGGTCCAAACACAGAGTGATAAACTTGTCAAACAGCTGTCATATCTTTATATAGAAGCTCTTTATAAATGCTGCTCACTGCAGTCTGTTTACTAATAATGTCAAAGTGTTAGAAACACAGAAACATCAGAATGGTCTTTGTTCACAGAAACCTGTCTGGGATCCTTTGTTGTTCTTTTGATGCAGAGTTACATTATAAATATAAAGAGTTATTTCAGAGTCTCATCAGTTTTCCTGCATGTCTTTATTTAACACATCAGCAGGGCTGAAGCTCTCATGTTAAACACACACTGATCTATGGACACGTTCATGTGTTTCTAACAGAACCAGGCTGTTATCAGCCTGCACTAACATTATGTCACACACACTGAATGTAACAGTGACAGTTTACATCATCACACAATCAGCTGTGATTGTTTCACTGTCATCAAACGAGTCAACAGGAAGTAGAATCAATAGAAACCAATCATTTACTGACAGCATGTCTGATGGAAATAAGTGCAGATTATGTATGAAGTCTAACTGCACACAGTAACTGTGTTACAATAAGGACTTAACAGCGCCCTCTGCTGGAGTGTTTCACACTGAGAGCAGCTTTCCTCTGAATTCAGTGAGGTTATGACTGAAATTATTGGTGTAGTCGGTTTTATAAAGACCAGACCAGTAAAAACAAGAGTGTCTCTGCTGTCTGTGAGGAGATGGAGCCGAACATCAAGCTGTGCTGTTTCACAGTGAAGCCAGGCGGCTGTCACCAGGAAAAGTCTTGTCCTGAGTTTTTGAGCTCAGAGAGCAGATCAGATGTTTTTGGAGCAGGAGCACAAGTATGAAGTCGCAGAGTTAGTGATGAGACCTTCCTGGCAAAACTGGCCTACCTGAGTGACATATTTGGAAATGAAGTAAATCTACAGCTTCAAGGGAAAGATAAAAACCTCCCTCAGGTCACAAGATCAGCTCTGTCACTGGAAAGCTTGCAGTGTGGGGCAGGAGACTCGATGAAGGAGACACAGATTCATTGGAGAACCTGCATGAATTTGTTGACACTACTGATGATGATGCCGCCTCAGTGACTCCATATATCAAGCAGCATATTTCATCACTGATGGGATACTTTTAAAAGGACTTCCATGAAAACAGTTCCCAGCATGACCAGCTCCAACTGGTTTCAGCTTTGCAGAGCAGAACCAGTTCATTGACGTCTGACTCCACACTGAGACTGCAGTTCACATCACAGACACTGAGTGGATTCTGGCTGAGTGTAGAGAAGCAGTATCCACTCTGAGGGCAGCAGGCTCTGGGCGTTCTTCTTCCTTTAGTCTCATCTTTGTGAGGCTTCTCTGCTGCTGCTGCAGACCAAGTCCAGGTCCCAGCTAAACACTGAGCAGGAGCTGAGAGCTGCAGGATCCTGCTTCAAAGCTGCTTTGAAAAGCTGTGCACTGCAAAACGTGCTCGTCGGAGCCATTAATGCTGACTTTGTTATTTTGATCAAAGAAAGAAATCAGCACAAACTGTTTGATTCGTTTTTGTTTTGTAGGTTAAAGTGTTTCATATATTGTGCTCCTGAGTTAATGTTGCTGATCAGTTTGAATTCATTTTGATTGTTTATGGAGTTTATTTCATTTTATGTTTCAGTATCAAACGGTTCAAATGTTTATAGTTTTATTAAGGATGTAATTTATTTTTTATTGAAGGTAAATTGTTGCACTTTACTTTGTTTCCATCTAAAAGTGTTACATTGTTTCTCTTCCAAACTAAAAAGTGTTTCTGCTGCAGCTTCCTTTCACTCTTTATCATTTTCCAGTCAGTGAAAGTCTTTTTGTGTCCTCCTAAAGTCCACCGTGCTCACAGTGAACACTCGTATGCTGTTGTGCTGTCACAGACTGTTATCAGCCGTGTAGCCGCTCATACCTCATTTATTCTTCTTGTTCTACCGTCAGACCCAGGCGCACAGCTTTGGTTGAAGTTCTTATGTTTGATTTCATAACAGCTCTTCAGATTTCCACTCTTTATAACTTTATAAGTATTTTTGACAAAGCCATCTTCTTTTACTCATCCACTCAGCAAGCGCAAGCGCCCAAGACAGTAACCTATCAACTCACATACCCACATAGCTTGTTCTTCTTTGTCGTTTTATTGGCAGTTGGTGGTGCATTACCGCCAACAGCTGGCTGGGAGAGTGGACCAGCATGATGCTAACCTGCATAGCTGCGTGTCGCGGCAGTTCAAAAGTCCGCCACGGCAGCCGGCAGGAAGAAACTATCCAACTACACGGTAAATGAGAAACTGCTTTGTGATCCGGACAAAATCCTCTTGGGGTCTGGATTTGGACCGGAGTCCAGGAGTTGGGGACCCCTGTTATAGTACCATATCACCCTATTAGAGAACTTTGCTCTCACACTGCAGGCCTACTTGTTGTTCCTAGAGTATTTAACCCTTGGATGCACAACCTACCAATACCTACACTCTTCCACGAGTGGGGTCAAAATTACCCCAAATAGAAACAATGCATTTTGCTATAAACTCTGTTGTTATTCTTCAAAATCTTTAAAACAAAGAGTTGTAATATTTTCATATTTGAGGTATTTCTCATAAAACATGATTGTGACATGAGGCCCTTTGCATTTTTATTTATTTTTTCATTAATTTTCAGTTTTTGTATCACTTTTGTATGCTTGCTCGGCCTATACTGCAGAAGCTGGGTCTTCCCTCTGAAAGGCACAAGTTGTTCATCCACTGTAACACAATCACTGTGGATGAATTTCTGCCTGCAGTTGACCAGGAACAGGTCCCATATGTAGCAGAAAGCTGCCATGTGGTTTGTTTTCAGTTGGTAGGCTCTGGTCCTCTTGTCCTCAAAGTGCAAGAAAGGGCGAAATCTTTAAATCTTTGAATTGACATAGTGGCCTTGTACAATGGGTTATGCAGAGAACTCCCAAAAAACACACCGACTGGTACATCCCAGTTCTTCTCACTTCCTGCAAGAATGGTCAATCAAATGAAGGCCAGGAGCTTATGTTTGATTACATTTTTCCACTCTTTCCCCTGTCTGTGGCTACTCTTCGTGCCTCCATGTTTGTGTATGACAGCACCTCTTCTATTAAATTATCAGACATGAACATCTTCCATGCATTTACTGGGGAGAAAGTACTAAACCCAGGTGCAAGCCCTGGCCGACTAATTCAGAATATTGTGGCTAGAGCAGTAAGAGGGGCTCATTCTGTTAGACTCAATATTTATTTCCTCTTCAGAGGACTCCTCTGTATCTGACTGGCCTTGTTCGGGTGGGGGGGGGGGGGGGGGGGGGGGGGGGGGCAATAGTCTGGGTCCTCTATATCTTAGATGTGAGATTCTGAGTCAATGCCTCCAATGGGCTCTTCATCCCATCCGTCCTGGATCATTTGTAGGGCCACAGGGATCCTAGCTGGCCTCATAGCAGCCGTGTTACTTTATATAACAAAAGCGGAGCACAGCAAACACCGGAGCCCAAGAAAACAGCCCAAACACAGGGCAGTTCAGGGGGCCGACTATGCGGACAGCAACGGCGAAGGAGACGACGGAGCAGTTCAGGCGGCCGGCCGCGCGGAAGGCAGCGGCGGCGGCGAAGGAGACGACGGAGCAGTTCAGGGGGCCGGCCGCGCGGAAGGCAGCGGCGGCGGCGGCGGCAAAGGAGACGACGGAGCAGTTCAGGGGCCGGCCGCACGGAAGGCAGCGGCGGTTCTTAAGTGTCAGGCATACTGGCCAAGGCTCGGTGGGCACAGGACCAGGCGAGGCAGGACCAGACGTGGATGAAGGCTCGGAGGAGGCTGGACCAGACAAGGCTGACGAAGCCAAAGCAGAAGCTGGACCAGGCGACGCTGAAGCTGATGACGCTGGTGGAGCAACGGGCCCCTCGGACCCTCCAGCGGAGACAGGAGGCTGAACGGGCCCCTCGGACCCTCCAGCGGAGACGAGGAGGTGCTGGCTGGGCTCACTGGAACCCCCAGCGGACGAGGTAGATGGCGGCACGGGAGCCACGGAGTGCTGGATGAGCTCATCCGAGCTTCCAGCAGGAGCTGATGTAGAGCCAGAGAGAATTGGGACCCCGGGCTCAACGTTAAGCTGGCTAGAAAACTGCACTGCTACGGGGAACTGGGCCAAAGGTTCAGGTGCGAGCTGAGCTGCTGGACACACGGGGACCTGAGCTGCTGGACACACGGGGACCTGAGCTGCTAATGGTGGAGAAGTAAATGACTGCACAGGGACTGAACTGATGTCTGTAGTAACGGTGGTGGTGAGAGTGGAGTAGGTGGTGGAGTTAATGACTTCACAGGGGAATGAACTAGAGGTAGTGACGGTTGTGGTGCTGGTGGTTGAGTGGATGACTGTGCTAAGGGAGGCTGCACTGGGGACACTGGAGACACTGGAGACTGCACTGGGGAAAGCTGAGCTGCAGGGGACTGAACTGGAGACTGCAGTGACGGTTGTGGTGGAGGTGTAACGGGTGGAGGAGCAGCTGAATTGGCTGCGGGTTGGATGGCTAATGGCTCAGCTACAGAGTGTCTTAATGGCAGGGCTATAGGTTGAATGATTGACTGAGTAGCAGCCTGAATGGCTGAGTGTAGTGATGGTTGTGGCGGAAGAGAAACAGGTGGTAGTGTGGAAGATGGAGCTAAGGGTGACTGAGCGGCAGACCGAACTGATGACTGAAGCGATGGTAGAGGTGAAAATGGAGCTTGTGGTGGAGTTAATGGCTGTGCTAGCGGGGACACAGGAGACGCAGCTTGTAGCTGGGCAGCTAAGAGAGCTTCAGAAGGCTGGGCAGCTGATAAACTGTTCACATTACCATCCGTAGCACAAAACACAACCCCTGAACGAATAGTCCCACGGTTCGACACAGAAAAAGAGTCCTTACTCACCACAGCCGGCGATGTACAAGTCCGAACGTCCGGCTGTGGGGTGGCGCGCTGGCGGCGTGATCATCGTTTCTTCCTCGCAGACGGCGCCGAAGGGCCGGGCAAAACCACATCCAGCCGGTGTGGCTGACGTGGCTGCTCCAGGGTGGCTGTTGTCTGTTGCTGCTGGGCCAAGTCTGATTTTTTCCGAGCCTCCCAGGCTTCATTCACATTGGCCAATAAGTCCACACATCCTCTGACCTGGTGGAGATGGGAATTTCCTCCGAGGATTGCTTCGATAGCATTTATTCCCACAATCTTTGCCCGTGTATTTGAAGTGTGGGTTATCCACTCGACTAGGCGTTGGACACGTATCAGATCGCTCTCCCCGGGTAAGTCTGCTGGGTCCATGTTGTGGTCACGTCGTACTGTCATGAAACGCTGTGTGGCAGGCAGGGATTGGACCCAAACGCAAACTCACGGGGACAGAACTTGAACTCAAAAGCACAGCTTTATTGCTGGAAAACAGAACACAAGCAATACAAAACTAAACTGGGAAATGCTAATTATAACACATACCAGAAGACACGGGGAGAATCACACACAGCAAGAGAGACGACGCGACACTGACTCAGAGAAACACAGGGTTTAAATACACTGGGGAGTAACGAGGGGAATGAGACACAGAAGGAGGGCACAGATGGGAACTCAAACATGCAGACACAGACTTACACAGAACAGAGGGGACACAGAGCAACATGAAGGGCAAGGGATCGAAACTAGAAACCATAGAATAACTTACACAAGTACAAAAATACAAACATCACAAAGAACTAAAAACGCTGGGTCAGGAGACCCAGGACCGTGACAGGTGCTCCTCCACCGCAAAAGAAGCGTGTATTCTCTGAATTTCCGGGAATGCTCATATTTTGACAGCGAATGCACACCTGTGGACCACTTATGTGCAGCCCTGACTATAAATCATGTACGTTACTGTGCAAAAATTAATTCTTGATCCATCAGAAGTGTAAGTGGAACAGTCAGAGTTGCTAAGAATGAAAGTTTCATAGAAGATTCCATAGGAACTGCTTGGAGTCATTTTTAACCCCACTTGTGGAAGAGTGGGGTAGTGATACAAAAACTGCATTTTTTTAATTAATGAAAAAATAAATAAAAATGCAAATGGCCTCATGTTACAAACATATTTTATGAGGAATACCTGGAATATGAATATATTACAACTTTGCATTTTAAAGATTTTGGAGAAAAACAACCCCTGGGGTCATTTTTGACCCCACGTGTGCATCTAAGGGTTAAAGTAGAATGGGAGGCAGAGCCTTCAGTTTTCAGGCCCCTCTTCTGTGGAACCAGCTTCCAGTTTTTTGTTTACATTGTTATTGCCTTCTGGTTAGCTAACGTTTACCCTGCAGGTAATAGTCACTTTTCCACCCCTGTATATATTATAGTTGTAAGCCTAGTTGTTAAAGTGCACATCATTAATGTTAATTAAGCAATATCACATGAGAGGGAATGCTGTTTTTTAATATGAGCACTGCTGTGATTCGGTCAAAGATAATCATAACATAACATTCTCATATGATATTATACTGTTACTTTGCATTCTGCTATTCAGCATTTCACTGTAATGATGACAATAAATTGAATCTAATCTAATTTGCATATCAGTTAACATCATACATATATCTCTTTGGTTTTTCATTTATATTATATCATTTCATTTTATTCCTGGAATCATATGTTTTTATTATTAGACTTTAATACTCAGTGGTGTCACATACTCCTCTCTTCAGATGCACTGTTGAAGTTTCTAAATCCCACCCCTGGGCCATCTACCACATGGATAGTGTCAGGAGAAGACATACCACAAGTTAAAGAGCATTTCCTGGGCTTTCTTGTTGCAGAGGAATCAACAGGAGATCATTTGTCAACTCTCATGCTAAAACGGATAGAGGAGCTTAACATTCCTTTTGAAGACTGCAGAGGACAGTCCTATGACAATGGGGCCAACATGAAGGGAAAAAATAAAGGTGTTCAGGCAAGGTTGCTTCAGCTAAACTCAAGAGCTTTTTTGGTCCCATGTGGTGCCCACACTTTAAATCTGGTAGTAGCTGATGCTGCAAAAAGCTCACCAGATGCCCTTGGCTACTTTGGGCATTTAGCAAAATTATTCAAGCTCCTCTCAGCCTCCACCCATAGGTGGGGTGTTCTCCTGAAACATGTGAAAACCACCTTGAAATCATGGGCTGAGACCAGATGGGAAAGCAGGATAAAAAGCATTGAGGCAGTCAGATATCAGGCTCGGCAAGTCAGAGAGGCTCTTCTGGAGGTGAGGGAAACAGCTACAGACCCTGTGGTCAGAGTTGAAGCCCAGTCTTTGGCTGAGGAGATTGGATCCTATCGTTTTTGCATTTGTACAGCCATCTGGTATGACATTCTCAGCAAGATCCAGTATGTGAGTAAACTCATGCAGTCGGCCTCCATGCAGCTAGATGTGGCTGTCGACTTGCTAAAGAAAACCAAAGATTCCCTCACCAGCTACAGAAACACTGGATTTTCTGATGCACAGACAACGGCAAAGGAGATGTGTGAAGAAATGAATGTGGAGGCTGAACTCAAACAAAAGCGATTGAGAACCACCAAAAGGCACTTCGGTTATGAGTCTCCAGATGAGCCCATACAAGATGCACTTAAAAAAAATGGAAACCACATTTTTTAATGTGGTAGTGGATACAGCCATCTCTTCACTTGATGAGAGATTTCAGAACCTTGGAGAGGTGAATGACAAGTTTGGAGTACTCCTCGATTTCCACAACTTACAAAAAGAAGAGCTGCTACAGCAGTGCCAAACACTGAGTACTACTCTGACCCATGACAGCCAGCCGGACATTAATGGCACAGAACTTGCAATGGAAATGCAGAATTTCCCACCATTGCCATCAAAGAACATGACAAACATGGAACTCTTGACCTTCCTGCATGAGAAGAAGCTGGCAGAAATTTACCCCAACATGTGGGTTGCTCTGAGAATCTTTGCCACTCTTCCTGTTACAGTAGCTGCTGCTGAAAGAAGCTTCTCTAAGCTCAAACTCATTAAAACCTACCTGAGATCTACTATGATGCAAGAACGTCTCAGTGGACTTTCCATCATAAGCATAAATCATGTGGTCTCAAATCAGTTGTCATATGATGATGTTGTAGATGACTTTGCTGCAAGAAAGACTAGGAGAGTAAGGCTGTAGCAGGTGATGTGAGGTTGATGAGGGGGTGGTGTACAGTAATTTGTAAGTCATTCTAGTTAATGCAGTATTAAAAAGCACAACTAGAGAACTCTGTAGGATCCCCTTTTTTGTAATATAGTTGTTAAAGTCATACTGGTTTATTTAATATCTTGTTTTGTGCAGTGCCTTATTTATATTGTATTTTTAATTTATTTTATCCAACTTGTTGACACGTTTTATTGTGTTTATGTATATAAAATTTACTGTATTTCATATATTCATTTTTTATTTTTTGTATTCATTTATTTATTCATATCTTTTTTTTTATCTTGTTAATTATTCTGATTGTGAATTTGCTTTCTTTAAGTAAAAAAAAAAAGGTCAAAGACAAAGCTATTCGGTTTCTTGTGAGTACATACACTACACTGCCGATGTAGGGGGAGCGCCACCTAAAATCTTGCCTAGGGCGCCAGATTGGTTAGGGCCGGGCCTGTCTGTTGTTGTGGGCGTAGTTGTCTGCTGCTGAAAACTCCAGTGATTTTCCTGCAGTTTGACATCTAATGTGATCTTGTGAACTTCGTGAGTCCAGGTAACGAACCACTCTGACTAGACTGTATCCTGTCATCTCAACAAGAACAAGAATTAAGTGTCTGAATTTCATGCAGATGCTACATGATTTAATTATGTTCACCACAGAAACATGAAATTATTTCGTTCAAATCACAAGTTTGAATCTTGTACATGTAACAACCACCCAATAGGTGTAGGCTGCTGGGGGACTCCCATGATGCACTGGGTGTTTCTTCTTCACTCACTGTGTGTTAATACACCTCTACGTGTTTAATCATGAGTTATTATTCATATCTGGCTCCTCCACAGCACGTCTTTGATGTCTTCTTTCTCTCAGCCGAACTGGTCACATGGCTGCCCCTCCCTGAGCCTCGGCACATCCTGTGGCTGCAGAATAAGCAGCAGCTCTAATCAAACATGATCAATCCTCAAGTGTCAGTGAGAATAATAGAAAAAGAAAAGGAAGTCATTTGTCATGAGAAGTGGGGCTCAGGAGGTGGAGCAGGTCACCTGACAATAGAAAGCTCGGTGGTTTGATCCCTGCTGCTCCAGTCTGCATGCCAAAGCATCTTTACTGGTCGTGTTACTATGGTAACCCAGAGGAGTTTACTATGATAAGTATTAATTAATTCATTAAATGAGACAATCAGTCAAAAGTCAATCATTCATTTTTAATCAGCAGTGTTTTTGGAATCATCAGATAAATTTAAAACAAAACCAAAAACGCTGAACAAGTTTGTAAAGTTTTTTCTAAGCCAGTCGTCACAAACGTCTGTAAGTTTGAAGGTTTTCAGCTGACAGACGTTCAGGTAGTTTCATCGCTCTGGTTTGGAGGATTCAATGTTTATTAATCGTCCCTTCAGACGACCAAAGGCTGCCACGTGTACGGTAACAGCACAGACACGTGACAGACTAGACTTTCATGTGACAGCGTTTAATCTGTAAAAGGTGACGTTGACATATTTTGGAGGCGTGTTGGTCACCAAACTGAACGTGTTCACTCACTGGAGTCTGTGTGCTTGTTGTTGTTGTTATTCACCGTCTTCTCTCTGACTGTGATGATGGTCCCATTTCCTTTAGACACAGTTAAAGATGGAATCTCCACAGTCACTTTACAGATGTGTGTTCCTGAATCCTCTGATGTTTGAAATGTTCAAAGATGAGTCTTTGCCTCCTTTTTCAGAGACTTGGAGATTGATTTGCGTTGGTCTCTCTCTTAATTATTGTTTGATTTTTCAGCCAGGCCACTCTGAATCTTTCAGACGTTCTTGTCCAGCAGCAGGTGATGCTTACGGTCTCTCCCTCCATGACAGAAACATCTGGACTCTGGGTCACAACAAACATGCCCGATGAAACAGCTGCAAGAGACACAAAACTGTGAGTCAGAACAAGAGACGAGTCTCCAAAAGTTGGTTCTGTTCATCTGGACGCAGCGTTTTGTGGGAGAAACGTTTCGTCATCATCAGGTGATGTCTTCAGTCTCAGCTGACTGCAGGTTTCAATCTTATAAACAGGACATTTGCATAATGACTGAAACCAGCCCACTGGGGCTGAGCTCCGTTCCTTCATCTTAATCATGCAAATTCTCATGACCATTGATCAACAACCACTGATCCATGTCCATGAGTCCCATTCACAGAGAGCTGGGGAATGGCTGCAATCACAGCATGTAAGATGTGACAGATGGACCCTTAGGCCCCTCCTCCATTCAGAGATGGTCTTTCCCTTTTCACGTAAATGGCCTCCTTGACTCCGCCCTCAAACCAGCGTTCCTCCCTGTCCAGGATGTCACATCCTCATCATTGATAGAGTGTCCACTGGCCTGTAGGTGTAAATAGACTGCAGAGTCCTGGCCTGACGAGGTGGCTCTTCTGTGTTGTGCCGTCCTCTTAGCCAGAGGTTGTTTGGTTTCCCCGATGTATAAATCCTGCCAATCCTCCTGCACTTAACAGCGTACACTATGTTACTCTGTTTGTGTCGGGGGACCCGATCCTTGGGGTGGACCAGTGTTTGGTGCAGCGTGTTGAGGTGTTTAAAAGCCACAGAGACCCGGTGTTTAGAGAAAATGCGTCTCAACCAGGGGCGATTCTAGGATCAGAGCTTTGGGGTGCTGAGCACCCAGAGAGCTGCCCAGCCAGGCAAGATAAACTTTACTCGTCACGATGAGACTTCTTCCCTGTCTCTGTCAGTCCCTGCATCCCTACATGCCTCCAGTTGTCCCGAGTTCTCTCTGACTGTCTCCTTGGTGCATTTAAACCCCTGTTCCTTCCTGTCCTCGTCGTCTGTTGTCTTCGTCTCCGTTATCAGTCATCCTAATTTTACCCTCTCTGTGCAAGTCTGCAAATGTCTTTATTAAATCATAAGATTCTTAAATTCATCAAGTCTCAAAACATGACATCACTGTTTTGTACATTTTAACACAATTTAATAAACATGCTTCAGCCAGTACCTTTTGATTAGCCTTGTCTCGGTTTCTTGCTTTGTGGTAGATCTTTATTGTTTTCACTGAGATATTTGAATGCTGATCAATAAATCAATATTCAATTTAAAAAAAAAAACCTCTAATCAAACAGTTTTTGAAAAGTTTGTAACAAAACCATCAAATCTGATCAAGGTTATTTAAACGCTGCAAAAGAAGAATGGATTGGAATAAAAACATACATATCCTGACCTTAATTACTGGGGAGAATAATGAATGATGCTCATAGTGAGTAAAAAGTAAACTGAGTGATTTTTGGACAGACTTTTAAAGTGTTCGTATAATATAATACAGATACATAAACATACACTCCAAAAATAGAGTCCTTGAAATGTACAAATGTACAAAATATTAATTTAAAAAATTATAAAAATGGAGGCAACTGTGCCTATGGTACAATGTATAAAAAGCTCTTCACTGCAGACACGACTAACATGGCTCTGCAGATTGTTTCTTTTATTTTAACGTCACCTCACCTCGAGGTTGGCAAATCTATCAGTGTTTGGTGATCAACTCTCTCAAGCAGTTTAACAGTTTCTGCTGTAACTGTCACTGCTCCCTGTCTGCTTCCTTACCTGATTCTTCCTGACCTTGTTCTTTCCCCTCTTTGAACTGATAATCACACGCAGATGTCACACAGTGGAAATTTGTGTTTTTATGTTTTATCAATCTGTGTATTGGTACATAGTGTTGATTTTATTTGCATGATTTTATTGTGATATTTATATTGCATGTTTGTTTATTGATATTTATACGGCATGGTTTTATCCTCATATTTATATTATGTGTGTTAATGTTGTACCATGTTCCTTTAACCCACTGTGGACTAAACAGACAATTGTAGGCACCTGTGAGGTGGGGGCGTTCCCCAAGGTGGCCTATCAGCCGCCAGGTTGACCTGTTAAAGGGGATAGCGAGCGCAGAGACAAAGAGAGGAATGACGCACGAAAGGTGAGCAGGAGAAAAAGGAACGCGTGCAAGCCCGCACGTGTGTGGAAGGAACTGCTGCCTGACTGTGCCGCGAGTCGTTCGGCGATCCAGTCCCAACGCAGGAACAGCAACAGTGGGTGGCGATGGCTGCAATGCACAACAGGGCAGGGATGCCCCTCTGCCTGCATCTGACGGTGAGACGAGGGAGTCCGTGTTCAGGTGTGGAGTGGGGCGGGACTGTGCGGCGACGCGCTGTCAGCAGGAGACAGGTCTGTGATAGGGGCCTCCTCCCTGGTCTGCTGCTGACGGGTCTTACCATACTGGAAGAGAAGTTCCTCTCCTGTCTCTTTCATATAAGGACCACTCGCCCATGTGTGGCTGGACTGTGGGATTATGGGACTGTGGGAGGGTAATTTTAGCTTATGGAAAACATGTTTTAGCCTTGTTTTAATAGTGTATAGTTATTTCTGCCGGCAGGGTTTTTAGCGGGTTGCAACAATATTTTTATTGTATACGGGGAATTTTATCTTGTATTTGTGACTCTGGCTGTGTTTTTTTTTATGGAAATAAATGGTGTTTTAAGCCAGTTTAGTTTCTGTGCCCTGAGCGCTGACCCGCTCACTCCCCTTCCTCTTGTATGTGAACGGACTTGGAGGTGAAGATTTAGGTCCACCAGTCTTAGTGGCTACACAAATAGATTGTATTAGATGAAAAAATTACATTAATATGAAAAAATACTATTGAAATCACTAATAAAAAAGTCCTCCCTCAGTGTACTTTCAACCAAAAGGCAAATAACCAAACACATGAACATCAAATAAAAGACATAAATACTGAAACACTGATCCAACATTATCCTTTATTGACGGATCATTTGTTCTTTCATTTTTACCTGAATGTTGCTGCTTTTTTTGAAAAGACGTCCTTATATCCATTATGAACCTGACTGGCAGGCACACACACACACACACACACACACACACACAACAGGAGTTATAAGGTTAATGGGAATCCAGTCAGTTAGCTGTTAAGTACCTTGGGTTTAATATTGGCACATATGACAAAATGAGCAGCTTCTCTCATTCCTTCCTTTTCTAACAGGATAGTGGCAACAACAGCAGGCTACGGACAATTTTAAGTTTTAGATTTTAAACAGCCTGTATACATTTCAATGGGAGCAACAGGACGGTCAAATGTCTCTGATTTTACTACAGAGCAGGACGGATTGTAGGGTAGCAAACATCGTCGGAAAACACATTTAACCCAGCAGGTTACCTGGTGTAATGTTTTTCAGGTAAACAGAAACATGGTCTGACTCCTACCAACCATATAAAGAGTAACTGAAGGTTAAATGCAGCTAACATGTCCTGTTTTAAGCCAGGCACTTCCACCTCCGCTCTGCTGCGTCTCAGCCACCATCTCTCTGGCACAAAGGGCACCAGAGCCAGAGCAGGGGAGAGCTGGAACAAACCATTCTGGGAGGGGGGTATCTATACTTCTGTTGTTAAAAGATCTCAACCAAGTACTGTATACTTTCTATATTTTTTGTAGTGTATCACACAAACACCAAATATTGTCAAAAAAGTAAGAAATCTTTGGGGGTGCTTTGATCCATTTTGGGAAGCACCCCCCAAAACGGGCTAAAAACGCCCCTGAATATAGTTCTTTACACATTTGCCTACCAAGTGGAAGCTCAGCGGCTGAATCTCAGGAGGAGACAAAACATCTCTTTGGGGTTGTGTCAGAAATGGCATCAGGCCTAAAAATGTGTCCAATCACACATGAACAGTCACCCACTGTGGTGCCCTGTGAGTAACAGCTGAACGCAGCCAGTAAGCAGTTAAAGCAGTTCTTTTGTTAAATCCCTCCAATTAAAACTCTGATTCTGCACTTCAACACATCCTGATTGTTTTACTTTGGACAGAGACACAGCTACAGCAGAGTTCATTGTCCAAATACTTATGGGACAAACACTTGTAGTATATCACACAACACAGTACGTGAACATGTACTGAAGCTCCCCTTCCTGCAACCCTAAGTTGGACATGTGGTTATGAAACTAGATGGGCGGTAAAATAAGAACCATTATGGATGACTGTTGCTGCCTGTAAATCAAAGTCTGCCTGAGGTGGGATTTCAGAAGCAGAAACCATGAGGGAGCACAGCACCACTCCCAGAAGGCTGAGATGTGAAGCCATGTGATGAGTGAAATGATGATGGAGGAGAACACAGATGAAGATCTGGAAGCTGCTGCCTCTTTATATAGTAGACACTGAAATCACCTTTTGCCTCCCTGCCAGCACGAAAACCCACACTAAAAACCCACTTACACAAACCCTCGGCTCTGGGATGGATTCAGAAACATGTCAGTTGTGGTAAACAAATGGACGGTTTTGCAACCACAAAGTTTAATCCTACAAGGGCAGAATTATGTTCACTCTGTGAGAGGTGAACCTCAGACAGTTAGCAAGAGAAACATTCAAAGAAACAACCTAAATAACACAAACTTAGCAGTTGGGATGCAGATCAGACGATATCAGCAACGTGATGATCAAATGTAGTTAAAAACACAAGAAAAACAGGCTTTTTGCTCCAAAAGGACAAACAAAGCAGGGCCAGATTAACCTGTCGGCACCTGCTGGCGTGCAGAGTAACATGTGACAACAACACACACGTGGTCACCTCAACTTGTTTCACTGGAGTTTCTCTTTTAGAGCTTTAACCTCCTAAGACCTGAACTCTTTCATGCATTTTTAAAGTCTCTTTGCTATTTGGGCTGTTTGGGACCTGATTCATGTACAAACAAAGAATTACCAGAACTTTGTTTCTGAGAGAAATGAGATCCACATATGAGGATATTCGCTTTAAATGTCGATAGAACAGAGGCAGGATAATGACCTCGTAAGTGCAAATCAGGTCCTTGTGGAGCAAAACTTTGTATTTTGGTCTAAACATCCCAAAATGTGACGTCCACACATGAGGACAACAGGGCGCTAAAGTCCGTACAAACTTTTGTTTCTTCATTTGCTTGCAAACGAATGGAAATCCTCACTTAAAGCCAAGAAGCTTATTACCTGTGCAGGCTTTAGTGCCTCAGAGCAAACAAGAGAGCTTTGATCACAATGATTTTTCTTTTCACATTTCATTCACTAGCGATTTTTTTAATGTCACCTGATCTCAGTCAGCAGACTGAATATAACAGTAAAGCACTAGTGAGCTAATGAATTAGATATTGGTCACTCATATCAACTGAAAGAGTGTAAGACAAGTAAATGTGCTATAAAGGCCGGAGAAGAGTTAATAAAAAGGTCTTGAAATGAAAATATTTCATTATTTGCTGTTTCATAGATTTTTGGTTTTATTGCACTTTTGTCAGCCCTGCTGCTGTTTTTAAAAGTACTTTATTAATAAACTGGCATAAATGGTAACATTGAACACTTGCCAGTGTGAACAAAAGGTTCTTAACTTTAGCATCAAAGCTTCAGTTCTCCTTTCTCAGGGCAGTTCCTTCAGTATGTGTATTAATGCAGGAACAACTCGATTCCACACAGCTGACATACCGAGAGTGTCTGCTGTGTGGTTAACTTTATAACCTTTGGTACACAGTGGTGTCGCTCCACCTGTTAGCTAGTTTAAGAAACTGGTTAAGGAGGGAGTATCTGTGAGGATGAGGAGGATTTAGTTCTTTAAAGACACATCAGATACTTGCAGGAAGCTTCTTTCAGCTTCTTTTCTCCACTGCGCAGGTTTAAAACCATGACAGCAGAAGTCATGATGAAGAGATTGATTAGTCAGTCACAGTGTAAAGAGTCCTCCTGCCTGCATCACTCGCCAGCATAAACAGACCTTTGCTCCTGGAAAACAAATATATCAAAGTCATGTTGTCCAAGAAATGCATTTTATCTCACTAGTGAATCAAAGAAAGTCTGTATACTTTCTGAGAGTGAGAGGTGAACGTCAGACAGTTCTTAGAAAATGTAGTTTCTCTTTAAGCTTTTAACGTCTCTTTTACCCCCATTTGTCTAAAACTACTTGACAGCCCTTCATGTCAGAGGTTTATTACCTGTGCAGGATGGAGCACATGGTCTCAGTCAGGCTGGACACGATCACTCCTACAGGAAGTAAATGTGATTTTATTTCACCTGTGAAATGATGAAAAACAGCAGAATAGCTCACGCTAACAAACGGGTGTTGAAATGTTTCATTTTCTGCTGTTTCACAGGTCAAAAAGGGCGTCGAAGCAAACTGAAGCTGAGCTGCTGCTGCTGTTGTAGTGCAGCATCTGCTGTGTGCTTCATCAGAGAACCTTCTGTACACAGCAGACAGAGGCTGCTGCCACTGAAGTCCATCTGCTAGAGAGCTTTAAACACTGGTTATTGAAGTGGCTTTGATGATACTGATACACAGTCTTTGCTGCTGTCACAGGACAGGGATCCACCAGGGAGTAGTTGTCAGGATAAAGAGCCTTCGCTTCTCTAAATATAAACTGGATACTTGTAGGAAACTTTGGGAAGCAGCATTTTTCCTCATATCGTCTAAACTGAAGTTAGCTCAGGTGCTTCTTCCATACTTGCTCTGCAGAAAGCCAAAGAGTTTGGAGCTCTGCAAACATTTGCAGCACAGCTGGATGTTTGTAACTTTGGTCACCTCTGTATCATCCCTCAGATTCTTTCTGCACAGCTTTGAAACCACGACAGCACGAGTGATGCTGAGGAGACGTCCAGTTTAAACAGACCTTTATTCCTGGAACACAAACACATGAAGTGATGCTGCTAAAGAAGAACATTTAATCGCACTAATGAATCAAGCATCTGTTTGTCTGTCAGTCTGTCAACAGTTCCTCTGATCGACTTCAGACTTGGTGGGTATTTTGTTTTTGCAGCGGTCAAAGTCGATCAGCGTGTTGCTTTGTCTGCTGTAAATCTGCCTGTACAAAGGGAAACATGCATGTTTTAGATGCAAACTCACAACATGGCTGCATTTTTGTGATTATGTGTATTTTATATTGATTTATTCTATTATGTTTTGTATATGAATCTTTACAAGTGTGTCGATACAAAGGCTTGATTAAAACAAAGGTCTCAGCTGTGCTGTTAGGGATGCTCTCATATTTATTTCAAATGTAAGAAATCAAAGGATTTCAGGCTTTTCATCCTTTTTATTTGTTTGGTTCTAACAGCAGCTGGATAAAAACATGCAGGTGATGAATATAATTGTGTGATATTATGAGCATTGTGAATAAAGAAAGAGCAGAGATAGTAAAAAGGAAACAGGTGATGGACGTGAGATTTTCAGAACAAAAGCTCCTCAGTGAGACGATCACCTGGACACAAGGTCAGGCAGCTGGGACTCATCTAGAGAGCAAAATGGAAAAGTGATCTGTGCAGAACATCACTGTTGATTGCCGTCATTTACATCAGACTTCTTCTCTGAGATAAGAGCAGCATTTGTGGGAAAGATGACAGTATTTCCAGGCTGGATGCTGTTTGCAGGGAGAACTGAATGAAACTCTCCTGCACCTCAGCGCTGAGGTCCACACCTGTGAACACAGATGAGGTCAATCTGCTGCAGCACGTAGAGCTTTACTGATCAGCAGGTTCAAAGGATTCAGCAGAGCGTAGAGTCAGAGCTAAATGCCACATCACCATAGAGTTTGTTAACAACAGCTTTCTTTGCCCTTTGTCTCGATGGACTGAATCAGGGATACTCGTCATACTTCACCTCAACCACGTCACTGAGAGACCCCAGCCTGACACAGCAGCAGAGATGATGAAAGCAGAAACAGCAAACAGATGCTTCAGTTGTGTTTCTCTCTCTGTGTGTGCGCTCACGCCCACTTGTGTGTGTGAACTTTCCACGTACCTCAGCTTGTTTCTCCAACATGAGCCATCAGGGCTGAAAAACATCACTAACACATGAATTCTTTCTCTTTTTGTTATCACCTGTGATCATGTGTCTCATGTTTCTGTCATTTACCAGTTCTTGTATAGTTACGTGTAACTAGACTTCTGTGGGACGTAAATGATTGTTTTGTATGCAGATCTGTACAAAGGATGTAAACACTTGATTACAAAGGAGATCTCAGCTGTGTTGTTATGGATGGACTTCAACGTATTTGTTAAAAAAGAGAATAAAGCAAAGTGTTTTAGCTGTTTGGGAGTTTTTGTTTGATTCCATTCAGTTTTATTTCTATGGAGTCAAATAATAAGAAAGGCTCTAGAACAGCCCTGAGTTTGTCCAGGTGACACTCCTCTGAAGAACAAAGACAAAGAGGAAGAAGGGGACTCGTTTTCAAGTCTTGTTTCTTTCAAAATAAAAGCTGAAATGTTTTGGAAGCATGATAATATTTTCAGCCAGCATGCCGTCTCCAAGGAGACCTGCACCTCAGCGCTGAGCTCCACATCACGCCCTGTGAAAGCACAGATATAAATCTGCTGCAGGGAGAAGAACTTTACCCAACACAAGTGTAGAAGTAGACATTTGACTTTACCTACAACCTGTTAACAACAAAGCTTTCATTGCCTCTGTTGTTGATGTCATGTAGGACTAATCATACTTCACATCAGCCATGCACACGTCAGAGGATCTCCAGGCTTTCAGTGATAAAGCCAAGCAGATGATGTGAACATAGCAATAGTAAAACATGCATCATAATCAGCTGTATGTGTCGACTATGTGGCACCTCAGTCTTGTTGCCATGAAGAAAAGTTGTGTAACATGTAGCATAAGGGCTGCAAAGACATCATGTAGACAGCAGTCGTCTGTTAGTCGTAACGTATCTCCTGTTAAAGAGTTAAATGTGCGTTCTCCATCTCTGTCCTCTCACAGCTCGCCGTATACCAACTCCAGCTGTGGTAACAAGACATGATGCACTACCAGATGAAAGAGTCCTAGGAGTGAACTGGTGCACAGAGACAGATGTATTCAAGATCAGGATAACTGAAAAACCTGTGCCAACGACTAGGCGAGGCATCCTCTCATTTGTAAGTGCAATATATGACCCATTGGGCTTTTTGTCTCCTGTCATTCTGAACAGAAGCTAAACAAAGTCCTGCTGTGAACAGCAGCAATATGGATTTTACACATCCATCCATCTTTTCAGCTCAGGGTCGTGTGTGTGTTTGCACCATGTTTACAGAAACTGGAACGTGACTCCACTTGTCGCCAAGAGTTTGAAGGCGTTTTTGAGACTAAACATGGTGTTTTAGTGTCAGAGGTACGATTAGGTTGTGGTTAGGTTTAGGGCTGAAGGTTAGGGTTAGGCATTCAGTTTTTAGGGTTAGGTAAAGCATTACATCAATGTCCCCACGGAGATATGAAAACAGGACTGTGTGGGTGTAACCCTATCCCAGCTGTTATTAGGCAAGAAGCAGTTAACCTGTGGGAGGATGTCAGGGTACCAGGAGAGAATCAGACATGGATTCAAACCCACGACCTTCTTGCTGAGAGCAGGTTGATCCCACCTACAAAGATCATCTGTTTAAACGTGCGCTGTAACTGAGTATTTTTTAAACATAAGAAACCGAATATAAGGGTTGCTCTGCCACTGCTGCCTTGACCGGTTACCTCATTTTATCCAGTGACCACGTTGGCAGCATCAAAGCTAAGTAAGGCCACGCCCACACTTACATCGGGATTTTTGAAAACGCAGATTTTTCTGAGCGTTTGCGCCTTTCATCCACACGTAAACGGCGTTTTCACTGAAAACTGATATTTTTGAAAACGTCTTGTTAAGTCTAATTGTTGAATGTTGCCATTGTGTTTCTTAAATTTGTACAGCATTAGTTCAAGCAGTAGGATCAAAGCCATTCCTTTGATCCTGACCACCTCTCCAGCCACTCTGTGCTGGGGGAGGTTTTATTGTAGATACATCCTATCTGAAAGACCTGTTTCTATTGATGTAAGCTTCCTGGGTTTACGACCCTTTGGTCAGCAGGAGGTCTGACACACACACACACACGCACGCACGCACGCACACACACACACACACACACACACACACACACTCAGTGTATACATTTACATACAGTGCCTTGTCTTTGTAACCAAAGGGGGTTGCAAGGGAGGTGTTTAGTAAACTATTGTTTGAAGTTTGTCAATAAAAGGCAGCGAGAGGAGGCCATCATCGGGGTCATTTTCGTGGTGGACACAGACGAGGCCTCCCTTGCACAAGTAATCGATCGATCGACTGTCTTGTTTTCTTCATGATGAATAAGTCTCTAGAATTAGCGGGGCTTGTGGAAACACAGACCCAACATTTATTTGGTCCTCCGAGCCGGAGCCTAACACATTGCATCCACCGAGGAGAGGGAGAGGACGCCACCGCAACGTCTGGGATGATTGACGTAAAGCCCTGGTGTTTCACTTTGCTTTGTCACCAGGCCGGGAAGTTTGCGCCTGAACTCCCCTCGGGATGGATGACGATTGACGGGATCCAGAGACTCTTCCCATGAACGTAAACAAACAGTTAGTACAGAAGGCCTTAGAGAGCGGCTACGTGACCCTGCGTTGACCGCAGGTAACGGAAGCGCGCTAGCCGCGTAACAGAGACACAGGCTTCTCTGCCGTTTGGGGCGTGGAAATAACCTAGGTTCGGTAGCTCCGCCGTGAGGAGTGTCCGGAATCTCCGCCATTTGGGGGCGTTAGAGAGTGTCCGAAGGTTGAATTCTCCGCCATATGGGGCGTTTGAGAGTTTTCAACAGAGAGCGCTAGCTGTGCGTGCAGACGCAAGCGATAGGCCTATGTTGTGTGTGTGTGCGGGCCAGACGTGGTCTGCGTGAGTGTGGCTGATTGTTGTCTTGTAATGGAGAATAAAATGTGTAAGTCTGCCTTAGAAGGGGATGTAAAATTTATGCAGAAAGTTTTACCAGGCAGCACGCAGTATGTAGGTTGTTGGTGTGAGAAATATGGATTTGAAGGGACATTAGTGGAAGTTAAGTGTAAAATGCTGGTAGAAAGAATAGCTGTAAGTGTAGCAGGTAAAACAGGTAAAGCGAAGCAGAGGAAGGAATTGCAGTTAGCAGTTGCTAAGTGGTGGCTGGAGCAGGCTCAGAAGAGGAGAGAAGCACAGAATGTTAAAAGAGCAATATTGCAAGAAGTTCTTGTGAAACCTGAGGATGAAACTACAGCTCAATCCACTGCAACTACTTTAGAACAACACCGTAGAAAAGCATTATGAAGAGCAAGAATGTTAGCAGAAAGTAGAGTCAGAGAAGAGCGTGAGAGAGCCGAGGCAGAGGTGGAGGAGAAATTAAAGGCTGAGTATGGAGAGGCATTAGGAGCAGCATTGAGTCCAAGACAGACTAGGCAGGGTAGGAAACAGAGTGTGAAGATGAAGAAAGTTTTTCTCCTGATCAATTCCGTGAGTGTGAGCGTGTTTGACGTCATGGTGTGTGTGAAAGGTATCCAGCTGGGGCAGACGTGATTCTGCAGGTCACCTGCCCAGTGGACGAAAAGAAATAAAATAGTTGTGTGGATGAATGATAGCATGAAGAGTGTTTGGTGTTTCTCAGTCTGAAACAGCTGTAATGCTACTTTCTGTTTTGGAGAAAAGTACAGTTAAAAAAAAAACAAAAAAACAGAGAGATGTGTGTTGTTTAAGCAGTGATGAGAATAATGGAAGTGTGATGAGAGAGGAACACAAAAACATACTGAAGATGCATTAACTATACCAACCCTACATGCATATTAGTTACATGAGAAGAAACTTATTATGTGCTAAGACAACAGGGTTATGCTGTATGTTGTGTGTATGGCTGATTGGATGAATGTTTGAGATTAAACTGGCTGTTGATTTGTCTTTTATTACTAAAGTTGAACCTGCCAATTGGGTTGTTACGATTTATCCCCCTGGCATGAAGAACACGTGTCATGACTTAAACAAGGCCTTTCTTTCCTTTGATTTCCTTTATTTTCTTTCTTTTATTTTGTTACTTTCATGGTGCACTGAAAGTTTTGTTTGATGATCTCTGTTTGAGCAGATCTGCACGATTAGAATCGAAGCGTCGTCGAGAAAACTGTTGCAAAGTGAGCTTCTCCAAAATTAAAATGGGCTCAGGAGAAAGCCACTTATTTGGGACAATCAGGAAACAAGTTCCTGTCCAAAAGGATTCAACGAGGAAATCCAGTCTAAATTCTTTTTCTTTTTGAAATGATGTCGTTTTGCTGAGCGTGGAAACGAATGCGACGATAATTTCCACAATCAGCAAAAGAAGGAATCACTGAGTGAATGAGTGAGAATTTTAAAATAAATGGGGAACTGACTGACTGACTTAACACCATTGTGTGAAGTCAACCCCCACCTGACAAAGGTGTGGATGTATCTCTGTGTGTGTCTCTGTTGCAGGAGCAGAAGGAGACCAGAGGAGGAAACTTGGGTCACATGACTATGTGAACTCTGAAAATTTAACCTTTTTAGTTTAAATTTTTCTGTGTCTGTGAATTTACCATGTGTGTGTCATTCACTACCTTGTGTTGCTCACAGAGATTACTGAAAGAGTGTATACACCTGCGCAGCGCTAACATTTACATTTCTTTTTACAGCCGATGGTTAATCATGTGATTTGATCATGTGATTTACAGCAGGACACAACTTAATGATGTTTCTCTACCACAGGATTACTGAGATTTTGTATGAAGAAAACTGTAGTTACAGGCTATATGTTGATGATGAAATTACAGTGTTGTTGAGAGAATGTTGGAGAAAATGTGAATGTAACAGGGGAGAAATTTTTTTTTTCTGCCTGTCCCGTTTGGCTCTTTTGAATTCTTGTCTAAAGGCAAAGAAAGATGCCCAACGGATTTACTTTACCAAATTGACCATCCCAGCCTTGCCATAATGGTCCGTTTGATTCACCTTTTATTGTTTATTTTATTTTCACTTGCTGAATACGGGACAGACTTGACTGGAGGAAAGAAGGGGAGAAAGAAAGAGGGAAAGAGAAACAGCTGAGAAGAGGGACGGGGAAGAAGGGCAAAAAACAAAAACCAACAGAATGGGCAGAAAAAAAATGCATCTATCGATCACCTGGATCACCTGTTGAGAAAAAAAAAAGAAAACAAGCAGAAGAAAACAAGAATAATAGAATAAACAACATCACAATGATATATGGGAATATGACAGTAAATACTAAATATTAAATACTAAATACTTCCCCTGCCAGTAATAACATTACTGGCAGGGGAAGTGGTGGTGGGTGGAGATAGGCCTCCAAACCTTGGAGGGCCCGAGATGTCCCCAGAGAGGTGGCGTCTGATACCCAACCTGACATATAGACACAGACATACAGGAACACACATATACAAACATCATTCCCACCCTCATGCTCTCATGTGCACTTACTCCACACTCAACCAACGTGGAGACAGACATAAAGAGACGTTGTACACACGATCACACTCCCCAAGCGTACTCTACGAACCGGGTCTAGGTACCCTTGCCCCTGGAGGGGGGAACTGCACCCAGACCCAGGTGGTGTTACCCTTTTCCCTGCGGTGGGGAGAGGCATATATATATATATATATATATATATATATATATATATATATATATATATATATATATATATATATATATATATATATATATATATATATTGACAGCTGTGATGTTCTTATGTTCCAGTCGGCAGCATTACGGTTACCATGGTTCATGGTTACAGGGTGATGCTCTCTCTCTCTGCGTGTTTCCTGGGTGAGAGAGCGCCTTTTTGTTGTTGTTGTTGTTGTGCTAAGCTAATAGGCAGAATATAAATAAATAAAATAAAATATCCTGGCTATAACAGTTTGGGTCAAAGTGCAGATGTTCCAGATGTTCTGAGTCTGTCTGTGTTTCATGTTAACATGTAGATGTTGGACCAAAGTGAAGCTTTTTGATGTGACTGCAGGAATGTGAAGTGTAACTCTGAGCTGTAGGAAATGAAACTAAACGGACTTTTTCTCCTTTATTTATAGGAAAGTGTAGGAGAGCAACAGATGAACAAGCGTTACTGTAACAGGAAACATCAGAGGACCTTTATGTTCATCATCATCACTGTTTCCTTGTTCTGTCACAAACACACAACACTTCCTGCTCTCTCTCTGATGGATCTGATTGGCTGTTTCATTCACAGGAGGTCAGGGCGTCACACAAACAGCTTTAACTGCACAACGACACACTTTAAATCATCTGCAGACAAACCTGTGTGTTTGATTTATGAAGAAATAATAAAGACGTGTGTACAGCTGTCCATGAAGCAGCTTCTCACACAAACTCTGACACTTCAGCCACTTTAATTCCTGCAAAGCTGCGTAATAAAGAGCTGTGACTGCTATGAGCTGCTGATGATGACTGCATGAAGCTCTCAGCTGAAGCTTCTTTCATTTATTTTAATGTTAATGTCGCCTTTTTAAGTCTGTGTGAGGATTTTAATGACACACATTAAAGGAGCTTCTTTGATTAGAACCAAATTCATGTTGATTTTCAGCCTGAAATGATAAAAACTTTAATAATTCTGTTTATAATCATCAACCTGGAGACTAATGAAAAGTATAATAGTGAAAAAAAGCCTTTATTATTTGAGTAATGCCTGAATCTGCTCAGAGACGGAGACGACACAGAGGTGTTGATGACAGTTTGACATTAACTGAATTAAAAACAAAGTGCTCTTATTGTGAAAATCTGCCTCCTACTTCTTTAAATCATTTTTATGTATTTTTTAACCTCACAGTGAAACATTGAGGCATTAATCTGACACAGTTTGATCAGCAGCTGTGTTTTCACTGACGTTTCACTTTGATTTGTTCAGACTGAGCAGAGAGGATCGGTTCTCTGTGTGCGCACTGCTGAGAAACACAAGCTCATTTCTGCTGTTTCATGAAAAGTGTTATGGAGGAACAAGAAGTTCAGCCTCTAAACTCTCAGCGTGAGGACTGAGTGAAGAGTTTCAGAGCAGAGAGTTTTGGCTCACAGCTTTTAGCGTCTACACAAAGAGACGATTACGCACTTGATCTGAGAACATCTCCACCTCCTACAAACAAACTCTCCTACGAGCAGCTGTCACAACCACAACAGGCAGAAGACTGGATTTCTTCAGGTCAGATTTCATGCAGTTTGCACTAAATTGTGTGTCACAGACTTTGTAGTTCACATTTGTGTGACTCGTTTAAATCTTCTCCTCCTGAAAGTGAAACTCTTACAAACACATCAGGCCACAACCTGCTGCAGGTTAATGATTGATCTGAAGGCAGCTGACCTTTGAGCAGGAACTTGTGAGTCTTTTATTGTGTTTAATGCTCACAGTGCTGAAGCCTGCAGACACACCCACATCATATTATTTGTTCTCAGGAGATAACATAGAGATTTTGGCCCTTTCTCAATGTGCGTACTTGCGTTCTCGTCTACTCGTGATACGTCATCAGTCGGAGACCAAGTACTGTTCCAATTCGAAGTACGCATCAAGCCGAGTTCTCGCTCCGCCCGTTTTATCGAACATGCATCGGTGGTGAGTTGTGTGGACTTGGTACAGCTAAATATCCCAGAATGCATTTCGTCCAAAACTCAAACGCGGCAATGGCGGACGAGCGGGGCTGAAAACTTTTAAATATTACTCTTTCTGGGTCACAAAATAAACATTTAAGTTATTTCAAGCGAGAATGTAGCTGTGTAAACTTCAAATATCTGCTCGATTTATCAAGATATCATATATTTCCAAACGCGCTCCGACCTTTTCGGAGACGTCTGTGACCCGCCAGCTCCATAGCAGACAGCGAGGTCAAGGATCATTAGAGCCGGCGAGAACAGCGGACTCCCAGCACATCGTTTTCACCCCTTTTATTAAGGTATGTACACGTATGTACATGTACACTATTTTTATTAATAGAGATTTCACCACTGAGGTTAAACATGATATATAAGTCACTTAGATCACTTCTAAATGTTAATGTTTGGCTTATTTCAGTGTTTTATTTGTTCCTGAGTAAACCGGTTTGGCTGTGATTAAAGTTAAGCTTCATAACATATTACTCACAGTTAAATTAAGAGGGGACGGCAGTAAAAACTCTGGACCTGTGACATCATCAAGTATGCCGGTGTTCCAATTGTACAAATTGCGAGTCCGTGCTCCCGTTTCCGGCAAGTCCGTGCTCCCGTGCGGTCTCGGCAAATCCGGTCTCGCCGAGAACGCGAGTACATACTTGCGTACTTAGAATTGAGAAAGGGCCTCTGACTATATCGCTCTATCGGGAGGCACCAAGATGGCGGCTTGAACAGTCGTGTTTTTTTCAGGAGCTCCGAAAGACCGCAAAATTTACTAAGTAACTTCATTCTCTTTCCACTCGAATTATAACTATGGATGCCCAAAAGGTTATTAAGAATGCAAAGCTGCAATTTGTGCCGTCAAACCCCAATGTTAAGACGTCGTCGCATGCTAAAGTCAGTGACCATGGCTATGCTAACACTGAAGCTGCCAACGTGGGCTTAAACAAGCGAGAACGGGGAGCAGACTCGGCGCCGCCAACTCCTTCAAAACAACCGCCAGAGGAGAAAAGAACAAAATCTTCAGAGAAGGAAGACGATATCTCCAATAAAACTATTTTTGAAGCCATTATGGGACTTGACAAAAAATTTGAAGCACAACTGGAGGATATCAAGGAACAAAACAGACAAAGTGCAGCTATGGTTGCCAGCTTGGCTAAGGCTGTAGAGTTTAATGCTGCAGAGATAGTTGATTGCAAACTGAAAGTTGTTAAACTGGCAAATGCGAATGAACAGCTGCTTAAAGACAATGAAGACTTGAAAAGAAGAGTGAGAGAACAGGAGCGCTACCGAATGAGGTGGTGCCTAAAACTGAAAGGGATGAAGGAAGACAAAGATGAAAACATTAGAGTGAAGGTTTTGCAAACGCTTCAGAAGATTGCCCCTGACTTGAACTTAGAAGAGGCCGTTGATATTGTCCACCGTTTAGGGAAACGAGTTGATGGCAGAAACAGAAACATCATTATTCTATTCACACAGAGGCGAATTAAAGAAGAGTTGTGGAGGCGCACCAAAGACTCTTCAACCTGCAAGCAAGAAGGCATCAGTTTCGCAGAGATGTTGCCGCAGGAGGACATACAAGATCGACAGCGCCTATGGCCTCTGGTGGAGGAAGCAAGACGTGTGGGTAAACGAGCCTACTTTCGTGGTCCACATGCCTTCATTGATGGATGCAAAGTTGAGGAAAGACAGGAGAACTAAAAATGACAAAAACTGAAATAGTGGAAACTTGTTAGCGGTCTAAGGAGCTCAGCATTTAGTACTTTTTTTCCTTCTTTTTCTCACGTGGTGAGTGATATTCTGTCTATAGTTCATGTTGAATGTTAACATTTGTTTTGGTTCTTTAAATGTTAGGGGTTTAAGAGAATCTGTTAAAAGAAAAGCCTTATTTTTGTACTGCAAAAGTAAAAAATCAAACTGTATTTTTCTACAAGAGACTCATTCATCTGATAGTGATGTATCTTTTTGGTCAAACCAATGGGGTAGCAAAATCCTGTTTAGCCATGGCTCAACGAGGTCGGGGGGTGTAGCAATTTTATTCAATAACTTTCCTGGGGATCTTGTTGTCACGGTTCTGGGTCCGTTGGACCCAGTATTTTGAGTTTATTATGTTTTGGTTTATTTCTGCTTCATGGATTGTTTTCTTCTCGTAGTGATGATGATGATTATTATTGTTTCTGTTTATCCGTGCTTAAGGATTTGTTCTCAGTTATATCTCACGTTTAGTTTAGTTCAGATTCCATGTGTCATTCTGTCTGTCTCTCAGTGTAAAGTCTGCATGCTTGTTTTGTAATTCATGTTTCCTGTTTTATTGTGAAAGTCTTTGTCTTATGTTAGTGTGTGCAGCTTAGCTCCCCCGTCTCGTTAGCCCTGATCTCTCCCAGCTGTGTCTCCCTCCTGTTGCCGATTCCCCCGTTACTACCCTGTGTATATAAGCCCTGTGTTTTCCCATGCTCAGTGTCGCGTCGTACCCTCAGAATTATGCCTGTGTGTCCTTGGTCTCAGTGTTCCATCCTCACTCCATGTTTGTTTTTCTGCCAGCAATAAAGCTGAGGTTTTTTGAGTTTCAATTCTGTGTTTGAGTCCTGCATTTGGATCCTCATCTCTGCCTGCCCGCACACAGAGCCCTGACACTTGTACTACAACGGACTGACTTGAATGGTCATTGGTTGATTGCTGTAATGAGAGTTGAAAGTTTGTTTTTCATTTTAGTCAACGTTTATGGATATAATAATGAAAGTCAGAATAAAATTATGTTAGAAGATATAACTTCAAATATTTTTGAACTTAAAGATCGATACCCTACAGAATACATTTTAATGGGTGGTGATTGGAACATGACTCCTGATGAATGGACTGATAGATGGCCCTCAAGGACAGGTAGACCACAAAAAAATAACCTAATTATAGATTTTTTGATAAATAACAACTTGACAGATATTTGGAGAGTAAGAAATCCAGGATTTAAGAGCTTTTCTTGATTTAAACCAAATGGAGCTTGTAAATCTAGAATAGACTATTGGCTAGGAAGTGACATCATTCTTAGGCACACTGTAAAAGTTGTGATGTCAAATGCACCTCTATCTGATCATTGCTTTATTGAACTGTGCTTAGAATCGGAAATTAGACAATCAAATAAAAGAACTTATTGGAAGTTCAATGCCAAACTTTTACAAAATGAAGACTACTGCGACATAGTCAGAAAAATTATAAAAGATATTATGGCTGATCATCTAATTGTAGGCTATACCAGTAAATGGGAATTCATTAAATTCAAAATTAGAGAATTTCGTATTCAATTCAGTAAAACCATAAGTCAAAAGCAAAGAGAATATGAATGTAAATTATTCCAAGAAATTACTTATTGCTGTAGTAAAGATGATCTAAATACCCAAGAAAGGAGTAAACTTATGGAGTTGCAAACTAAATTAGATCAGCTCTACCTAAATAAAGCAGAAGGAGCTTTTGTGCGTTCACGGGCCAAGTGGATTGAGGAGGGGGAAAGAAATTCTTCATATTTTTTTAATTTAGAAAAGAGCAGACAGAAAAGAAATTTTATATCTTCTCTGTTAATTGATGGCATTGAATGTGACGACCCTAAAATTTTGGAGAATGAAACTTATACATTCTATTCCAATTTATACTCCTCACAGTTCTCCCAAGCAGATTGTGATGTCTTTTTTGATCAAATAGATAATCTGATCCCTAAAATTGATGAATCATTTAAGGAATTATGTGAATCTGACTTCAGAATTGAAGAGTTAGATGCATCTGTTAAGAAAATGGCACTTAATAAATCCCCTGGTCCAGATGGGCTTACAGTTAATTTCTTCCAATTTTTTTGGGAAGACTTACGGGAAATTTTATTCAAAGCTATACTGGCCAGTATTGAAAAGGGAGAATTGATGTCTAGCATGAAACAAGGATTAATTACATTAATTCCTAAACCAAACAAAGATAAACGACAATTGGATAACTTAAGGCCCATAACTTTATTAAATACAGATTATAAAATTTTCTCTAGCTCAGTTGCAACAAGGCTCAAACAAGGGGTTTCAAGTATAATTAGTGAGACACAATCAGGGTTTTTGAAAGACAGGAACATTCATAATAATATCAGATTGGTTTTAGACTTACTGGACTACAATGATCTAATTAGTGATGACAGTTTTATTCTTTTCTTGGACTTTTATAAAGCTTTCGATTCAGTAGAACATCCTTTTATTTTAGAAACACTAACTCGATTTGGATTTGGGGATAAATTTAGGAAGATAATACACTGAACAAAAATATAAACGCAACACTTTTGTTTTTGCTCCCATTCCCCATGGGATGGACGTAGAGACCTAAAATTCATTCCAGATACACAATATAACCATCCCTCCCAAACAGTGGTCACAAATCAGTCCAAATGTGTGGTAGTGGGCACATCTGCTATATTGAGATAATCCATCCCACCTCACAGGTGTGCCACATCAGGATGCTGATCTGACATCATGAGTAGTGCACAGGTGTACCTCAGACTGCCCACAACAAAAGGCCACCCTGGAATGTGCAGTTTTGTCTCACAGCAAAATGCCACAGGTGCCACAAGCAATGAGGGAGCGTGCAACTGGCATGCTGACAGCAGGAATGTCAACCAGATCTGTCGCCCGTGCATTGAATGTTCATTTCTCAACCATAAGCCGTCTCCACAGGCGTTTCAGAGAATATGGCAGCACATCCAACCGGCCTCACAACCGCAGACCTCGTGTAACCACACCAGCCCAGGACCTCCACATCCAGCAGGTTCACCTCCAAGATCGTCTGAGACCAGCCACCCAGACAGCTGCTGGAACAATTGGTTTGCACAACCAAACAATTTCTGCACAAACTGTCAGAAACCGTCTCAGGGACGCTCAACTGCATGCCCGTCGTCCTCATCGGGGTCTTGACCTGACTCCAGCTCGTCGCCGTAACAGACTTGTGTGGGCAAATGCTCACATTCGATGGCGTCTGGCACGTTGGAGAGGTGTGCGCTTCACGGATGAATCATGGTTCACATTGTTCAGGGCAGATGGCAGCTGAGAATGTCCCAGTTCTTGCATGGCCAGCATACTCACCGGACATGTCACCCACTGAGCATGTTCGGGATGTGCTTGACCGGCGTATACGACAGCGTGTACCAGTTCCCACGAATATCCAACAACCTCGCACAGCCATTGAAGTGGAGTGGACCAACATTCCACAGGCCACAATTGACAATCTGATAGACTCCATGCGACGATGTGTTGCACTGCATGAGGCAAATGGTGGTCACACCAGATACTGACCGGTTCTGGGTCCCCAGACCCCCAATAGCGCAAAAAACTGCACATTCCAGGGTGGCCTTTTGTTGTGGGCAGTCTGAGGTACACCTGTGCACTACTCATGATGTCAGATCAGCATCCTGATGTGGCACACCTGTGAGGTGGGATGGATTATCTTAATATAGCAGATGTGCCCACTACCACACATTTGGACTGATTTGTGACCACTGTTTGGGAGGGATGGTTATATTGTGTATCTGGAATGAATTTTAGGTCTCTACGTCCAACCCATGGGGAATGGGAGCAGTAACAAAAGTGTTGCGTTTATATTTTTGTTCAGTGTAGATATACTGTATAATGATATAAATAGCTCTGTGTCATTAGGCTATGGCACTGGTAAAAGGTTTAGCGTTAAAAGAGGAATTAGGCAAGGGTGTGGAAGCTCTCCGTTGTTGTTCATAATGGTTGTGGAGATGCTCGCAATTCTAATTAAAAACAGCAGCGTTGTTGGAATTGAGATTATGGATAATCTTTTAATAATTAGTCAACTTGCAGATGACACTACTCTTTTCTTAAAAAATGAACATCAGATCCCCCTGGTAAAACAAATAATCACTACATTCTCAAAAGCTTCAGGCTTAAAGTTAAATTTAAATAAATGTGAATTATTGGCATTAAAAGAGTGTAATTCACAATTACTGTACGATATAAAGGTGAAGAAGGAGGTAAAATATTTGGGCATCACAATTTCAAAAGATCACAAAGTCTTAGAAAAAGTAAATATTTTAGATAATGTTGACAAATGTAAGACAATCTTAAATAAATGGTTACAGAGAGACATCACAATTTTTGGAAGAATATTATTAACCAAAATGGATAGTTTATCTAGATTTATATATCCAGCTTACTCTTTATCAATATCGAATAAAGTTATTAAGACAATTAATGGCTTGAATTTTAATTTTATTTGGAGGAATAAGTGCCATTATATATCTAAAGATGATTTGGTTAAACCATACATTGAAGGCGGTGGAAACGCAATTGATTTTGATGTAATGAATGGTGTTTTGAAACTTAAATGGTTAAAATCCTTCCTAAATAATCCACACTCCATTTGGTTTTTTATACCAAATAAGGTCTTCAACACACTGGGGGGTATCGACTTTCTCCTAAAGTGTGACTTTGAAATTACTAAGCTACCTGCTAAACTCTCTGAATTCCATAAACAGGTCCTTCTTTATTGGAAAATGTTATTTAAACATAATTTCACTCCACATAATAGCCCAATTTGGAACAATAGATATATGCTGATAAACAGAAAATCTATTTTTATTCAAGATTGGTTATCAAAAGGTGTTTGGGCAATTGCCCATTTTGTAGATGAGGAAGGACATGTTCTAGGACATCAAGATTTTTGCCAGAAGTTTAATATCCAATGTTCTAAAAGTAAATTTAATCGGGTTATAAAATCCATTCCATTGTCACTTAAAAACATAGTTGTAAATGATATAATATATTCTGACATCTCCCCCAAGTTAAGGCAATTATATATAGATGGTATTCGATTTTGTGATGTTAAATGCAACAATAAGTTTCTTAGATCTTCATTAAGGAGTCTTTATTCTCCAAATTTACTTAGACGTAATTACATATTAAAAGATTTCCAAAGGAAAGAAATTGAAAAAATAAGAACTGATTATATCACCTTCCCTATCCCTCCTAAAGGGAAAGAAGTCCAATTTAAAATCTTGAATAAAATTTACCCGACAAATAGACTCCTTAGTGATAGATTCAAAATAGAAACAGGTAATTGTGCATTTTGTGAAACAGAAGAGGAGGATTTGGATCATCTATTCTTTTTGTGCAATTTTATACAAATATTTTGGTTGGATTTTCATACCTGGCTTTATTCCAAGGGGATTCAAATGACCCCATTTACCCTAAATATGATAATGTTTGGAGTGTTTTTGAAAGAAAAGAAAGCTAATTATGGTGTTAATGTGTTATTAATCTTGTGCAAGCATTTTATACATAAATGTCGTTTTTTTAAGACTAAACCAACACTAGCTTACTGGAAAAACGACTTAAACCTGTTGGTTAAATCTTTGACTTTAGTTAAGAAGAAAAAGGCTGCTTCTTTTATTTCCTTTATAGAAGATTTTGATTTAGTGAGTTAATAATTTGTTGAATTATGTGACCCCATCTTTGTATTTTATTTTCACTATGCATGAAAGTTCCTAATATGTAAGAAAGGTCTATTCTCTGAATCTGTAATATATGGTGCATTTTGTTTGTATGTTTATATTACTAATAAAAAAAAATAAAAATAAAAAAAATAAATATATATATATTAGGGGTGCAACGATACACAAAATTCACGGTTCGGTTCGGTTCGATACTTTGGTGTCACGGTTCGATATTTTTTCGATACAAAAAAAATGTTCATGCCTTTTTAATTTGTCATTTATTAAAATTATAAATATATATTTTAACACAAAAGTACAGTTTTTAAATTTAACCCTAACCCTTGTGCGTGTTGTTTTTTAGCTCGTCATATTGCAGCCACAGAAATTCTTTTGTCCATGAAACCATAAAGCTGCACTTTCTTTTTGCCTTATAGTCTGATTTGTCATAACTTCTCCGTTTTGTGGTAAGCTTTTCTTTGGCTGTCACTTCTTCACCCTGACCTGTCTTATTTGGCTCAGCAGAACTAAAATATATATCTGTCTGTGAAGGTTCTCAGTCATCCAGGTCATCGTAGTGAAATATATATCCTGCCGCACTCACATAAGCTCAGCGATTCTCTGCGCGATCAACCTCTCACATGTTTAAGCTGCGGGAGATTTCACTTGTCATGTTTGCATAGTAAGCTAACAATTAATAAGACGATGTCAGAGGAATTGGTGCACAAATTATCATCACTCACAGATCAGTGCTGTCGCTCTCTATACACAGTTCGCGCGATTGCAAAGTGAAAGCAAAAAAACAAGCGCAAATTCAAACACGATTTCAATATGTCACATATTGACAGTGGCTCACCCAATGACATAATTACCCAGCTACATTTCTGAAAGAATGCAAAAGCATTGACATATATTTTTCCTTCCTACAATAGCCCGACAGGCAGGGGAGAGATAGCCCCGGGACGTCGGGCTAGCGATATTGCGAGCCCTGTATCTGATTGAGGAATCACTCATCTTTGGAAAAGAGAGTTTATTACAGAGAAATGTCTCTTTCCAAAATAAAAGCTATACTATCCGCTTCTTCTGGGCTATATTCTCAGCAGCATATTAAACATATCAGGTCTCCATAAGGAGAATCCTGTGCTAACAGCTGTCTAAATGACTCGGCTAAAGTTTGTAGCATGCATGCTTGTTGTTTTTGTCTTTGCACTAGGATGATGTCGGTGTAAATGTGCAGTCATATTCGTTGTGTTCCCACTAGTGCTTTCAGGTTAATCTCGTTGAAATAACCTTAACGCCACAACACGGCAAATCTCCATTAACGAGCTACCCTATACAGAGGGGCTAGACGGCCAACACGTTAACGAGCTAACTGCGCTAACACACTAGCTCCCACCCATGTAATTGAGTATTGCATGGCACATCCAACATACTGTTTTACTTTAGTCCATGACTCGCTTACCTTCAGGGTCATACGTCACATGAAAACCAAAATAATTCCAAACGCCAGATCTGAATGAGGGTGGGGGAGGTTCAGTTTGCCATGTTGCAACGAGCTTAGCTTCTGTCTCGCTAGCTTGCGCTGCGCTCAGTGGATCTGTGCTCGACAGTGCAGCCTAGGCGGAGTAGTCGAACACAGATCCACTGAGCTCTCAACACAGACAGCATCGTCAGAAGGAAAGTTGATAAAATAAATTACAAATTTTGTATTGTTCTTTTTTTTTCTCCCCTTTGGTTTTCTTTCTTTCTCTCCCCCTCTTTCTTTCATTCTTTCCCCCTGTCCTATCCCACAGTCATGTCTGTCCCGTTTGCAACTGAAAATAAAATAAATTCATAATTATAATAAAGGTCAATCAAATGGACCAATATGATGATCCACTTAAAATAAATCCTCTTGGCATCTTTCTTGGCCTCAAGACAACAATTCTGATGGCTATAGATCCAAACGGGACACAAAAAAAAAAAAAAAAAAAATTGAAAAAAATTGTATTGTTCGATACATATGCGTACCGAACCGAAAGCACTGTATCGAACGGTTCAATATCGATACGAATATCGTTGCACCCCTAATATATATATATATATATCGCTCTATCGCGATAGCGCATGTTGATGATGTCATCAAGCTGTGCCTTTTTTGGTCTAAAGCATCGCAGCGGCTACGCTGGTCGTGTCCAAATTCATGGGCTGCATCCTCCTGAGGACCCGGCCTTCGCGGTCTACGTGGGCCGGGTCCTCAGAAGGTCGAGTAGGCCGGAAGTAAACGGCCGTGAAATTGGACGGTCTAGCCTTCAGATTAGCGTCACCGCTGTCTCGGTGGAGTTTAATAAACTCAGCCGTCTGCTCCTTGCTATCTAAAATATAACAGGACACTGGCGTAAATTCTCGACTGTCTCATACTTCTGTTTAATCAGTTTTCTGTTTCACGTTTAGTCAGCTGTGTAAAAACCAAGGAGGAACCCACCCGGGGGATTAATAAAGTTTTATTTTATCTAATCTAATCTAATAACTTTAATCTTAGCCAAACCGATTTACTCACGAAGAAACAAAACACTGAAAAAAAGCCCAACAATAAAATTTTTAGGTTGTCTAAGTGACTTATACATTACGTTTAAATCGAGCAGCGATAGTCCGCGGTGATCTGAAAATGATGTGCCGGGAGTTGTGCCGTTCTCGGCCGCATCAGTAACCCTCGAGCTCCCGGCTAGCTGGGTAGCAGACGTCTCCGAAAACGTCGAAGCACTTTTGTAAATATGCGATACCTTGATAAACCGAGCAGATATTTGATGTTTACACAGCTACTTTCTCGCATGAAAATATGTTAAAAGTTTATTTTGTGACACAGAAAGATTAGTATGAGTAATTTTAAAACTTAGTAGCGGCTGCCATTGTTGGAAACTGGAGTTTGGCTGGGCCGCGCTATGAATTCTGGGATATGGTAGGCCACGAAGGACACACCCGACCCATCCTTCAAATTCGGGGAAAAGGAGGACGCATTTGTCGGCTGCATTCGGAGGAGTCTACGAATTTGGACAGCCTTCGGCGCGTCGCTGTGACGTAATCGGTCTACAAATGCGGCCTCAGGAGGATGCAGCCCATGAATTTGGACACGACCAACCATTATCCTCTTCAAATTATGGCGGGCGACAGTCATAACAAAGAGATAAAGCACTTTTGAAATACGGGGAAAGCCAAAAACTGCACTTCCTCCACTTCCGTAACATTGATTCATTAATGTTGAATTCTCTCGCAGCTGCTCTATTCCCATGTTGTTGCAGTATATTAATCAGAATCAGAATCAGAATACTTTATTGATCCCTGGGGGAAATTATTTTTTGTTACAGTGCTCCATTTTAAACCAACATTAAGACAAGACAGACAGGCAGGCAGGAATGATTTACTGTGTCGTTCAGTGGTGCTTTTCGGTAACCTCAGTCTCTCACTGAACGAGCTCCTGTGACTGACCAGCATGTCATGGAGTGGGTCGGAGGTGTTATCCAACATTGTCTTTATCTTGGACAGCATCCGCCTCTCCGACACCACCTTGAGGGAGTCCAGCTCCATCCCCACAACATTGCTGGCCTTACGGATTAGTTTATTAAGTCTGTTGGCATCTGCGACCCTCAGCCTGCTCCCCCAGCATGCAACAGCATAGAGGATCGCACTGGCCACAACAGACTCATAGAAAATCCTCAGCATTTTCTGGCAGATGTTGAAGGACCTCAGTCGCCTCAAAAAATAGAGACGACTCTGGCCCTTCCTGTAAAGTGCTGTGGTGTTTTTAGCCCAGTCCAGTTTATTGTCAATGTGTACTCCAAGGTATTTATAGTCCTCCACAATGTCAACACTGACCCCCTGGATTGAAACAGGGGTCAAGTGTTTCCTGGTCTTCCTGAAGTCCACGATCAGTTCCTTGGTCTTTGCCACGTTGAGCTGCAGATGATTCTGCTCACACCACGTGACAAAGGAGTCGACCACAGCCCGGTACTCTGTCTCATCATCCCTGCTGATGCATCCAACCACCGCAGAGTCATCAGAAAACTTCTGAAGATAGCAGGTCTCTGTGCAGTGGCTGAAGTCTGTGGTGTAGAGGGTGAAGAGGAAGGGGGAGAGGACAGTCCCCTGTGGTGCCCCTGTGTTGCTGATCACCTTGTCAGACACACACTGTGGGAGACGTACATATTGTGGTCTTCCTGTCAGGTAATCAACAATCCAGGACACCAGAGAAGCATCCACCTGCATCGCTGCTAACTTATCACCCAGGAGGGTCGGCCTGATGGTGTTGAAAGCACTGGAAAAGTCAAAAAACATGACCCTCACAGTGCTCGCCGGCTGGTCCAGATGGGTGTAGACACAATTGAGCAGGTAGATGATGGCGTCCTCAGTTCCGAGACGAATCATAACTAACCTCGTATTGTGGATGGATGATTTCAGTTGTTCTCCTGACTGAAGTTTGGCCCGTGTACAGCATCCTGCTATGCGATTGCATTTGTCCCTGACCACCAGAATCCCTCACGTTAACTTTTATCGAGTGGAAAAAAAGTTGGCGTTCATCCTCCAGCTTCACTGTGCTAATGTTATGCTAACATAGCTGTGTCGCTAGCAATCACGTAGCACAACATTATATACCAGGTAGTCCAACTTCAGTAACCCTGCAAACGCCACTGCTGTTTAGTTTTCTGTCTTCATTTATGCTGGAAGTGGTAGCAGAGCTGTTTGAATTAGTTTCAAAAATCTCTCAGTCAGAACATGGTATGAAATGTTTAGGTGGAAACTAGCGAGCTGACTTCCTGTTAACTTCTAACTCCGTTAAATTTAATAAATTCTGTTTTCATGGATGTTAAACTTAATTGTTACACCTGGTAAAGCAGCAACGCTGATGATTTTATTAAAGATGAAAGAATTTAGACCGTTTTTAACTCTTAGTGTTCGTTTGACTTTGGGACCTGAAGCGGACAGAGTTTTAGACCCAGATTACTCCGCGAAGCTCCTCACCACGGCAGCCGTAATGCTCTGACAATCCATCAAGCAATGCGGCTTCGTAGCTTACCAAAGTTCTACTAAAACATTTTTTAACAGATTTCTGCACGCCCAAATCGGTTCGAGGTCAGTAAGCACAACCAGAATTCATACATAAGACACACTCTTGATTTTTGAGAAAATTAAAGGATTGTAAGTCCTTATAGTGTGGAAAATATGTTATACAGAAGAAAAGAATATATCGCGATATATATTGTTACCGCACATGCTTCAAATTATACCGCGATATGGATTTTAGGCCATATTGCCCAGCCCTAACTCCCAATTTATTTACAACATTTGAAACATACAGTGTAGCTCCGTCAAAACACTCCAAGGCCAAGTGAAAGAGCTGAGAGGGAAAAAAATCATGATTAATGATTCATTTAAACTCATAAGTGGGTGCAGCAGCTGAGCTTTGACCTGTGAGCTGCAGCTTAAGCTTCTTTTATGGTTCAGTGTTTAATGTGTAAACTGTTTATCACTGCAGAGACGCCTACAGGCTATCTACTGTTCAAAAGTGAATTGTTATATACAGTGTGGCAGCTGACCTTTGACCTGTGAGCTTCAGCCTCTTTGCTGAGTGTTTAATGCTCATCTATTGAAGCCTGCAGACACACCCACACACCATCTGATTCGTTCTCAGGGTTGTTTTCTGTGTGTTGGAGTTGGAGCAGAAACTTGCTGCAGGTTAATTATTGATCAAATTAATATCACAAAAGGTGCAGCAGCTGACCTTTGACCTGTGAGCTTCAGAGTCTTTGCTGGTGTGAAGTGTTTAATGTGACGCAGCCTGCAGACACAGACGACTGCTGACGGAGAAGAAGCAGAGGATTTTCTCTGTTTCTACACAGACCTGGTCCAGACAGCAGAGAGCTGCAGAGTGAAGACGTTCATTGGAAGAAGAAGCTGAGTAAGTTCAACGTCCTCTTTGAATCCTGGATCAGGAAGTGAATATTTGGTGTTTAAATAAGGTTTCTGTCTTTGACTCAGCCTGCTGTCACTTTGTTTCAGAGAGAAAAGGAGATTTTAGATTAACTGGTGTTCCTGCTGCTCTAGCATTAAAGGACAGTATAGGTGACCACGCTGATGCCTGTTTATAATTTCACCAAAGCTAATAAACTGTTGGCTAAATTTTCTTGTTTTCAGAGGTAAACAGAGGTGAGAGGAGGAGATAATAAGGATTAAATATTATGCTGAATAACTAAATTCTGCTAGTCTGTGACGTAACTCCCAGCAGCATCGCCTCATTTCTTTGACCTTTAACATGAGTTAGCTTAGCTAGCAGAGCAGCTATCTCTGCTGTCTGTCATGTGACCGAGTCAAGTGTGTGTAGTAGACTTGTTAGCATAGCTAGCAGGCTGACAGAGGCTAGCAAACTGTGTGAACACTTTGTAAGAGGTGAGCAGTAAAGAGAAGGATAAGGAGCTCCTCCAAATGCTGATAATGCACTTAACCTGAATTTTCTGCTTGTTACATTATATGTGATGTTCAGTCAAAAACAATTACTTAAATTAACATTATTATTAGTATTATTATTATTCATAACATGGCTCCCTACTGTAGTGGTTTGAACAACTGATCTGTGGTTACTGTGTCCCTGCAAATTCAACAATGCGCCTCAATGCAAAGCATCAAATAAACATTTTTATTATCAAGTCATTCGACCTACTGGTTGAATCACCGTAGCTCTGACAGTGAAGCACACTCATTTTTATTGGTAGTCACCTTGTGAGCAATGTTCCCTCTAAGCTGCGCACGTGCGCAATTCAACCTGCCAACACGGACGATGATGCAATTCTACACCGCAATCATCGAGTCCATCCTCACCTCCTCCATCACCGTGTGGTACGCTGGAGCCACTATCAGGGACAAACAGAGACTGCAGCGTGTTGTGCGCTCTGCTGAGAAGGTGATTGGCTGCAGACTCCCATCTCTGCAGGACCTGTACACCTCCAGGACATTGCGGCGTGCAGCTCGGATCTCAGCTGACCCTTCTCACCCTGGACACAGTCTGTTTGACCTGCTCCCCTCAGGCAGGAGGCTTCGGTCCATTCGCACCAGAACCTCTCGCCATAAGAACAGTTTCTTCCCCTCTGCTGTTGGACACATGAACAATAACCGTATGACTGTCCCCGCCACAAACACAGGACCCTACGCTGTGTCACTGCATCATTCCATGTTTGGCACTGATCACCACCTGCACTCATGTATATATCTTTCTACGCAGCACTCATAATTCTTATTCTCATGTATATATCTCATGTATATCTCATGCACATATCTTTCTACGTAGCACTTTTAATTCTTATTCCTACTTTTATTTTTTTCATGTCTATTTAAGTGCTATTTATGACAGTTTGTTTGCACTGAAGCACCGCAGCAATTTCCTAATGTTGTAAACCTGCTCAACATTTGGCAATAAACCCCTTTCTGATTCTGATTCTGATTCTGATTCTGAATTGCGCACTGTTGGCACGGTCTCTGCGCAGAGAAAATCTGTGTTGCGCACACAAAAAGAATTCTAACCTGAATTGAAATTAAAGTAAACCAATCAAAACATGGCATTTAGTTGTTAAGAAACGGAGTGACGGCGTGTTTGAGATGTGAGAGATTTGAGGCGTTTAGAGCAAATCTTGTGTAGTTAGTGTGTAGTTAGTGTGTAGTTAGTGTGTAGTGTAGTCAATAGTGTTGTTGTGTGTGTCAGAACAATGAGGCGACTGCTGAGTGTTACAGGTGTTACAGCAGTGACACATCTGCTGCTGTCAGGCCTGCAAGTATCAGGCTGTTGTTCTCCTTCATCTCATAGAGGACAGGAATTATTTTTTGGAGCGGCACAAATAATTTGTGTAGCATCAGATTTGATGCAGAACAGCTGATTGTTCTGTAAATAGTTTGAAATGTTTATTTTAAAAAAACACCTTGGCTGCATTTTTAGGTAAACAGCTGCAAAAAACTTTGTTTGCATAACTCAGTTACTTTTTTGAAGAAGTAACTATATAATTAACTGCCCAACTGTCAGGGGTTTTGACATTTATTTTCACAAGTAAGAGAAAATAAGACACTTGCAGACCAAATCAGAGAGTTTTAAGACATGCGCATGGGTGTGTGCCTCTCAGCAAAATCACACACACAGAATGCATGTCTTGTTCCTTTATTTATAGGGTAAGAAACTGATTACATAGTACTTCCTCTTTTCAGTTACAGGAGGAGAGTTCAGGCATTATCTCAACCTGTCTGACCTTTCAGACTGGGGTAAAGAATACAGAAGTTTATCATGCTTATCTGACATCACAGATACTAAAAAAGAATACATTGCGTTTGTGTTAACAAATAGACTCAGTTACGTGAAAATATATGAACACTAGAAAATAAAACACACTTGATTATATTGTATTTGAATATAAAGCACATTTGATTATACTTGATCATATTGCATAATAAAAATCCTCTATCACCAACATTGGTCATTATTTACTGTATGTTGCAGACAGAGTTACAGACTCTCTCCCAGACCACAGACTCATAATACAAGTCAGAGCTTTATAAAAAAAAAGAGAAAGTTGTGTTTTCAAAATTGGAGTTCAAGTTTTTTTTTTCCTTCCAATAGTGTTAACATACTACACACGTCATGAACAAGATTTTTTTAAATTTTCATTGTAAGTGGGCTAAAGCAGTTAATTAAAAGTAGTCCATCAACTGAAAGGTTTAAAATGTTCACACGTGTTGGACTGACTGAAGCTTCCAGTCACAGTGACTCAGTGTGTGTCAGTGAATGCATCGTGTGTGCTTCAGGCTCCACCTAGTGGACTGATAGCAGAGCAGCTGATGAATTTGAAGAGTGTGGCCTTTTTGCACACAGCCTGTAAATGTCAACAACAAAAGGAGTGTGTAAAACATGTATATTGTAGTGATGCAGTGTACTGTGTATATTTATACTGGCAGTATGGAACATGATTATTTGGAAATGCCTAAAATGGAAATGATCATATACTGTGAGGTGAGGTGTGGACAGTGGTTGTGCTTTTGTAACATTGAGGCAAGGACAGTGATTAGTGTTTAGGGGACACATCATTGGTTTTTATTAAAAAGAAACAGTTTCTCCACTGTGGCAGGTCGTAGGCGATTTTTTTTTTCTAAACTGTCTCTAACTCTCACTAACCGCAACTCTCCATCAAACGCCCACATTTTGTCTGAGGGGTTTATATCGCTGTCATAGCTCGCGGCAAAGTTCGAACCGCTTCCTGAACCAGTCACGTGGTACAGCCGGGCAGCGAGGCTTCGGACGTCATCATTTTCAGCTCCTCCCATAAATGAAGCAAGCCTGGATACGCGCTTCGCGGAAACGCCCCCTCCATTACTCGACACACACTTCGAAGCCTCGATACAGAACGTCACATCACTAGTTAAAGCTGAGTAAACACTGACCCCAGACCAGCACCGTGATAAAGTGAGCTGCTGCTGCTGAACTTGAACAGGTAACAAAGTGATGAGCAGTCAGGCTGCAGGTTTCTACCTGTTCATGTTTCTACAGTAGAATCACTTTGAAGTGTCTTTGTGCTGTTTCATCTTTGATTTGTGTTCATAAACACTCAGAGAAACATCACGTGACCTCATCAGGATCTGTGTTGGTGTGTGGGGCTGTACCTCAGCTTTATGTTGTTACATGCTCATTTGTTCATTTTAACATCAAAGTAATGTTATGAGGAGTAATGAAGTAACGTACTCCATTACTTTTAATCAAAGTGTTCTGTGTAATATGTGTAATAATGACTGTTTTGAGTAATGACCAACACTGATCACAACAAAGAGGAAATGCCTCCAACATGCACAAACATTTGAGCCACAACATGCAGTTAATGTGCACAAATGTCTTTGATATGCTGCTCAGTGATGGTGGTGACTGTCAGAGCAGAGCTACTGAGAATCAATAAGTAATATCAATGATGGGATCAGAATCACTAAATTCTTCTCATCCCTGTCAGTATCATACATGTGCTGTATAATGTGATAAATGTAGAGGTGCTGGCTGTTCTCTCACTCTGCTGTTTAGCTGTAAAGGACGCCTCCCTGCCTTTGTCTCATTCATGACCTTTAATAGTCTCTTCTAACATGCAGAGATCTGTATGATCTGTTTCATAGAGTCTAACCAGCCTGTACAGGTAACAACAACAGTCACTGCATCACTGACACACAAACGTCATCTCTGTCAATAACAACATTCATACATGGAATAAAAACACATCAGTGGATCATTGCTGGAGCTGATGTTAGTGCTCCTGGTGCAAAGGCTCTCAGTTTCCTCCTTGAAATAAGTGTTTACATTGTTGTTATATTGTTGACCCACTATTGATCATGTGACTCATCACATGATCATTGGTGAGCGTCATCCAGATCACAGCTGAAGAAGCTTCTCTGATGAAACGTCTTCCAGAAACTTAAAGACGTCTCTTTTCTCTCCAAGCTCCTTAGATCACATGACCTGGATGACTGAACCTACAGACATATTGACCTGGTTTCATGGTCACATGACAGGTCAGAGGTCAGCGACTGTAACTCAGTTCCTCCTGTTAATGTGAACTCACTGAGTGTTTGTGGTTTACCTCTCAGACTGACTGAAGACGATGATGGAGGAAGAGGAGGACAGAGCAGAGTCTGCAGGGTCCAGCTGTCCGTCTGTGAGGAGTGACCGGTCCAAAGATGAAAATCCACTCTTAAATGGTGAACATGGAGCAACGAGGTCAGAGAGCTGTGATGACTCCTTTACATGTTTGTGTTTCCTGGATAAATATGACCTGAAACATCCTCAGATTGTTACAAAGATTCATTAAAAAGAAAACAATGAAAGAGAAAAGATCCAAATGTTCGACTTGGTCATTTGCTGTTTGAGGACAGTGATGCTCATATCTGTGGGGAAAGTGTGACCTGAGTGGGTTCATGTTTGTCTTTAAAGAACAGAGCTGCTCTGATTCTCTTTGTGTCTGATCTGTTAAACAGTCTGAGAGGTCACACAGAGACCCAGCAGCTAAAGCCTGGATCATACTGGCTGCTGTTACTCCATCAGGACAACACTGAACCACAGTGGTGTGGATGTAGTGGATAAATCCCACCATACTGATGCTCAGAGTTAATCACAGGGAACAAAACCAGATGTTACCTTCAGATTGTGACCTTTGGAGTGGACGATGCAGATTTCAATAGAGAATAAATGTTGTTGTTTTTCAGCTGTGAAGAAAGAATCTAATTTTCTGAACTTAAGAATTTATGATGCTGGAAACAACATGGAGACTATAACACAACATTTCCACTGTGTTCATAGAATGAATGTAAAACTGTCAGACATTCATTAAATATGCAAAATGTCTACAGAAGCATCAGAGGGTCAGACGTGAAGCACTCAGTGATTTTGATCAAATGACTCATCAGTTATTGATCTGTACTACACTGATCTACCACGTTAGTAAAGCTGGTGTTCTGGTGGTGGAGGGAGACTCGGATCATGTTCTGGTTTTGGAGCAGTGATCTGCTGATGGTTCAGTTTGATGAGCTTCTTCAAAATCATCCCTGACATCACCACTGAAAGGACGTCCATGAAAACAGACTGAAAATTACTGATATGTTCACAATCTGAGAGTTTAAAACTTGACAGACTTGATTCAGATGAAGTTATTTGAGCAGAAACTCCTGGATCTTTATCCTGTGTTGATCTAATCCTTCATGGTTCCTCCACAGAGTGGAGCAGCAGAGCTCAGAGGGTCCCAGTGGTCAGTCTGCCCAGCAGCATCAAACACAGCTGGACTCCATATTTATGGTCTGTACATGTACAACAACTACTTTATTATTAATATTAATAATAATGCTTTTATTTATACGTCCCTTTCAAAACACCAAGGACTCTGTGGACTAAATGACCAAAAGAAAACAAACTTTGAAATCAGACGGTGCAAATGTGATCACAGGGAAACGTTTTAAACATCGAGGCTTTAAACAGAAACCAACGTGAAACAGTTTGTAGTCGAGATCAGTGGGAATGAAGCTGAATAACTGTTTCTTCAATATCTTTGAGCTCTTAAAAAAAAATAAAAATACAAGTGAATTGCACATTTCAAGTATTGAGTCTATTGCACCGTTGACTATTTACAAAAGTATTGCACAAAAGGTATTGCACAGTGAGGTGAAGAGGCACTACAGCTTAGTTGTTCCCCCCTCCTTTGTCCTCCTGTTTCCCCTCCCTCTCCCCTCCAGGGAGGAGTTAAACAGTCTGATGGCGTGTGGGACAAAGGAGTTTTTAAGTCTGTTAGTTCTTGTCTTTGGGAGAAGCAACCTGTCACTGAACAGACTCTTCTGATTGTTTTTTTTTTTTTTTCTTTTTTTTTTAAATGACATCAGAAACAGCAGTATGCGACATTACGTGATGGCAGAGCTTCAGTTCATCCTTTGTCATTTTTTTTTTTTTTTTTTTTTTTTTTTAATAAATAGGACAGGGGGAATGAATGAGAGAAAGAAAGAAAACCAAAGGGGAGAAGAGACGGTGAGAAGGGGGGGGAAGAGAGAGAAAAAAAAAAAAAAAGAACTCCTGGGTCACCTGTATGGAGAAAAAAAAAAAACAAACAAAAAAAACAAACAGAGGAGACAGCAAACAACAAAGAGCAACATAATAATAGAGAAAACAAAGCACCATCACAATAAACTAGCTAGTCATAGATATCAATATTTACTAAATAATAAACGATATTGTGCAGCACGCAAGATAGACAGCGCACAGTGTGCTTTGAGGCAGCAGCCAAGAAAGCTTTAGTCCGCGTCTGTGAATACCCATGTGTGCATACCTGTGTGGATCAGCATGCTTGCATTCCAAAGGTTTCTCCATGTAATGATCTGCTAGGGAGTGTGGGGGGGCCACAGCCCCGTCCTCCAGGGTGTGAAGCAGGTATGGAGGAGATCAAAACTCCAGACATCCAGAGGCCCCCAGAACACAAGAGACCATGGAAGACCAACAGAGGGGCAGCCGCGCCACTGTTCCAGTAAGAGCTGAGGAGAGTCCCAGATGAGGGCTCGCCCAGCAGCCGCGGAGCAGAAGCCAGGGGGAGTTGCAGTGACGCGCCCGTGAGCTCCGCCGGCCCCCAGCTGTGCCTGAGTGACCGAGCCCCAGGCCGAGAGGCCGGGGGCACCCCACCTCCAAAGGGGCCCGAGCGAGCCCCAGGCCCCGACAAGCGGCCGCCAAGGAGTGAGCCGGTGTGTACCCGGACGCCCACCCCCAGACACAAAGAACCACCAACACACCGACACCTGAGGGAGTCCGCCACCGGCAGGGGAAGTGGTGGTGGGTGGAGATAGGCCTCCAAACCTTGGAGGGCCTGAGGTGTCCCCAGAGAGGTGGTGTCTGATACCCAACCTGACATATAGACACAGACATACAGGCACACACAGACACAAACATCCATTCCCACCCTCATGCTCTCATATGCACTCACTCCACACTCAACCAACGTGGAGACAGACATAAAGAGACGCTGTACACACAATCACACTCCCCAAGCGTACTCTACAAACCGGGTCTAGGTACCCTTGCCCCTGGAGGGGGGAATTGCACCCAGACCCAGGTGGTGTTACCCTTTTCCCTGCGGTGGGGAGAGGCAGACCACCCCGACTCCGCAGCAGCAGGGAGGCCCCACACCCCAGACCGCAGTCGGACGGCCAACTCCTCCTACTAGCCCTCCCGCTCCAGCAGGCCGCAGAGAATGGGGGTGGGAGAAGACTCCAAACCTCCCTCCACCCGCTCATTGTAGTGTTGATGCATATGTGTTCTAAGGTGCAATTAAAACCCAGGAGGGCATGGAGCTACCTGCCAAGGAGCAGCAGGTAAGCGCATAGTCCCTCCTGCTAGCGCTCAATGACTAAGTGTATTTAAAATTGAGAGGTGGGCAACGACGTCAGGGGTGAGGTATACACCCTGATGGTAATTTGGACTCCGTGATTGTGCCCACCCCCAAGATCCTATATGTATGTGTAATGAGAGTGTGAATAATGTGAATGTCTAAGTTGTGGGATAAAATTGAGGCAGAGGCAGCCAGAAGGGGACAGGGGGGGGGGGGGGGGGTAGCCTCCTCTGCACCCTGGTGACATACCCCCACTCCAAGGCCCTGCATGTGTGGGTGGTTGTGGAGGAGCGGGAAGAGGGAGGCAGCTGGAGATGGGGAGGGAAGGAAGGGAGGGGCAGGTAACCCCTCCCTGGGGCCAGCTCCCCCGCTGACCCCAGTAGGCACTCCCACCCTCCGCGACCCGCCAGGGAAGGGGGGCCCAGGCCCATCAGACCGGGGCCCAGTGCAGTAGCGCCCTCCGGCTCCACAGAGCCCTGGACAGTCCACCCAACCCCACCACAGAGAAAACTGCACCCACCCCACCATCCACACATCTTCCAGACTACATAAGATGGTAAACGCCCAGGCTGAGATCTTCCTCCACCTCTCCTGTATCTCCCCCTCCTGCAGAGAGTTCCTGAAGAGAAGAAAGCTCCTGCAAGATGTGACCATCCCCCCCACCAGTTGAAGAGCCCCCCAGGCGGCTCGACGCACCGGCGGCACCCTGCTCCAGGGCCGGGCCCCCATGCACCCACCCGCCCACAACCCCGGCAACACACCAACCAGGACCCAAGCCCCCGAGGCCCGGCCCGGGCCCCAGCCCAGAGACGGAGCGCCCCCAGAACCTCACGCCCATCCCGGACCCACCCAGGGGCAGCCAGGTTGCCAGGTCAGTAACCCACGTCCGTCAGCACAGACCCTCCCCTAGCCCCGCTGCACGCAGCCGCGAGGAAACAGTCACCTGAGAGCCAACAGAGCCCCCAACCGGACGTGACCGCTACCCCGGGTTGAGCCCCCCAAGGAAGATGCCTCCGGGGAACCCCCCGACGCCCTAAGCCTGTCCCTACCCCCTCACCAATCACAACAGTGAAGGCGGGACCAAACTATGACCCCCCACCCCCACTAGGTGATGGAGCTGATAAAAGGGGCCCAGAGCAATTGATCTGATGTGGTGGCAGAGGCTGTGTCAAGACTAATGTAATCTAATAGATAATTTCTATATTGGTTAGAATTAAGATTATTTTTATTTTTCCAGTTCATGAGGACTGTTTTCTTGGCTATGCATAGGGCAGTGAAGATCATATGGGCTATATTCTTTTCTGAAGTGACATTATCTAAGCTGCCCAGTAGACACACTAAGGGGGAAGTTGGAATGTTACATTTCAGACACTTTGATAAGTCTTCACATATCTCGCGCCAAAACTTTTGCACTGGTGGACAGAACCAAAGAGCGTGGATGTAATTGTCTGGTGTATTGCCTTGACAGTGTGAGCAGTTGTTGGAAGATGTAAAGCCCATCTTGAACATCCGATGACCTGTATAGTGCACTCTATGAAGTATTTTGTATTGTATTAATTGCAGACTGGGATTTTTAATTAATTTAAAAGTTTTTAAGCAAATCTGAGACCAGAAGTTTTGGTCTAGGTTGACTGATAAATCTGCTTCCCACTTTGCAGTAGGAAGGGATATTGATTCATCTAATTTAGAAAGTGTTCTGTATATTTTAGATAATAATTTGGGGGATTTAAGAGTAAGAAAATGTGCCGCACTTAGTGGTGTTTGTAATTCAACTTGACTGAGGTTAAATTTCTTTTTTACTATGGATTTAATTTGTTGATATTCTAAAAACCTTGTCTTGTTGATCCCATATTGTTCAACTAGTCTGTCAAATGGAATAAATTCTGTTCCCTCTAATATATGTTCTAAGTATTTAATTCCTTTACAACTCCATTCTGGGAAATTAATCATATTATTGTTTTGTAATATGTCAGGGTTATTCCAGATAGGTGTACGTTTGCATGGGATTAATGAAGACTCCGTTATTTTTAGAAACTCCCACCATGCTGTTAGAGAAAAGCTGATGTTGATACTTTTAAAGCATTCATGTCTTTTGATGTTTGAGCTAATAAATGGTAGGTCTGAAATCTCTAGATCCTTGCATAGTGCCTGTTCAACATCTAGCCAGGGCTCATCTAAGAAGGTATGTTTTAACCATTCTGAGATGAACTGAAGCCTGTTGGCTAAGAAGTATTGGTGAAAATTAGGCAGATCTAATCCTCCTCTATCCTTGGTTCTTTGTAGCGTTTTTAAGCTAATACGCGGGGGTTTATCTTTCCAAAGGAATTTGGAAATATATGAATCCAGAGATCTGAACCAATCTTGTGATGGTTTGTTAGGGATCATCAAAAATAAGTAATTTATTTTTGGCAAGATCATCATTTTTATAGTGGCGACCCTTCCCATGAGTGATATGGGTAAAGATTTCCATCTAGTCAGATCGCCTTCTACTTTCTTTAGAAGTGGGATGTGGTTTAGTTTAGTTAAGTCTGAAAGCTTAGGAGAGACATTAATACCTAAATATTTAATATTTCCGGATTGCAGTGGGGCAGAGGAAGAATTATGGAAGGAGCAGTTAATGGGGAGAACTGTAGATTTTGGCCAGTTAATTGAATAATCTGAAACTCTTGAAAACCAGTTTATTAAAGTAATTACCTCAGAGAGGTTGGTTTGTGTGTTTTGCAGAAAAAGCAACACATCATCTGCATAGAGACTGATTTTATGTTCTATGTTCTTACATTTTATGCCCTTAATTGTTGTAGCCTGTCTAAATGCTGCTGCTAGAGGTTCGATAAAAATTGCAAAAAGTGAAGGGGAGAGTGGGCATCCCTGTCTGGTGCCCCTCAGGAGACAGAAGCTGTCTGGTCATTTGTTCTGATACGAGCCGTTGGGGAATTGTATAATATTCTTATCCAGTTTATGAAAGAGTTTCCAAAACCAAATTTGTGTAAAGTTGCGAATAAAAATTTCCAATTAACTCTGTCAAATGCTTTTTCTGCATCTAGAGATAATATTATGGCTTCGATGTTTTTATCGTATGAGTAGTCTATTAAATTAAGTAATCTACGAGTGTTTGTTGAGGAGTGCCGACCTTTTATGAAACCAGTTTGGTCAGGATGAATTAAGAGGGGGGTCATTTTCTCTAATCTCTTTGAGAGAGCTTTGCAGATTATTTTAAGGTCTACATTTAAAAGAGAAATTGGACGATAGCTTGAGGGAAATAAAGGGTCTTTGCCTGGTTTTAGCAGGAGACTAATGTTGGCAGAATTCATATTTGGTGGTAGTCTGCCCTTTTCCTCGATTTCCTGCAACATGCTGTGGAATACTGGTGCCAAAATTGTCCAGAATTCTTTGTAGAATTCTGCAGGGAAGCCGTCTGGACCTGGAGCCTTATTATTGGGCATACTTATCAGGGCTTCCTGGAGTTCACTTGGCGTCAGTGGCGAATCCAGTTCCATTGCTTGACTGTCTAGTAATTTTGGAAGAGTTACGTTGTCAAGAAACAGATCAATTTCATTTTTAGATGGGTTTATTTGTGGTGAGTATAAAGTTTCATAGAAATCCCTAAAAATGTTGTTTATTCTTCCTGGATCATATATTGTGTTCCCCGATAAATCTTTAGCAGCACATATAGTTGTTTTTTCTTTATTTATTTTTAGCTGGTTAGCTAGAAATCGACCTGATTTGTTACTGTGTTCAAAATTCTGCAAGCGAAGTCTTTGTATAAGGAATTGTGTTTTTTTATTAATAGTTTCATTTAATTCTAGTTTTGTTTTGCATATTTTGTTCAATGTTTCCTGATCTTGGTGGGACGCGTAGGCTTCTTCTAGTGATTTGATGTTTTTTTCTAATTCCTGAATATTTTTGTTTTCTTCTTTCTTTTTGTGTGATGAGAAAGAAATTATTTTACCTCTCATCACAGCTTTCCCTGCTTCCCATAGAACAGAAGCTGATATTCCGGGAGTGTCATTAAAGTCTAAATATGAAGTCCATTCCTTTTTAAAGTATTTAATAAAGTCTTCATCTTTAAGTAGTGATATATTAAATCTCCAGTTTTTACTTGGCGTAGTGTTATTCTTGTGCATTAGTGTTAAAGATACAGGAGCATGATCGCTGACAGCTATAGGATGAATCTCAGTGTCTGAAATGTCACACAGCAGTGAGCTGCTGACCAAAAAATAATCCAGACGAGAGTAAGAGTGATGAACATGCAAGAAAAAAGTATATTCCTTACTGTTGGGGGGAAGGGAGCGCCATGCATCGCGAAGGCCAAAGTCGCTCATATACTGTTTGATTATATTTGTGGATTGCCAATTGCGCTGAGTTCCTGTTGTGTTGAGCCTATCCATTTCTTCATTTAGTCCAAGGTTGAGGTCACCGCCAAGAATGAGTGTGCAATCAAGGTGTTCAGAGAGTGCACTAAAAAAACCGTGGAAGAATGAGGGTTCATCAACATTTGGACCATATATACTTACAATACATAGTTTTTTGTTCAATATTGATAGTTTAATAATTAGAAATCTACCCTCTGGATCTATAACTGTATCGAGTACTGTAAAATTAACATTTTTATGTATTAAAATTGCTACTCCCCGTTGTCTAGAATTATAACAGGCTGCAAACACGTTAGGAAACTCAGGTGTTTTAAGTTCATTTAAACCTGTGACAGGTTTGTGAGTTTCTTGTAATAAAACAACATCTGCCTGTAGTTTTTTAAGCTGGTTAAATATTTTTAACCTCTTTCCTCTGGTGCCAGCTCCATTTACATTCCATGTGACAAACCTCAGCATGCCCTTAATTGTGCGTGTATGTCTAATGATGTATGCTGGGTGTTTCGTTTAGACAGGTGGAGAGAATATGGAAACATCCCTTGTTTATAAATAGAAAGAGAAAAAGAAGTGTGGTGAGAGACTCCATAAGTCTGACTATGTGTGTGAATATTCACTAATATGAACAAGCGTGGCTTGCTTATGTGTCCTGCAAGTCTGTGCGTGCTGTGAGGCTGTTGTGAATGTGCTGCCGTTGAGCTGATGTGTTTGCGTGATCGTGTTGTGAAAATATGGAGAAATAGAGGGTGTTGTTTGTAGGTGAGTGGGGAAGTAGGTGATCACAGCAGTGAAAGACAAGAGAAAGAAAGAAACCGCATGAACTGTGAGCAACAACAAAAAAAAGGAAACGAAACGGAAACATTCCAATTAAAGCAATGACGGAGGGTGACGGTGTTATATCTGCTATGACATCATATTGATATTACTAGCTTAAACTCATGTTAAAGGAGAGAGTGTGAATGAATAAGAAAAGAGTGTAGCGGGTTCTTATCTGGAGTGCAGTCAGTATAACCACGGTGTGGTGCCGGGGTCGCGGTACAGCTGTCCGTCCACGTAGAGCCGGTCCACGGCGATGACAGCACGGGAGCCTTTCTGGATGAAGCTACGTCGAACTGGGAACAGGACCTTGCGTCGTTCCAGGATCTCTTTGGGGAACTGGTCGTTCACGCTGAAGTCCGTTCCTTTCAGCTCTCTGCCGCGACTCTTCACCTGTTCCTTCTGTTTGAATTGACTGAATTTGGCCACAATAGGCCGTGGTCTCCCGGTCCGCGACCGCGCGCCCCCCAAGCGATGTACTCTATCGAAGTCGATGTTCTTTACGGTGTCCTCCGGCAGCTTCAGGTGGATTTTAATGAAGTTTTTCACCGTTGCCTCTGCGTCCTCTCCGGCAGTTTCTGGAATACCAGAAAACACAAGATTATCTCTCATGCTACGGGCTTGTAGATCGATAACGGACTCTTTTATTTTTTTATTTTCAATGTTTAGCTGGGTCACGTTATCGGTGAGAGATTTAACCGACTCCCGTAGCGTGGCATTTTCAGCGGCAAGCGTTTCCACCTGCCGCTGGCTGAATTCCAGGGATTCTCTCAGAGATTTAAATTCCCGGTGTAAAATCTCCACCAGGGACAGCCTCGCATCGAAACTGGACAATCGCTTGTCGATTGACTCCAGGATTTCTGCGATGTCTTTGCCGGCAGGCGATGTTGTACCGGGGGAGTCTGCCTGGCGACTTCTCTTCGATGACGGCGTCTCGATTTTGGCCGGGGAAGATGCACTCTGGGCCTTATGCATTACTAAATCTTGAAAACAGCGGTCGATGTAATCTTGGAGAGCGTCTAAACTCTCCCCGTTGTCCTCCAGGGTGTTAGAGATGATAAAACAGATGTTGTTAGTTATATGACAATTGATTAGTATATTTGGTAATACTGAAGCTTGGAAAACCTTTGTTAAACTCTATGCTACCATTTGCTTTTTCTCCGCCAAAATCTCCGGCGTCTGACGTCACCTACAACATCACTTCCGTCACTTACCTCACTTCCGTCACTTACCTCCTCCTAGTAAAGTCTTGTAATGTGAAGATAGAAACAAGGCAGCAAACAGCTCCATGATCTGATCTTAATGATGTTGTTTTTATTCCTGTCTGTCAGAACTGGATTGGAAACTATCAAAGGTCTAAAAACAGCCTCGACCCTCCCACAGAGCAAACTTTACACACGTCATCTTTCAGCTACAATCTTTGTTGCAGGGATCTTCTGCCAAACAAGGCTGAGAGAAGATTTCTTACAGCTGTCATGTTGATGCTGTTTCAGTCTTTGGGCAAACACACTCATATATTAGGGCTGATATCAGGGCTGCACAAGTTCTTTGTGTTTGTGATCATGAATAACAGAAGTGTGCCTGTTGAAGATCATGTTGCTACATTATTATATGTCCTGTTATTGTTCTGTGTTATATTCAGCTTTCAGCATCCTTTCCCAGCCCCTGTTACACCATCCATACAAAGCCAATCTGACTGTGAGCCAATGTGTTTGTTTGTGTTGGATCAATAGATTTGACAGAATTGGTTCATCCAGAGGGAAACAGTCCAAATTCAGATCTGAAATTATTTATATATATATATATATATATATATATATATATATATATTTTTTTTTTTTTTTTTTTTACATACATAGTTTTTTGTTGCCTTATGGTAAATGGTAAATGGTAAATGGCCTGTATTTATATAGCGCCTTACTAGTCCCTAAGGACCCCAAAGCGCTTTACATATCCAGTCATCCACCCATTCACACACACATTCACACACTGGTGATGGCAAGCTACATTGTAGCCACAGCCACCCTGGGGCGCACTGACAGAGGCGAGGCTGCCGGACACTGGCGCCACCGGGCCCTCTGACCACCACCAGTAGGCAACGGGTGAAGTGTCTTGCCCAAGGACACAACGACCGAGACTGTCCAAGCCAGGGCTCGAACCGGCAACCTTCCGATTACAAGACGAACTCCCAACTCTTGAGCCACGATTGCCCGATTGTTCCAAGCGCTGTCACCAATCTTTGCATTTTGTTATTATCTCATGACACTTGTTTAATCAGCTACCATCTCTCCTGTGGACTTTTTAATGTCTACAGTCTCAGACCAACACAGCCCTGCCCTTCCCATATTAGATTCTTGATGAATGTGTGTTGTTGTTATTCAGCCTGGTTCAATGTGCCCCTTTTTAACTTTGAGCACCCGCCCCTTTAAACCTCTCTGCACAGCCCTGCACTGAACTCACTATCTTCTCCCTCTAACAGCCTCCACGTGTTCTCACTGTAATTTCCCCTCATGAATGAATTTATGCTGCACTAATGTGAATGTTTGCAGGGAAATCAAACGCATTTCACACGCAGTACTCGAGCTGACTTACCTTTGTTTGAATGACGACTTGTACGCGCTGACTCCACAGATAAGGTACGAAAATATATCAGGCTACGTCTTCAGGGTTTCTACTCCACGGCCGTATTTCATACGGGTCCACATTTCCACTGCACGCTATTTTCTGCAAGTACCGCCGCTTCGCCTCTGGACGCAATCGGTCTCTATACAGTCCATTCTCTTTTGAGCTGCTTTTAAGCATCTTGTAATCGTCGTTCCAACACAGTGTGTTTGTTTTGATTCGTAGACCTCGAAAATGGTGCCGCGCTCCCACAATGCATTGCGGCGTGACGTCAACTCCAAAGCCCTATAGAACATGTTCTTTTTCATTGTCAAAATTATCAGGAATAAAGAAGAAAACTGATTCAAAACCTGTGGAACCTGCCAAAAAACAAGTTTTACTGCAAAGGATTTCTAGATGTGAAGGTTTTGTGGCTTTTTTCAGTTTCTAAAACAAACTCATTTGTACAGAAGGATATGAGGATGTATATGTCCGGTGGTGGGTTTTTTTCTTCTTGATTTAATGTATTCATTTATCTCTTCACTTAATCTTTCTTTATGTTTTTTTTTTTTTGATTTGGCATGAGCGATTTCCGGTCCTCACTCCAAGCCAGTTGGTGGCGGTAATGCACCACATGTTCTATCACAGCTGCGTCCGAGAGGACAGGAAACGTCTGTATGCGTCTGCAAACCAGGTAACTACACTCAGCTGAGCCTCTCTGCTAGTCGTTATTAGTTGGAGGGTTTTGCGTCACTTTCTCTCGGCTTGATAAAGGGCTGTATAGAAATCTCTGGTACGTAACACGTAACGTCATTTTTAGGGAGCGTCGCAGAGAAGTGAGGCTGTTTCTTTGTTTTTGTCGAGTTTTGATTGAAGACATGTTTCCAGTCCGTTTTTTACTCGTTTGTTTTTTCATTAATAACTTTACATTATCACAGAGAACAAGAAGGCGCTTTGTTTGTCACATTCACCTTATGTCTGTGAAGGTTCTCAGTCATCCAGGTCATCGTAGTCAAAGGAGCTTGCAAAGAAAAGCGTCTGGACTTCTTTAAGTTACTTGAAGACGTTTCACCTCTCATCCGAGAAGCTTCTTCAGTTCTAAGGTCAAATGGTGGAGAGTCCCAGATATAAGCCTAGTGGGAGTTTCCCCCCACAGAGGGACAAAAGGACCCCCTGATGATCCTCTAATCGCCTGAGCCAAGGTGGGAAACTGGGTGTGGGTCCCAATCAGCCAGTTTCGGGTGAGTTCATTGTGAAACCTGGCCCCACCTTATCATGCGAATTCCTGAGGTCAGATGGCCCAGGATGTGAGTGGGCGTTAAGGCGTCTGGGAAGGATCTCAAAACTGGATTATAGATGGCAGAGAGTTGGTGTCGTAAACCCCGCCTCTGTTCAAAGATGGTCGCTCACAGTGGACATAGATGCTTCTTTCACTCCTCTTTCAAACCATCTGTCCTCTCTATCCAAAATGTGAACATTAGCATCCTCGAAAGAGTGTCCTTTATCCTTAAGATGCAGATGGACTGCTGAGTCTTGTCCTGTGGAGGTGGCTCTTCTATGTTGTGCCATGCGCTTGTGAAGTGGCAGCCACTTGGCAGCCACAGTGATAAATGGCTGAGATGGCTGCAGCTGTACGTGTGAGGTACCTACATGTTTCAAGATGAATTTGCAGAGATGTCATGTTTGGTGCTTACAGACATCACACTGCATTTTGTGATTTCGTAGCTATTGTTGTGATATTTCGGAGCTTCCCATAATCACCGTGACAGTCATTCATTTTAACATAACCTTTCTATTCCTTTCAGGGATCCTCATTTTTTTGGTACAGAAGATCAGCAGCTGTGTCGACAGGCAACAGGTAACGGCATGCTTTTCTGTTAGTACTGTAGACCTTGCTCTGGTGCTCTTTTTTAGTTTAACACAGTATTTTCATTTGCCGAAGTGTAAAAAGCTTGTTCCAGGAGAAACAAACTTTAGTGAGTTCTGCAAAATGATTCCCACCATTGCACACTCTGTCAGCCTCCAGTGTGCCCTTTTTTTGTCCTTTAACTGAAGAAAGTCGGTAGTCAGAACATATGAGATAAGTGAGATCCTCATTTTGCCTGCTTATTTCAAGATACAACATTTTCACAAACTGCTGTAGGATAACCTTGCTATTTGTCTTTTCCAACACTTCTACATTCATCCATATTTCCTTGTCTGCTTCTTTCCAGGTGAAAAGTACCTGAAATGGGTGAAAGATTTTGTTTCCAAAAACAAAAGCATGTGCGTTCACCTGAAGAAGCCAAGTGGTGCTGACCTGTGGATAGAAGAGCTTGAGAACACCAAATACAACGGGGATGATGATGAAGTTAACGCCTGGGGAAAATTCTACCTTCCCGAGATTGTAAAAATGCAGGTTATTGGTGTGGTAAAGGGCACCTCATGTCCATGTGACGAGCTTGTGCTGATGACGTGTGAGGACAAAAAGCTGTACGGCTATGACAGAGAGGAGCTGCATCTGGTGGCTTCCAGTTTCCTGGAACTATGTGACAAAACGATAGAGTATCCAGCATCCAAGCGCTACTACAATGGAGAGGCCTTCAAAGATATGGTGAGAAGTTAGACTGCTAAGAATAAGACTGGGGATGCCTAGTGTTAGAGATCAATCACCTGAGCTTTTCTTTGTATTGTTGTGTGTTCTGTTTAGACTGAGGAGGACTGGAAAAAAGTTAAGATGAGTGATGTGGGGAGGAAACTGCAGGAAGAACATAAAAAGCTGGTAAATGAAACCCAGTCAGCGTTCGTCAGCCTAATATCATAGGTGGGTATTGGAGCTGAGTATCATCACTGATTTCTAGAACCTGTTCAATTCCAATTCACAAGGTCCCAATTAGATTCCATTTAATTCTTACTCAGAGAGTCAGAAACATTATAATTCTGATCATTTATCAGTACTGACACTTGTGAAACTTCATCAGAGGTGTGAGCATCACAGCAGATGCTTTTGTGTCAAAGTAACTGAGGATAAAACACAAAACCATGAAGCAGATTTTCCTGGCCTAGCTTTTTACAGTAGATAACCTTAAAAATATTATTCTGCAGTAGAACAAAAGCAGACGAGAACCACGACTCAACAAATGTACATTGGCTGATGCTGCTGAAGTGAATCAGAGGTTTTAATAAGAGGTTTTAATAGAGACACAGCAGAGCATTTTGCAGTTTCACTTAATTTGAAAAAAATAAATAAAATTTGGTATTGAACAGCAGAAATGAGGCTGTCTTGTCGGAAGTCATTAAAAAAAATGGCTGTAAACAACGGTAGACTGCTTCATAACAAGCAAGCGAATAATGCCAAAAACAGAGATTTGAGATGGGAAACGGTGTTCTTAAAGTACACTGAGAGAGGCAGAGAGCTGTGCTGTGTTGTTTTTCTGTGTGTGTTTTAATGGTGGTGGAAGCAAACCAGCAAAAGTAAGAGGGAATTCATGACAATGTTTATGTCAAGCGAAATGTGTCTTCTTTTGCTGCTGGTTTGGTTAGAGAGAGACAAAACGTGCAGCTTCAGGATCTGAGCAGCTTTCAGCACCAACGGCATCACAGCTCAGACTTGGATTCAGGATTAAGCCCTTTATGTTTGACTGTAGTGATTGTAGCTCTGTCCTTGTTATTAATCGCTTTAGTCAAACACAGCTATTGTTTGCTGGGATGTGTATATCCTTGACAGTTTGTATCTCAGAGTTATCAAAGACACTGTGGATAATCATCAAGAGATTGTTGTTCTCTTAATAATGACCTATTTGATTGTTTGTTTTTTCTTCTTCTTACAGATTCTGGTATTTGGCCAAAAGAGAGCTTCACAATTCTTGGCTTCACCTGTGGTAGAAAAATGACTGAAGTTATGCAACACTCTCTAAAATTAAAGCTATGCAACGCTTTAACATGAATGGCGAAGGAGTGCATCTCTTTCACTGTCTCTTCCTGTCCTCTTCTCAGTCTTTGTTGTGGCACCTCTGCTATGTGTTATAGAAAGCACTTGGAATCATGTTCAATACAAAAACACCAAACTCGTGGGATTGCCCTAGCAAGCAGTTGGTAAAAACTAATTAAAACTGATATATATCAGCTTCACTTTCTAGCTGCAAAAGCACGTTTCTGCAAAAGCATGCAGTTTCCTGTCAGCACTTTTTGGCACAGAGTGTACTCAGAGTTAGGCCTTTCTTATATAAAGCAATATAATCAGCATATAAACATTTAAGATGATAAATTTAAAGCTCAACAGTAACTGCTATAAATATTATAACTACACATGTAGTGCTTTTGCTTAAGTAAATTATAGTTGGGATCATAATAAGAAAACATGTGTTTTTATTTTCTGTGTACCCTGGGTACAGACCAGTATAAATATGGGATTCTTCCCAATAAATGCTGTCTGATAATGCTTCATATTGCATTAAACACTAGATATGTAAGCAAACAAACAAAAACCCATAGAAGCCAGTTTTAATTATTAAATGTGACAATTACATGGAGATGGAAAGTAAACATGCTTATACACGTCTCTGTGATTACAGAAAATCCACACAGATGCTGTCAGAGCAGAGAATCTTTGATTTATCAGAATGATGAATGCAAATGATTTCATGAAATCTCACTCTTGTTCTGGGTTGTAAAATTCACCTGTCCAGTTAAACCGAATCCTTTGCAACACAGTTCTAAGAACCCTACCAACCTCATCCTCAGCTCTCTGCCTGTTATCCTTTTCAGCTGAGTATTCATCCACATGTGTTTCAACTTCTCTCTCATTTTCAAGCAAATTGCTCAGGCTCTCAGCTTCAGCACAGTTACCATATGGCCACTCTCTGAGGTCTTCTGTGTTCAAGCCAAACAAATTCTTACATGATCTGCAAGGCTTCATTCTGGCACCATCACGGAGACAAAAAGCCTCACACCTGATATTTCCAGGTACTTCAATTGTTCCATCAAAGTAATCTTTCTGGACTGTGTTTGGATAATAGGTCATCACCGCACCAGATACATATTTATGCCATTTGCTAAGACAGGAGGCAGCAATCATAATTTTCCCAGCGTTAGGACCTTTGGTGGACATGGAGACTCCGCAGTACCTTTCTGATTTGTTGGTTTGGGATTTTTGAGAAATGCAGATGGTGGACGAGACGAAAGCTGTTTTTTTATTATTCTCTTCTAAGTCCAAGTCTGTGAGGAGATCTTGCAGACTCTGCTTTATTTGCTCTTCATTCTCTGAGTTATTTTGCAGGACGATCTGAAAACAGTTACAGATCTGGTCAAAGTGTTGCACCTGATTATATAGTTGTTTTTCATAGAAAGTTGATCAACATGTTTGTTTCGCTGCTTGACTTGTTTAACTATGCAGGACCATTGGATGCTTTTGGTTTAGACATTTTAAGATAGGGGGTGAAACATGTCACAAAAATCTATTTAATTTTAAATCAATAAGCAAAAATCCATCTTTGTTCTCACTAATTTATAATTAAATTTGCTAATTGACCTTTTTTTTTCTATTTTGCTATGCCGGGCTGTCAAAACACGCTGAATTTAGAGTCTTTGAGCTTAACAGATCCAGCAGCTACACAGTGACAGCATCATATACGCCTTGAAGACTGTAAGCATCTCCAATAATGAGTCTGTTAGACATTATTTAGAACTAACAAATTCTGAAGCAAGTCTCCAGCTCTCCTGCAGTCTCTGTGTTTGGTGGAGAAGTATAGCTAGAAGCATATGTTGAAGTATAAGGTACAGTATGGATTTTCTTTGGATTTCTCAGTAAAAAAGCACTTTGCATTATACTTTCCTAAAAACTGGAAGTTTGTCAGATTGACTGAAAATGTGAGAAGAGTTATCTTACCATGTCGAGCACACAGGAGAAGGGACTTCGCCTGGGAAGCTGAGTCGAATACAACTTTAAAGGCCTGGGATATCTTCTCATTAAAGAACCCAAAACAAAAGGATTAGGGAAGATTTCTTCTGGAGAAAAGGGGATGTTGTTGATTTTGCCCAGAAACAACATGCTGTGAAGGATCTGTTGAGTGAAAACATATTTGCTTATTGTTAGTAGTGATAAACAGGACTGTCTTAAAAGTGTCAAAGGTAACACACCTCATCCACCAAGTGTTGACTTCCCGGAGTCATGTAAGAGCCCCGAACCATCCTCTTGGTAATCTTGTAGGCATTAGTTTTGAACCTCCTTTGAGAAATTGTTGTCTTCTAAAATGATAATGATCGAGCAGTTAGGGATTTAAAGACACAGGAGATCTGATAACTTTGGCTACAGCAGAGTCTGCAGACATACCTATTTTGCTCTTGGTCGGCCTATTTTAAACATGAGAGAAAACATAGTTAGTGAAATGTTGATAACATACAATGACTATCATTGGTGGCTGAAAAGATGCCAGGTAACAAGTGAAAAGCTGCTACTTACCATCGCCACAGTCTAAGAATGAAACAGGAAACACTGAGCGAGTTGCCTCCATCTTAAAGCTGTTGATCATGTGATTTAAAGGAAAGCCACACCCAGCTCTTTCCTGGAATTTTACTCGACTGTAGAAAACTGCTCCATTTGCCCCGCCCACCCATGATCTTTAATATCTACCAAAAACAACCTTTTGGTTGTCAGTAACCAGTCGATCGTTTTCGCGATTAAAAAATGACTTTGTGCGGCGGCGTTCCCACCGCGAGCAGAACTCCGGCTCAAAAACCGCTGTTTTTGAACACTTTTATTTACTTAAGCACTTTAATGGGCTTACTTTGAAACAAAGTGCGATTGAATGATTATTGTTATGTGTTGCCTTGAATTCGGCTATGCTGTCTGTTAGACAGCTGTTTTCCTTTATTGTTGTTTTTGTATTGTTTGTAGCGAACGCTACTGGAATGTATAGATTAAGCTACGTAGCCAAGATGATTAATGATTTAACTGTTGTACATTGGTTGATGATGATTTGCATTGTTACATAGGCTTGCAGAAAAATATATTTGTTTACCGGTAAACTGAATCGAACTTGATGTGCTAATGGACGTTTTTCTGACCTACAGGTCAGGTTTTGTTCCCTCCCTTTGAATTAATCTTCTTCATATTGAAGTGGCGAGCCGGTAGGACCATTCTTTGTTTCCCCTCTTTCCCCCACTTAGCCGTCTTTGGATTACGGACATATTTCCCCATTTGTATGAAGCTGGACCCTAAGGAGGAATACCTTAAAAGTGAACTTTAAAAAGAAGAGGACCAAAAAGGACTTTTGCACAGAAAGATCACAGCATTGATTTATTATTTAATTGTGGGCATTTATGTTGTGTGTTGTGTTAATTATTTTGTTCCATTTCCCCTGTCCTCCATTTATTCAATATATTTTTGGTACAAGATATTGCAGTCTTTGGTCTCATCATTCACACCATCTAGGCTCCATAAAGAACTATTTCTTCTGCGCATCAGTCAGTAAACTCATCCATTGAAATAAACTAGTCCTTAAATAACTTTGAGTTACACAGTGGCAAATGTAATAGAGAAAGACACAGGGCCACCTGAAATCTGTCGTCCTATCTGATTCAAAACCAACATGTAGGAGAATCTGGAATCTTTGATTTTGAGTTAAAAATAAAATATGGGTAAAATGCAGAAATGTTTTTACTAACATGTACTAACAGAGACTTGGAGGAGAGAGACCTAATGTTTAATAATCCACATTTCACTGTTTTACTCTTTGGTTCAGATGTGGATACTGTATTGTTCTTTCTTTGTGACTGTTTATGTTTAAGTTGTTTGTTGCTGGTTTTTAGTTTGTTTTTTGTCTGTTTGGAAGCTGACACAGTCTCTATGGAGATGGGTTTTTGGGGGGGGTAGCAGGAGGAGAGAAGCTGCAGAGAGGCGTGTAAGACTGCAACTCTGCTTCCTGGTCCCAACTCTGGATAGTCATATTTTGGGGGGTTTAATAAACTACTACTGCATGATGTAAAGCTGAAGTATTACACAGCTTTATGAACCTCCTGTTATCCTGGTAGACGAGTACAGCAATAAATCTTTTACTTGAACATCTTCTGGCTCCAATAAGCTTTGAAATGTGACCATGAAGTTAGAGACACACTGACTGAAACCCACAGCTGTGACTGTGGATCACATCCACACACAGTGTAGCTGCTGTCTCTGTGTGAGGTCTGTGTATATATGTATATACACTGAACAAAAATATAAACGCAACACCTTTGTTTTTGCTCCCATTCCCCATGGGATGGACGTAGAGACCTAAAATTCATTCCAGATACACAATATAACCATCCCTCCCAAACAGTGGTCACAAATCAGTCCAAATGTGTGGTAGTGGGCACATCTGCTATATTGAGATAATCCATCCCACCTCACAGGTGTGCCACATCAGGATGCTGGTCTGACATCATGAGTAGTGCACAGGTGTACCTCAGACTGCCCACAACAAAAGGCCACCCTGGAATGTGCAGTTTTTTGCGCTATTGGGGGTCTGGGGACCCAGAACCGGTCAGTATCTGGTGTGACCACCATTTGCCTCATGCAGTGCAACACATCGTCGCATGGAGTCTATCAGATTGTCAATTGTGGCCTGTGGAATGTTGGTCCACTCCACTTCAATGGCTGTGCGAGGTTGTTGGATATTCGTGGGAACTGGTACACGCTGTCGTATACGCCAAGCACATCCCGAACATGCTCAATGGGTGACATGTCCGGTGAGTATGCTGGCCATGCAAGAACTGGGACATTCTCAGCTGCCATCTGCCCTGAACAATGTGAACCATGATTCATCCGTGAAGCGCACACCTCTCCAACGTGCCAGACGCCATCGAATGTGAGCATTTGCCCACACAAGTCTGTTACGGCGACGAGCTGGAGTCAGGTCAAGACCCCGATGAGGACGACGGGCATGCAGTTGAGCGTCCCTGAGACGGTTTCTGACAGTTTGTGCAGAAATTGTTTGGTTGTGCAAACCAATTGTTCCAGCAGCTGTCTGGGTGGCTGGTCTCAGACGATCTTGGAGGTGAACCTGCTGGATGTGGAGGTCCTGGGCTGGTGTGGTTACACGAGGTCTGCGGTTGTGAGGCCGGTTGGATGTGCTGCCATATTCTCTGAAACGCCTGTGGAGACGGCTTATGGTTGAGAAATGAACATTCAATGCACGGGCGACAGATCTGGTTGACATTCCTGCTGTCAGCATGCCAATTGCACGCTCCCTCATTGCTTGTGGCATCTGTGGCATTTTGCTGTGAGACAAAACTGCACATTCCAGGGTGGCCTTTTGTTGTGGGCAGTCTGAGGTACACCTGTGCACTACTCATGATGTCAGATCAGCATCCTGATGTGGCACACCTGTGAGGTGGGATGGATTATCTCAATATAGCAGATGTGCCCACTACCACACATTTGGACTGATTTGTGACCACTGTTTGGGAGGGATGGTTATATTGTGTATCTGGAATGAATTTTAGGTCTCTACGTCCATCCCATGGGGAATGGGAGCAGTAACAAAGGTGTTGCGTTTATATTTTTGTTCAGTGTATTTATGCTTATATTCATATTCTCTTATTCCCCTTTATTTGATATCCTAATTCTGTGCTGTGTAAAAATTTGTCGGTGTTCTGCTGCTACAAACTGGATTCCCTGGAGGATAAACATGAGGGATTCATAAAGTTCTATCTCTCTGTTAAAATCCCCCAAAATAAATGAAATGTGAATTTCAGGCAGACATGTTTTTAAAAGAGTCACTTTAGAATAGAATAGAATAGAATAGAATAGAATAGAATAGAATAGAATTCAACTTTATTGTCATTGCACATGCACAGGTACAGGGCAACGAAATGCAGTTTGCATCCATCCAGAAGTGCTTTAGTGATATAGATATATTACAATATATATTAGCAATAGTATAGATATGTGAGTATATTACAGAAATGGGTCTATTATGGTATGTTATAATGTACACGGTATGAAGTATGTTGTGAATATTCTATAACTATAAGTATGTACAGGCTGTAGTGAGTACAAGCTATGTACAGGATATGAACAGGATATAAATATGAAAAACTATACAGAATATGAAATAAATAACTTTACAGGAATCTGAGATATACAGCTATACAGAAATGGGAACTATGCAAGTTGTAAACAGTTGTAGGGTTAAAGATTATTGAATGTACAGAATGATTATTTACACAGAGCTATGCAGTAGTGCAGTTAAGATAAGTGAGGGTGTAGATAGTTTCTACAGAGGCTATATAAAGTGCTAGTGGTTGTGAGTGGTGGTTCAGTCCATGTTATTATTGTGTGTTTGAGGGTACAGTTGTCCATTGTGGGTGTGTGTATGTTCAGTCCATGAGTTTAATGTGGGCCTGATGTCAGGAGGCAGAGTTCAGGAGTCTGACAGCTGTGGGGAAGAAGCTGTTCCGGTACCTGGTGGTCTTAGTCCGGAGGCTCCTGTAGCGCCTCCCAGAGGGCAGGAGGGTGAAGAGTCCATGTGATGGGTGACTGGGGTCTTTGATGATTTTCCCAGCCCTTTTCAGACACCGCTTCCTGTAGATGTCTTTTATGGCAGGAAGTGGTGCTCCGGCGATGCGCTGGGCAGTTTTCACGACCCTCTGCAACGCCTTCCGGTCCGAGGCAGAGCAGTTCCCATACCAGACTGTTATACAGTTGGTCAGGATGCTCTCGATGGTGCAGCGATAGAAGTTCACCAGGGTGTCTGAGGACAGGTGGTTCTTCCTCAGAGTCCTCAAGAAGAAGAGGCGCTGGTGAGCCTTCTTGACCAGCTTGGAGCAGTTGGTCGTCCAGGTGAGATCCTCGGAGATGTGGACTCCCAGGAACTTGAAGCTGCTCACACGCTCCACAGCCGTCCCCTTAATGTGGATGGGTGGATGTGGGTCAGCATTCCTCCTGTAGTCCACGATGAGCTCCTTGGTCTTCTCGGTGTTAAGCAGCAGGTTGTTTGTGTCGCACCACTCAGCCAGACGATCCACCTCCTCCCTGTAGGCGGCCTCATCGTTGTCACTGATGAGGCCAATCACCGTGGTGTCATCTGCAAACTTAATGATGGTGTTGGAACCATCAGCAGGTCTGCAGTCGTGGGTGAAGAGGGAGTAGAGGAAAGGGCTCATCACACAGCCTTGTGGTACACCGGTGTTCATTGTGATGGTAGATGAGCAGCGGTTATCCAGCCGGACATGTTGGGGGCGGTTGGTCAGGAAGTCCAGTAACCATTTGCAGATGAGGGAGCTGATGCCCAGGTCTGTCAGTTTCCTGATGAGTTGTGAGGGGTGGGTTGTATTGAACGCTGAACTGAAGTCTATAAACAGCATTCTGGCGTAGGTGTTGCTGTTGTCCAGGTGTGAGAGGACAGAGTGCAGTGCGATGGAGACTGCATCCTCTGTGCTCCTGTTCTAGCGGTATGCGAATTGGTGGGGGTCCAGGGTGGGGGGGAGACAGGATTTGAAGTGTGCTAGGACCAGCCGCTCTAAGCACTTAGTGATGATGGGGGTGAGTGCTACTGGGCGGTAGTCATTGAGGCAAGATGGGTTGGAGTTTTTGGGTATCGGGACGATGGAGGTGGATTTGAAGCAGGCCGGTACCACAGCGTGGGCCAAGGACAGATTGAATATGTCTGTGAGCACTCCTGCAAGCTCCCCAGAACACGCTCTGAGAACACGCCCGGGGATGCCATCAGGGCCTGCAGCCTTGTGGACATTGATCCTGCTCAGCACCGCTCCTACATCGGTGGGGGAGAGAGTCAGAGGTTGGTGGTCTGGCGTCATGTCTGCTTTGGTTGTGGTTGTGGGGTTCCCTCGCTCAAAACGAGCATAAAAGTTGTTGAGCTCGTTGAGGAAGGAGACATCAGAGGATGCGGGGGAGGGTTTGGTGGTCCTGTAGTCTGTAATGGTCTGGAGTCCTTGCCACATGCGTCAGGGGTTGGAGTTGGAGAAGTGTTCTTCTACCTTCTTTTTGTAATGGTGTTTGGCTTTTTTGATGCCCTTCTTTAGATTAGCCCTGGCTGTACTGTAGGCGTGTGCATCTCCTGACCTAAAGGCGAATGGAAAAATGTGTTTTTAAAACCAGCCAATAGGAGCGTCTGTGGATATCAGCTGAGGCTGAACTCAGGAACACCATCACATATAAATACACAGAATTAAATCACTAGATAAAAGACGTCATTAAATAAGGATCAAATCAACATGTCAGAGGTCAAAGGTCAGTCAGAAGAGGTGTGGTTAAACACTGGCAGTGCAGCGACCTAATGCAGTTTGGTTACCGCCACGGGAAAAGCCCCGCCCCCTCTGAGCCTCCGCTGTGTCCTCAGCACATCCAGGAGCAGCAGGTCAGAGGGGGCGGGGCCATGTCAGGACTTATTTTAAGTAAAATTTAAAGTGGAGCGACGGCAGGAGTCACACAGCAGTAACCAGCTCTGTCTGCCAGGGTCAAAGGTCAAACAAGTCCTGCAGCTGACCCACACACAGACTTACACTGATCCACAGAGAGTGATGAATCCACACATCACTCGGCTGGAGGAAGCTGGGTTTCCACACCGTCCAATCAGAAACCAGTGTTCACACTGAGACCCGTCTCTGTAACAGGAAGTCCATGAACAGGCAGACCCTCTGCAGCAGGCTGACCTGTGACCTCTGAGACAGAGGGAGGAGTTTGTGTCAGCAGGGGGCGCTGCAGCATCGCCTGAGAGCTTTAAGAACAACAGCAATAAACAGGAAGTGAAAGTCACACTTCTGTTGTTGTGCGTTATCAGCAGACCCCACCCTCTGCAGGAAGCTGAGATAAGAAGCAGCCAATCACAGAGCAGAGAGCATGTGACTTCCTGTTCCTGCTGTTACTGTGACAACAGCTCCTGGGACAGAGAGCAGCTTTCTAAAGAGGAAAGATGCTGCTGTCACCCCCGGGTGTCATGTGACCCACCTGATGTACTGATTTAAGACTGTAAGAACAATAATAACATGTTTTAGTCAGGTGATCCATGCAGAGCAGATCCATGTGACCAAACACAGCTGGATCACATGTTTCCTCTCCTGGAAACAGAAAGCCTTCATGTATAAAGGCTCATGTACCCACTGAGCCCTGCTCTCAGATCTGTGAGGCTTTAACAAACAACAGTTTAAAGTCATGTTTAGCATCTTCTGTCAGTGTGGAAGGTCACACACTTTCCTGAGTGTTGAACCCTGAACTACTAGCTGTTCATGTCAGCCTGGACATAAATACAGACCTGCCTGCTGTCATAGACCCCAGCACTCACATGTTACTTATAAGTGACTCATATGTATGCATGTATATATTGTGTATATTGTGCTATTTCTTACTTAGTGTGTTGTGTCTTTGTTCCTGTTTGTGCTGCAGCACTGTAACCTAAATAATTTCCCCTGGGGATCAAAAAAGTATTCTGATTGTGATTAAATGAAAGCAGTCAGAGCAGAGGACGGTGATGTAAGGAATGGGATTTTAATCAGCCAGTCTCCTTTAACTCTCAGCATCACAAAGTAATGTGGTAACATCTGGACTGATGTGTTTACTGTCAGCTAGTTTAAATGCTGTAGGCTGCAGCCGCTGCTCTAACACTATAACTGTAACAGGGCTCAGTGCTGGTTCTAACAGTCTGAGCTGCTTCAGGCTTTATTTGTGAGGAGCACAGCAGCTTACAAACACGTGGCTGGGCCTGGACCCAAAGGAGTGTTTGTTAAAGCCTGCAGTGAATCCAGCAGCAGAATGATGGAAATGCAACACAGCAATGATGAAGAGGAGCAGCATTAAAGCCAAAGTCCAGTTCATACAGTTAGGTCCATAAATCAAATAAGGGAAAATAAAATGTTTGTTGGATGCACCTGTCTGCAGCCTTAATGCTCTCTGGTCGCTATGGTAACGCGTAAACATTTCTTTCAAAATAAGACACACGACTACAACACGGGAAAGACCCAGGGAAACGAAGTTAACGATAAAAACCCTGAAAACCATTGTTGGATTTATATTTTATCATTGTCATTGTTATTGGGGAATATCTAACCATATATGCTCAGAGGTGTAGAACCAATTGTGTAATGATAGTAGTCTTTAAAGACTTTGTGTGACTCCAGAGTGTTCTGGCATTCACACCCACGTCCTGGGATCATGGGAGAGGTGCTACCTTCTTATTGTTTTGTGGTAGGATGTCTGTTTTAGTCTAAGTGCCTTTTGTTTAGATGAACTGCTGGACTTCCAGACCAGCAGGTTTAGGGAAGTCGTTTATGGGGTCACACTCTGACTCCACACACACACACACACACACACACACACACACACACACACACACACACACACACACACACACACACACACCTACATAACATACAGACTGGTACCTTTGTTCACGTGTATGTTAATGAACCTATGTATGTTCATGTAACCTCAATAAAAGAACAGTGTTACGAGGGAACGGACGAGAGCGACTGTGGTCAAGCGAAGGAACGGCATTGGTCCAGTTCTCTCCCGTGCACGAGAAACATAAAGAACTACTCGTGTCTTGGGTGAACCCATTGTGAGATCTAGCCCCACGCTATCATGTGATTTCCTGTGATCAAATGTCCCAGGATGTGAGTGGGCGTTAAGACGTCCATGTCCCTCTTCAAGCAACTTAAAGAAGTCCAGACGCTTTTCTTTCCAAGCTCCTTCAACAACATCATTCATAGAACAGCTTCCAGCTTCTTTTGCTCGGCTACAGTTTGGATGGATTTGCATTTAAAGATGCAACAAGACTAAAATGGTTAGGGTCAGGAGGTCAAAGGTCAGGGCTCCTGTGGGTCTGAGGGCGGCCTCACGCTGGAGAAGGATGAAGGAGTCTGACCTGAGCCAGTGTTTGACATGAACACATCAGCACTGCTGTCAGTGAGCCTAACGACAGCCGTTAGCATCATTTCAGTGTTTCAGTCATAAAAACACTTCCTGTCTCTGTGGTGGTTACAGTGACATCATGCAGTTTGTGCTTTGACCTCCAGAGGGCGACAAATCAGCACAGACAGAGAGCTCCATTCAAACTTTGCTGCCATCAGGAATAATTCTTCAAATATAATCATCAGTGTTTGAGCAGTTATGATATCAGGGACAATCTAGACATGTGTGACAATACTGAACATGTCACATGACACACCTCAAACATCATGTGATCCACTCTCAGTCTGCACTTTCATTCATGACTTCAACAGGTTGAAATGAGCTTTGAAGAAACATTCAGTGAAATAAATCTTTCATGGATTCATGTGAGCAGCAGGTGAACTTTGTACCAACAACATCTTCAATAACAGAGTCTGAATGAAGCTCAGGTGTTGATGCTGCTCACTGATTGGACGCTTGCTTTCAGCTCTGCTCTCAGTCTTTACTGCACAGGTGAAGGTAGAAAGTGTGACTGGATCTATAGACTGGAAACAGAGAAACATGCTGAACATTTGAAGCTTTGCAGCAGAAATGTTCATGTTACAAATACAGCAGAGCTGATCTGGGATCAGTGTGTTCACACCTGCAGCTACAACAAGGTTTCATGTCTCCACACGTCAGCATGTGAACTTTACTCTGACTCAGTCTGAGCAGTCAGACGGCATATTTTTAAAGTTAACACATCAGCACACACAGAGCTGAGCCCCTCCCACCTGTGCTGAGTTTCAGGTGGAGCCCCGCCTCCTTCCAGGAAGCAGCTCACCTGTGTGTCCGTGTTTAGTGTCCAGGTGTGGAGTGGAGCTTGTTGTTGGTGTGTGAAGAAACTGTAAGTTTGCTTTGTTTCCTCCTTTAACAGTTTGTCTTTAGGAACTTTACTGTTTGTTCAGCTCGTGTTTGATTTCTTCACACAACAAACTGTGTGTGTTTGTATTTCCGGTCTCTCCATTAAAGTCAGTGTGTAATGTTTCCTGGCTAACATCAGCTGTGTGCAGCTTAGTTCAGCACAAATCTGCCGCTCCATAGTTCACGGTAACGGACTCACAGCTGGACCAACGAGGCCGAGTGTGTCCGCCACTCTGAGCTACGTTCGTGTTTGTGTACTTGTAGTTTGTACTTTGAGTTCACTCAGAGCCCACAGAGGACGCAGCGTACGTGATGACGTCACAGCCCTTTACCTCCTTTACTGTCACTGTGATTAATATTTACACACGAGACACCTGCAGAGCTCTGACGCTGAGCTAGCACACAGCATGCTAACACTAAGCTAAAGCTAGGCTAGCCAAGAACCCAGAGTGAGGTTAAAGCTAGTGATGGGCAGATGAAGCCTCATGAAGCACTGAAGCTTTTCATCCAATTGGTTCACCCCAACGCGAAGCTTCTTGAAGCTTCATTTGCTCTAGTAGGACACCTACTGGACGTAAAAATATTAGTTGGCATGAATTTGAAGAGTGTGGCCTTTTTGCACACAGCCTGTAAATGTCAACAACAAAAGGAGTGTGTAAAACATGTATATTGTAGTGATGCAGTGTACTGTGTATATTTATACTGGCAGTATGGAACATGATTATTTGGAAATGCCTAAAATGGAAATGATCATATACTGTGAGGTGAGGTGTGGACAGTGGTTGTGCTTTTGTAACATTGAGGCAAGGACAGTGATTAGTGTTTAGGGGACACATCATTGGTTTTTGTTAAAAAGAAACAGTTTCTCCACTGTGGCAGGTCGTAGGCGATTTTTTTTTTTCCTAAACTGTCTCTAACTCTCACTAACCGCAACTCTCCATCAAACGCCCACATTTTGTCTGAGGGGTTTATATCGCTGTCATAGCTCGCGGCAAAGTTCGAACCGCTTCCTGAACCAGTCACGTGGTACAGCCGGGCAGCGAGGCTTCGGACGTCATCATTTTCAGCTCCTCCCATAAATGAAGCAAGCCTGGATACGCGCTTCGCGGAAACGCCCCCTCCATTACTCGACACACGCTTCGAAGCCTCGATACAGAACGTCACATCACTAGTTAAAGCTGAGTAAACACTGACCCCAGACCAGCACCGTGATAAAGTGAGCTGCTGCTGCTGAACTTGAACAGGTAACAAAGTGATGAGCAGTCAGGCTGCAGGTTTCTACCTGTTCATGTTTCTACAGTAGAATCACTTTGAAGTGTCTTTGTGCTGTTTCATCTTTGATTTGTGTTCATAAACACTCAGAGAAACATCACGTGACCTCATCAGGATCTGTGTTGGTGTGTGGGGCTGTACCTCAGCTTTATGTTGTTACATGCTCATTTGTTCATTTTAACATCAAAGTAATGTTATGAGGAGTAATGAAGTAACGTACTCCATTACTTTTAATCAAAGTGTTCTGTGTAATATGTGTAATAATGACTGTTTTGAGTAATGACCAACACTGATCACAACAAAGAGGAAATGCCTCCAACATGCACAAACATTTGAGCCACAACATGCAGTTAATGTGCACAAATGTCTTTGATATGCTGCTCAGTGATGGTGGTGACTGTCAGAGCAGAGCTACTGAGAATCAATAAGTAATATCAATGATGGGATCAGAATCACTAAATTCTTCTCATCCCTGTCAGTATCATACATGTGCTGTATAATGTGATAAATGTAGAGGTGCTGGCTGTTCTCTCACTCTGCTGTTTAGCTGTAAAGGACGCCTCCCTGCCTTTGTCTCATTCATGACCTTTAATAGTCTCTTCTAACATGCAGAGATCTGTATGATCTGTTTCATAGAGTCTAACCAGCCTGTACAGGTAACAACAACAGTCACTGCATCACTGACACACAAACGTCATCTCTGTCAATAACAACATTCATACATGGAATAAAAACACATCAGTGGATCATTGCTGGAGCTGATGTTTGTGCTCCTGGTGCAAAGGCTCTCAGTTTCCTCCTTGAAATAACATCAGTGGTGGGTCAGCGACATGCTTTCTTTCCCTCTCAGGTTTAAATATCTGGGACTCTCCACCGTTTGGTTTTAGAGCTGAAGAAGCTTCTCAGATGAAACGTCTTCCAGAAACTTAAAGACGTCTCTTTTCTCTCCAAGCTCCTTAGATCACATGACCTGGATGACTGAACCTACAGACATATTGACCTGGTTTCATGGTCACATGACGGGTCAGAGGTCAGCGACTGTAACTCAGTTCCTCCTGTTAATGTGAACTCACTGAGTGTTTGTGGTTTACCTCTCAGACTGACTGAAGATGATGATGGAGGAAGAGGAGGACAGAGCAGAGTCTGCAGGGTCCAGCTGTCCGTCTGTGAGGAGTGACCGGTCCAAAGGTCAAAATCCAGCCTTCAGTGGTGAACCTGGAGCAACGAGGTCAGAGAGCTGAACTCACTGAGTAACAGAAATAATTCTGCACTGACATTATAATCAGTGTTGACTCTGGTTGATTGTCTGACTGTGTTTGTGAGCTGAGAGGAAATGAAAATGAGTTTGTAACAAAAATCAGTTTTGTCCAGTTTTCCTGTAAAAAGCTGAACTCTAATCTAAGAGGATGTTACTGACAGGAAACAGCTGCATTATCTGCAGTCTGTGTGATCACAGCTGCTTCAATCATGTTTGTGTCTGCAGAGGTCAGAGGTCACAGTCTGCAGGGTCCAGCTGTCCGTCTGTGAGGAGTGACCGGTCCAAAGATGAACCTCCAGTCTTCAGTGGTGAACCTGGAGCAACGAGGTCAGAGAGCTGTGATGACTCCTTTACATGTTTGTGTTTCCTGGATAAATATGACCTGAAACATCCTCAGATTGTTACAAAGATTCATTAAAAAGAAAACAATGAAAGAGAAAAGATCCAAATGTTCGACTTGGTCATTTGCTGTTTGAGGACAGTGATGCTCATATCTGTGGGGAAAGTGTGACCTGAGTGGGTTCATGTTTGTCTTTAAAGAACAGAGCTGCTCTGATTCTCTTTGTGTCTGATCTGTTAAACAGTCTGAGAGGTCACACAGAGACCCAGCAGCTAAAGCCTGGATCATACTGGCTGCTGTTACTCCATCAGGACAACACTGAACCACAGTGGTGTGGATGTAGTGGATAAATCCCACCATACTGATGCTCAGAGTTAACCACAGGGAACAAAACCAGATGTTACCTTCAGATTGTGACCTTTGGAGTGGACGATGCAGATTTCAATAGAGAATAAATGTTGTTGTTTTTCAGCTGTGAAGAAAGAATCTAATTTTCTGAACTTAAGAATTTATGATGCTGGAAACAACATGGAGACTATAACACAACATTTCCACTGTGTTCATAGAATGAATGTAAAACTGTCAGACATTCATTAAATATGCAAAATGTCTACAGAAGCATCAGAGGGTCAGACGTGAAGCACTCAGTGATTTTGATCAAATGACTCATCAGTTATTGATCTGTACTACACTGATCTACCACGTTAGTAAAGCTGGTGTTCTGGTGGTGGAGGGAGACTCGGATCATGTTCTGGTTTTGGAGCAGTGATCTGCTGATGGTTCAGTTTGATGAGCTTCTTCAAAATCATCCCTGACATCACCACTGAAAGGACGTCCATGAAAACAGACTGAAAATTACTGATATGTTCACAATCTGAGAGTTTAAAACTTGACAGACTTGATTCAGATGAAGTTATTTGAGCAGAAACTCCTGGATCTTTATCCTGTGTTGATCTAATCCTTCATGGTTCCTCCACAGAGTGGAGCAGCAGAGCTCAGAGGTTCCCAGTGGTCAGTCTGCCCAGCAGCATCAAACACAGCTGGACTCCATATTTATGGTCTGTACATGTACAACAACTACTGTTACATCTGTTCTGTTCACAGTCATCTCCATGCTGCTCTTTGTAGACCAGTGGATCGTCAGTGTGTCCAACATGGATCTGATGTTTGGCTCCATGATTTCAGTCTGATTGGCTCATTCATAAATATTCTGTTCCAGCTGCTGGAGGACAACATCATCACTTTTGTGAAGAACGAGCTGAAGAAGATCCAGAAGGTTCTGAGTCCAGGTTACCCAGAATGCTTAGAGAGTCAGAGGAGCAGCAGCAGAGAGGCGTTTGTGAAGATCACAGTGGACTTCCTGAGGAGAATGAAGCAGGAGGAGCTGGCTGACCGTCTGCAGAGCAGTAAGAGGATTTATCTAAAGATTTAAGCTGCTGGATAAATGAACATTTTCCAGAGATGGAAGATGGAGCAACATGTTTTAAAGATTAGTTCTTTTTGGAATTGAGTGTTTATTTTTCTTCTCATTCAGAACTTCAAGCTGCAGTTTGTCATCGTAACCTTAAATCCACCCTGAAGAAGAAGTTCCAGTGTGTGTTTGAGGGCATCGCTAAAGCAGGAAACCCAACCCTCCTGAATCAGATATACACAGAGCTCTACATCACAGAGGGAGGGACTGCAGAGGTCAATGATGAACATGAGGTCAGACAGATTGAAACAGCATCCAGGAAACCAGACAGACCAGAAACAACAATCAGACAAGAAGACATCTTTAAAGCCTCACCTGGCAGAGATGAACCAATCAGAACAGTGCTGACAAAGGGAGTGGCTGGCATTGGGAAAACAGTCTTAACACAGAAACACAGCCTGGACTGGGCTGAAGACAAAGCCAACCAGGACATCCAGTTCATATTTCCATTCACTTTCAGAGAGCTGAATGTGCTGAAAGAGGAAAAGTCCAGCTTGGTGGGACTTGTTCATCACTTCTTTACTGAAACCAAAGAAGCAGGAATCTGCAGCTTTGAAGACTTCCAGGTTGTGTTCATCTTTGATGGTCTGGATGAGTGTCGACTTCCTCTGGACTTCCACAAAACTACAATCCTAACTGACCCTAGAAAGTCCACCTCAGTGGATGTGCTGCTGATAAACCTCATCAGGGGGAAACTGCTTCCCTCTGCTCGCCTCTGGATAACCACACGACCTGCAGCAGCCAATCAGATCCCTCCTGACTGTGTTGGCATGGTTACAGAGGTCAGAGGGTTCACTGACCCACAGAAGGAGGAGTACTTCAGGAAGAGATTCAGAGATGAGGAGCAGGCCAGCAGGATCATCTCCCACATCAAGACATCACGAAGCCTCCACATCATGTGCCACATCCCAGTCTTCTGCTGGATCACTGCTACAGTTCTGGAGGATGTGCTGGAAACCAGAGAGGGAGGACAGCTGCCCAAGACCCTGACTGAGATGTACATCCACTTCCTGGTGGTTCAGGCCAAAGTGAAGAAGGTCAAGTATGATGGAGGAGCTGAGACAGATCCACACTGGAGTCCAGAGAGCAGGAAGATGATGGAGTCTCTGGGAAAACTGGCTTTTGATCAGCTGCAGAAAGGAAACCTGATCTTCTATGAATCAGACCTGACAGAGTGTGGCATCGATATCAGAGCAGCCTCAGTGTACTCAGGAGTGTTCACACAGATCTTTAAAGAGGAGAGAGGACTGTACCAGGACAAGGTGTTCTGCTTCATCCATCTGAGTGTTCAGGAGTTTCTGGCTGCTCTTCATGTCCATCTGACCTTCATCAACTCTGGACTCAATCTGCTGGAACAACAACAAACAACATCCAAGAAGTCTGAAACAGGAGAATCTGCAAAGAAACACTTCTACCAGAGTGCTGTGGACAAGGCCTTACAGAGTCCAAATGGACACCTGGACTTGTTCCTCCGCTTCCTCCTGGGTCTTTCACTGCAGACCAATCAGACTCTCCTACGAGGTCTGCTGACACAGACAGGAAGTAGCTCACAGACTAATCAGGAAACAGTCCAGTACATCAAGGAGAAGCTCAGTGAGAATCTGTCTGCAGAGAAAAGCATCAATCTGATCCACTGTCTGAATGAACTGAATGATCGTTCTCTAGTGGAGGAGATCCAACAGTCCCTGAGATCAGGACGTCTCTCCACAGATGAACTGTCTCCTGCTCAGTGGTCAGCTCTGGTCTTCATCTTACTGTCATCAGAAAAAGATCTGGATGTGTTTGACCTGAAGAAATACTCTGCTTCAGAGGAGGCTCTTCTGAGGCTGCTGCCAGTGGTCAAAGCCTCCAACAAAGCTCTGTGAGTAAATCTGTGATCATGTTTATTTTTAAAATGTTGATTAAAAGTGGTCATAGATTTCTTCCATGACAGATCCATGTCCTAAAACCATGAGACAGCGTAGTTGTATAGTATAAAAGAAAAAAGGAGAACTTTTGACCACAATATTGTAACTTGAATGAACTTTTGAAACAGCCTTTAAACATAAAATTTATGAACAGAATCAGTGACAAAGGGCAGCCCTGGTGGAGCCCATCACCCACCGGACTTATTACTATCCAACGTATTGCCGGCTATGCCAACCAAGCTCTCTCAATGGTTGTAAAAGGATCGAATGGCCATAAAATGTTTCTCAGTTTTATTATTTTCAGTCACATCTGTTTTTGATTATTAACTGAATATTTTAAAATTCAGGCTTTTTATGTTATACAAAACATCATATTTTCTTATGATGTCTTGTATTGATTCTGAAGGAATAGTTTTCATCAGTATCGCAGATACCAGCCTGAATTTTACTTTGTATTGGATCAGAAAGGAAATCAGTGGCATCACACATCACTTACAGCAACTTCAGTACCTCTTCATTTTAATAAACTGGGGGAGGTGCACCAAGATTCAGTATGAGATAAAGAATTATTTTTAACTGTAAGGTTGGAGAAATCTGTTGTTGGAAATTGGAAGAACAGGTCATCTTAAAAATCACTGCATTGTAGTTTTATTCAGGCCCCTTCAATCTGTGATCGCTGTTGCTTTGCATTGTAAATGCTACTATTACAAAAGTCACAAATATTAGTGTATGTGTGTGTTGTTGGGTAATAAACCAAAGGAACATAATCTACCAGCATCTCACTGATTTCTGCTTAAAAACAACAAAAAAGCAATAAAGCTCTGATTTGTTTGGTTGATCTTGTCTCCCTTCCACCTTGATTTCAGACTGAGTGGCTGTAACCTGTCAGACAGAAGCTGTGAAGCTCTGTCCTCAGTCCTGAGCTCCCAGTCCTCCCATCTGACAGAGCTGGACCTGGGTAACAACAACCTGCAGGATTCAGGACTGAAGCTTCTGTCTGCTGGGATAAAGAGTCAATACTGCAAACTGGAAACGCTGAGGTCAGATCAAGCAATATCGATTTTTTTTCATCAATTAACATCATTTAATCAATTTCATTTGGAAAAAATTAACATTGTGTGTATGTTTTTTTTATTTGATTTAATGAATCCATGCAAGTCACAGTAAACTGCCACATTTGTCTTTTGTAACATGAGGCAATAAGGATTCCAGCATGTCCTGGAACAGTGTTGACATACTATAAATGTAGTAGCTCCTCATGGACCATGAATATACTTTTAACACAAGTGTTTCATGTCTTCTTGTCATCCTTTCTTCAGACTGAGTGGCTGTAACCTGTCAGACAGAAGCTGTGAAGCTCTGTCCTCAGTCCTGAGCTCCCAGTCCTCCCATCTGACAGAGCTGGATCTGGGTAACAACAACCTCCAGGATTTAGGACTGAAGCTTCTGTTTTCTGCAGTGGAAAGTCCAAAGTGTACACTTGGGATTCTCAGGTCAGGATTCAGTCTTTTCCGAGTTTGACATGCTAATATTACAAAATGAAAAATCACACTGAGTCACAAAGAAATTGTTTTGGAGTATTTATGGTTCAGCTGATGAAATTGTTCAAACAAACCAGTAATTTACACCGAAACAGCACAAGTGAAACTTTTTCGAGGGACTTACACTAAGCTTGTCCTGGTACACCTGTAGAGCCCAGCTTCTATGGACCATGAGCTTAAGTTCTGTGCTGCTCTGATTTATTGCCCGTGCTGTCTTTCAGTTCAGCTTTGTCGAGTCTCTGGTAGGATTTCTTTTACATGACCTGTGTAAAAACAAAACAGGAAACACATTAAGCTGAAGTAAGATGCACAATTTGAAAAATGGGGCACAAAAAATGTTGCTGCTTTCTGGAAAGTGCGTCTAAGAAGACCCAATGGAGAAAGTGAAGAGAAAAATCAAAGATTAAGAAGAAGAAAATGGCAGAGGCAGTTTCTCTTGGACTGCCTGCAGATGGGGCGAGACTCTAGAAACAGGGATGATTGGAGAAAATGTAAAGAGGCCATAGGATAAACCAGGAGATGAATACTCTGGTGTTCTGGGGATAGTGGGAGTGAGAGGGAGAGATGCCAGTAAATGATTTCAAGGATCAATTTCAGAGAATCAGAGCTAAGAAACCAAAGCAAGTGGGGAACTAAAAACATATGGACAGACTCATAATTAGGCCAAAGACACATTAAAGCAATTATTACAGGTTTAGAAACAGGGATGGATATGAAGGAGCTTAGCATGAATTTGCATTGAGGAAAGAATAGCAACGAGCATCAGAGGAAACAGTTAGGAAAACTAAAAGGATGTACTGGCAGGAATACTGCAGTACTTTAGGAAGAACTACACCAGTTCAGAATGTGTGGAGTACAATAAAGAACATGGATGCAGACAGGAAACAACAGCAGCTGTTGTAAAGTAAATTCAAACTCCATTAAATGCAGCTGGTTGAGTTGAAAACAATGGAGAATGATTGTGTTACGTTGTTTATTCTCTATAGAAATGGAGCAGAAGGAGTGCATGCAGAGCTGGACGTGGGCTGTATATACATGCGTGTATCTGTGTTGTCTGTGAGCAGAGAAAACAAAGCGCTGGAAATGTCCAGTGTATCATAAGCCAGCCAGTCCTGTTACTGCGATTCACTTCTTCACCCGAAAGTGTCACCATCAGGCTTCAACAGCAGTTTCCAGTATTAATAGTGTTAATGAGCTACAGGTCGTATGGATGGGAAAATGTAGAGATGCTGGGAAAACAATATGATCAAATCCACAGTGGGAATAATTGAAGTGATGACGGCAGGTGTAGAGAACAAAAATGAATCATATTGAAATGTTAAATCAGGAAAATCCTGGAGAAGAGGATAGTTCTAATGTTCAGTTTGTAAGGTTGAATTCAAAGCAGCTCTTAAATGCATAAAAATGACTTCACCTGACGTCAGACTGAACAATTGGATTAGCTACTGATATTGATTTAACCCTTTAAGACCTACCATAGAACCAAGTCCGCCAGAGCTTATATTATATTTTTACATGCTGTAGAGCCATTGTTGGGAGCATTTCAAGTTGCTATACATCAATACAACCATTACAGCCTAAATTTTTATAATATGTATGTATTAAGTACATAGTAATTACATAAATTGCAAAAAAGTGCAATAAACTACAAAAAAATTGAAAATCGTTTTTTTAACATATATTTCTAGATAGAGAAATTTAAGAGGCTTATCCCTCAAAACTGTAAATACAAAAAAGTTGCACAAAATAGTTTCCCACCACAGGAAATTTATTTTGAGTGCCTTCATAGTTTTATTTTTGAAATACACCAATTTTTATATACTGCAGGAAAAACGAAAAAATAAATATTATAGTGCAAATTTGCAAAATAACAGCATATGCATCAAAATAAACTATTTCCAGCAGTGCAATATGAGTCCTAAGCATATGTGGAAGGAAACTGTAACCTAGGACAAGCTGATGGCATAAGATGTAAGTACAACTCCTCAGGTTTCATATGCAAAAAAATTATTGCGCTAGCTCACGTGGTTACAGTGCTACCGGGATTTAAAAATAGTTGCGCAAAACGGAGTGTGCCCACTCTGACCAGTTTTAAAGGGTTAAAGCAAGAAAATATGGTATTAGCATTAGCTGCCAATTCCTATTAACCTAAAATTAGCATTACCTGCTAATGGCAGTCTACTTAGCATTAACTCCTCACTAATGTGATGCTAATTCACAATAAATTAGCTTTAGCATTAGCTGCTAGCATCAGCCTACCTAGCACTAGCTGCTCACATTGTTAAAAGGGAAGAGAATACGATATTAGCATTAGCTGGTAATAATTATTCACCCCTAATTAGAATTAGCCGCTAATGGCAGCATACTGAGCATTAACTCCTCACATCGTTGTAATGCAAATGAGGCTAACTTGCATTAAATTAGACTGCTGTTATTAGCTAATGCTATTTAGCAGTAGCTGCTCACATTGTTATAAAGCAAAGGAAAACGATATGAGCATTAGGTTCTAATGCGTATTTGCCTTAAATTAGACGTAGGTGCTAATGGCAGCCTACTTAGCATTAGCAGCTCAGATGTTGTAATGCTAGGAAAAAGAGTGTTAGCATTAGCCGTTCACATTGTTATAAAGTTAAGGGAAATAGTGTTAGCATTAGCTACTCACATTGTTAAAAAGTAAGTGTTAGCATTAGTGCATAATGCTAATTCACGTCAAATTAGCATTAGTTAATAACAGCAGCCTATTTACCATTGGCAGATAATGTTGACCTTGGCCCACTGGAAAAGTTAAGAACTAAAGATTTAGGAGTGTTTCTCGATAGCTCTTTCTCATTTGAGAAACAAATGAATTCTGTTATTAAAACTAGCTGTAAGGTTTATATTGTTGATTGTCATTTATGCTTAGAAATATTTACTCATATATGCTTAGAGTTTTATAATCGATTGCATAATGATAGAGGTTTGATCCTGAGTAGTCTGTAAAGACTCTGTGTGCCTTCCAGAGTGCTCTGGCATGCACACACCACTTGGGGCAATGAGAGAGGTCGTACCCTCTCTTACTGATTTATGGTGTAGGACAGGGGTCTCAAACTTACGGAGCCCCACAGGGGACATGGGAGAAAAAAAAATTAGGGAGAAAAAATAAAAAATTAGGGAGGAAAAAAAAAAATTAAGACGGACTTTTGCGAGATCTCGCAAAACAAACTCGAGATCTCGCAAAAGTATTGCGAGATATCGCAAAAGTTTTAGCCGCATTCTTCGGAGGCCGCCAGCTCGAAGCCGACCGGGAGGTCGAGGCACGATGTGCCGGGAAAGCGGTGTTCCTCCCGGCTGTAGTAGGTCTCGACCTCCCGTTAGCTTCGAGCTAGTTGCCGCCAGCTCGAAGCTGACCGGGAGGTCGAGGCACGATGTGCCGGGAAAGCAGTGTTCTTCCCGGCTGTAGTAGGTCTCGACCTCCCGTTAGCTTCGAGCTAGTGGGTGTCAGATCTCCAAAAACGTCGGAGCACTTTTGCAAATATGTGATGTCTTGTAAACCGAGCAGGTATCTGACGTTTACAAAACTACATTCACGCCTCAAAATATCTTAAAAGTGTATTTTGTGACCCAGAAAGAGTAATATTACAACTAAGTAGCTGCCGCCATTGTTGGAATTCAACTTTCGCGAGAAAGTTTTGCGGGATCTCGCAATACTTTTGCGAGATCCCGAGTTTGTTTTGCGAGATCTCGCAAAAGTCACTCTTAATTTTTTTTTCTCCCTAGTTTTTTTTTTCTCCCAAATAATTTTTTCTCCCTAATTTTTTTTTTCTCCCTAATTTTTTTTTCTCCCATGTCCCCTGCGGGGCTCCGTACAGCTCAATTTAGCTGGGGGCCGCTGCAGGCAGAGTCTGGGTGAGGCTGGGCCGCATTAGGTTTTCCACAAGAAAGGCATGGTTAAAAAACTTCCATTCTTCTCAAATCTCTTTATTTTTATTTTTTTAACACAAAATATGAAAAATAAATAAACAAATTAAGAATTAATAAGAAAATAAATCAATCTGTAATACATAAATAAAATAATAATAAGATATTTTTAGTCAGTGAACATGTGTGTATCTTTCAGTCTTCTATATCTGCTGTATTTAGATTGAAATGTCTGTATTAACAGTTCTATAACCTTCTTCTGAACATGAATGGAACACTGTAGAAAATGAACTGTTCTTCTGAACATGGCTTCTCTTGCCTACTCCTTGCTGCTAGAGACCTGGCAGCGTTTCCTCTCACATAGCCGAGCCAGATTTGGCCTGAGGGAGGAAGCAGTTGCGACCCTCAGTATGTCTTGAAGATGATCATCCGTAAGTCTGGACCTGTACTTGGACTTATTGAAGTTCAAAGTGGAGAAGAGCTTTTGGCACAAGTATGTGCTACCAAAAAGGCACATGGTCCGGTTAAACATTCGGGAAAGCCGAGGGAAACTAGGGCTCAATCCTCTCAAAAATTGTCCAAGCTTGTCTGCTTTTCCACTCACCTCCCTGAACTTTGCTTTGAGTTCAGAGTTGCACTGCAGCTCAATGAGCTCCATTTGAAGCACAGAAGGGTCATCTTGCACATCAAAGGAGAAGGGGTCTGCAAAAATTTGAAAGGTGGCTCTGTGTGTCTTGAAGTCAGCAAATCTGTGATCAAATTCCTCCTGTAGCCTCAAAATGACATCAACATACTTGTCAGCACTGAATGGTGTGCCTGCATCCACGAGTGCCTTGCATGCTGGGAAATGGCAAAGGTTTGTCTGAGAGAGCTGAGCTTTCCAGAGCGCCAGTTTTGTGGAGAATGCTCTCACGTTGTCATAGGCAGCACTGACAAGTTGCCCCTGGCCTTGTAACGTCTTGTTCAGTACATTAAGCTCATGTGTCATATCAACAAGAAAAGCTGAGTCCATGAGCCATTTGGGATCAGTTAGCACAGGAACACTAACTCCATCCTTCTCCATGAAGGCTTCACTTCTGCTCTCAACTCAAAAAGTCTCTTTAATACATTTCCCCTGCTGAGCCAACGTACCTCAGTGAAGTTGAGCACATCCCCATATTCTGACTCCATTTCCTCTAAAAAAGCTCAGAACCTTCGGTGCTTTAAGCCCCTGGATCTGATTTGGTTGATGCATTTCACAACAATAGACATCACATTGTCAAACTTCAGGCATTTGCTGCAAAGGACCTGCTGATGGATGATGCAGTGCAGAGCAATGGCCTCCTCCACGCCTTCCTCTTCCAGTTTGTTTTGTGCCACCAGTCCATTTTTCCTCCCTGTCATTGATGGCGCTCCATCTGTTGTTATTCCAACAAACCTCTTCCATGGCAAACCAACATTCTCAATGGCATTACACAGCTTGTAAATATCTGCTGAGCGGTGGTCTGGCCATGCATTGGAATTACTGTGAGCAGCTCCTCCATCACTTCAAAACTGTCATCAACACCACGGACATACATTGGGAGCTGGGCAGTGTCGGTGATGTCTGTGGTCTCATCAAGAGCGACTGAGTATACACTGAAACATTTGGCTTTCTCACACAGTTGGTCATAAATGTCACTTGACAGGTCAGAAATGCGAGCTGCTGCGGTGTTGGCAGAAAGGCTGATGTTGCTAAACTGACCTTTCTTTCCCGGACAGACTATATTTGCAGCCTGCAACATGCACCTTTAGACAAATCCACCTTCTGTGAATGGCTTCCCTGCTTTAGCAATCATCTCACTAACCACGTGGCTCCGACTGCTGCATTATTAGTGTGAATGCTTGAAAAGCATTCACAGTATTGTTCTTCTAATCTTTATTATTATTAGTGTGAATGCTTGAAAAGCATTCACAGTATTGTTCTTCTAATCTTTATTATTATTAGTGTGAATGCTTGAAAAGCATTCACAGTATTGTTCTTCTAATCTTTATTAGTGTGAATGCTTGAAAAGCATTCACAGTATTGTTATTCGAATCTTTATTATTGTGTGGATGCTTAAGCATCCACACTATTGAGTTCCTGTTTCTCTTTATTCTTTATACTTTATTCTAGTTGCTTCCGTACACTTTTCGCCGTTAAACTACTTCCACAATTTTCAGCCGATTTTCACCGTTCAAATTTTAAACTATTCTGCTATTTTTGCTAATTCCTGCTATGACTTTTGCTATTTTTAACTATTATACTTTTTAAAATATTAAGCTTTTTTCCTTTAATTTGTCCCATTGAAATGAATGGGAAACTTCTGCAATTCTGCTAAATTTTGCTTGTTTTTGAAACTTAACTACTTCCTCATACTTTCACCTAGAACAACCATTCAAATTTTAAAATGTTCACAAATTATTGGGCTATTCAGGTATGATTCAGCTTTTTCAAATGTTTTACTGTTTTACTTTTATGCCTCTTAAAGTTTTGAGTTGCAAAATTGTGATTTTTCACAAAATACATGCGTTGTTATGGTTGCTATGCTCTTGGCTTCCAGTGTGCCACTGAAGCTTTTGCAGTCTTCTCTTCATGTCCGAACAACTGTTTGCTACTTGCTCAATTTTCACTCAACTTCCACAAATTATATATCAAAACGTAGGTATTTTTGCTGGCTTTCAGGAAATGTCACTATCATTGTTGTGGGATTTATAGAATTTTTGCAAATCTCCTCAGACCAACACAATGTCAGAAAACTCTCCATATAAAGTGAATGGAGAGCTTGTTCAAAATCATCGCTGCATTTCTGTAATGAGAGGCATATTCGAATCGTCATATCTCCTTAATGAAGCAAAGTTAAGACATGAGGCTTGTCCCCGTATATCTTCAGACACTCCTGACGCTCACAATTCAAGAATTTCTTTCTCACCTATTACCGTTCTGAAATGAGTTGGACTTGTTTGAGGGTAGGAAATTTGTCCTTCGCTCAGATTTCTTCAGATTTCAAACTGTGGAAATGAACCACTTTTTTCTCTCGTCATAACTTTTTGTTGGATTTCCACAGAGACCTGAAAATTTCTATGACTGTTCACCAAAGCCTGCTGTCTCTTACGGTGAAAGAATGATATCGATACTCCAAATAGATTTCGAGTTACAAAGCGTTGTTTGAGGGCAAGTCAAGGCAGTTTTTGCTTCGCTCTGCTCAGTTATGGTGCATTAGAAGTCTAATATCTTTAATAATTCATATTTTAATGATAAATTGTAAACACTGGAAGATTCCCCCATCTCTTCTGAACAAAACGGTGTAAGAATGACCGCTCTAGCCCCTACGGTTTGGAAATTATGGTCATTTGTTTGAGGGGAGTCCTCACTATGAGAAATAGGCTGCAATAATCCTGTGCCTCTCTGTGCTGCGTGTGTAAAAAGAGGCACATGTTTTGGCGGGAAAAAGTACACAGGCTCTCTGATTGGTGGATTCAAATTCAGCAGCTCCCAGGCTGACCTAGAAACTTACTTCTCTCTCCCTGTGCATTTTTTTGCTGATTTTTTCATTTAACAAGTATATTTGAGGGACCCTCAGCATGTTCAGCATTTTTTCAGCTGTCCATTTTGCTTTTCCAATTTTTCTGTTTAACTTATTACTATTGTGCTAAATCATACTATTTCTGCTATTTTATAAGATTTGTGCCTAATATAGTATTTCTGCTAAATTACAGTATTTCTGCTTTTTATACTATTTGTGCTAAAACATAGTATTTCTACTAAATGTAGTATTTCTGCTAAATTATAGTATTTCTGCTTTTTATACTATTTGTGCCTAATATAGTATTTCTGCTTTTTATAGGATTTGTGCCTAATATAGTATTTCTGCTTTTTATAGGATTTGTGCCTAATATAGTATTTCTGCTTTTTATACTATTTGTGCCTAATATAGTATTTCTGCTAAATTATAGTATTTCTGCTTTTTTATAGTATTTGTGCGAAAACATAGTATTTCTACTAAATGTAGTATTTATGCTTAATCATAGTATTTCTATATATATATCTGCCAGGTCCCCAGGCAGCCAATCCTCTCTGAGGACTGAGACATTCAAATTTTCAAATCAGGGCCTGCACGGCTTCCCAGCCAATCATATATGTGTCCTGAGGCATTCAAATTTGCATATTGGGGCCTTCATGGCTTCTAAGCCAGCCAATCATATCAGGGCTGAGGAATTCAAATCCACAAATCAGGGCCTGCACAGCTTCCCAGCCAGCCAATCATGTATGTGGGCTCCAGGTATTCAAATTTGCATATTGGGGAATTCGTGGCTTCTAAGTCAACAAGTCATCCATGTCATATATCTCTAAAAATTCATATTTTAATGATAAATTGTCAACACTTGAAGATTCCCCCATCTCTTCTGAACAAAACGGTGTAAGAATGACCCTTCTAGCCCCTACGGTTAGGAAATTATGGTCATTTGTTTGAGGGGAGTCGTCACTATGAGAAATAGGCTGCAATAATCCTGTGCCTCTCTGTGCTGCATGTGTAAAAAGATGCACCTGTTTTGTCGGGAAAGAGTGCACAGGCTCTCTGATTGGTGGATTCAAATTCAGCAGCTCCCAGGCTGACCTAGAAACTTACTTCTCTCTCCCTCTGTGTGTGTGTGTGTGTGTGTGTGTGTGTGTGTGTGTGTGTGTGTGTGTGTGACAGACAGAGAGAGAGAGAGAAAGGCTTTTAATGGGATGACCTCATTCTAAGCTTCAAATTCAATATATTTAGACTGGTTGACTGAATTGGATCTTGTGTGTGTGTCTCTCTGTGCATGTGTGTTTCCTTATGTGTACATATTTCTGATTGTGTGGCTGTTATATATTTTTTTTGCTGATTTTTTTCATTTAACAAGTATATTTGAGGGACCCTCAGCATGTTCAGCATTTTTTCAGCTGTCCATTTTGCTTTTCCGATTTTTCTGTTTAACTTATTACTATTGTGCTAAATCATACTATTTCTGCTTTTAATAGGATTTGTGCTTAATATAGTATTTCTGCTAAATTATAGTATTTCTGCTTTTTATAGTATTTGTGCTAAAACATAGTATTTCTACTAAATGTAGTATTTATGCTTAATCATACCATTTCTGCTTTTTATAGGATTTGTGCTTAATATAGTATTTCTGCTAAATTATAGTATTTCTGCTTTTTATAGGATTTGTGCCTAATATAGTATTTCTGCTTTTTATACTATTTGTGCCTAATATAGTATTTCTGCTAAATTATAGTATTTCTGCTTTTTATAGTATTTGTGCTAAAACATAGTATTTCTACTAAATGTAGTATTTATGCTTAATCATAGTATTTCTATATATATATCTGCCAGGTCCCCAGGCAGCCAATCCTCTCTGAGGACTGAGACATTCAAATTTTCAAATCAGGGCCTGCACGGCTTCCCAGCCAATCATATATGTGTCCTGAGGCATTCAAATTTGCATATTGGGGCCTTCATGGCTTCTAAGCCAGCCAATCATATCAGGGCTGAGGAATTCAAATCCACAAATCAGGGCCTGCATGGCTTCCCAGCCAGCCAATCATATATGTGGCCTCAGCCATTCAAATTTGCATATTGGGGGAATTCGTGGCTTCTAAGTCAATAAGTCATCCATGTCATATATCTCTAAAAATTCATATTTGAATGATAAATTGTCAACACTTGAAGATTCCCCCATCTCTTCTGAACAAAACGGTGTAAGAATGACCGTTCTAGCCCCTACAGTTAGGAAATTATGGTCATTTGTTTGAGGGGAGTCCTCACTATGAGAAATAGACTGCAATAATCCTGTGCCTCTCTGTGCTGCGTGTGTAAAAAGAGGCACCTGTTTTGGCGGGAAAACGTAAACAGCCACTCTGATTGGTGGATTTAAATTCGGCAGCTCTCTCCCTCTGTGTGTGTGTGTGTGTGTGTGTGTGTGTGTGTGTGTGTGTGTGTGTGTGTGTGTTTAGTGGGAGAGAGAGGACCCTGCCCTTATTTGGCAGCATGTCATTGAAGGATTTAAATTGAATATAGTTAGACTGGTTGACTGAATTGGATCTTGTGTGTGTGTCTCTCTGTGCATGTGTGTTTCCTCATGTGTACATATTTGTAATTGTGTGGCTGTCATAATTTTCTTTTCAGATTTTTGTCATTTAACAAGTATATTTGAGGGACCCTCAGCATGTTCAGCATTTTTTCAGCTGTCCATTTTGCTTTTCCAATTTTTCTGTTTAACTTATTACTATTGTGCTAAATCATACTATTTCTGCTATTTTATAGGATTTGTGCTTAATATACTATTTCTGCTTTTATAGGATTTGTGCTTAATATAGTATTTCTGCTTTTTATAAGATTTGTGCTTAATATAGTATTTCTGCTAAATTTAGTATTTCTGATTAATTATAGTTTTTCTACTAAATCATAGTACAGTATTTCTGCTTTTTATGGGATTTGTGCTAAAACAAAGTATTTCTACTAAATGTAGTATTTATGCTTAATCATACCATTTCTGCTTTTTATAGGATTTGTGCTTAATATAGTATTTCTGCTAAATTATAGTATTTCTGCCAAATTATAATATTTGTGCTAAAACATAGTCTTAATTTAAAATTACAATATTCATAGTTCATCACAGTGTCTCTGGTAAATCACAATATTTCTGCTCTGTTGTACTATTTTTCTAAATCATAGTGTTTCTGTAATGTTTAAGTATTTTTGGCTAAATATATTCTTTCTGTTATTTTATACTATTTCTCCTAAATTCTTGTATTTTTGAGAAGTTATCATGTTTCTGGTAAGTTACAATATTTCTGCTAAATTCTGCTATGCTATTGTATCTCTGCCAAGTATTATGTTTCCTCTAAGATATTGCAGTTCTGCTAAGTTATTCCATTTTAGCAAACTTCTTTTGCTTCTGCAAAGTTTTTACAATTTCTGCAACTTTTCAGCTTTTTCAGCTACTTTTTGCATACAGCTTCAGCTTTAAGCATCCACACTGCATTTTCGCAGGAAATGCAAATTTTTCTAGTTAGTGTGAATGCTTGAAAAGCATTCACAGTATTGTTCTTCTAATCTTTATTCTATTTTATTCTTCCGTACGTTTTTTGAAAGCCTACTCCTTCAAAACCGTTCAACTTAGAAAAACCATTCAAACATCGTTAGATTCCTATTATTTTGGACATGACTGCTTCTATTTTTCTCATTTTTAACATTTATATTTTTAATTTTATTCAACTTTATTCAACAAAAATTTCCCATGTATTTCAATGGGGAGACCCTTCAAACTCTCATTCAACTTACTCATTTTTAAACTCTTACTACTTCAACATACGTTCACATAGAGCCACCATTCAAACTTTAAAACGAAGACAAGACATTCAACTATTCAACTTGTATTTATCTTTTCAATATCTATTATACTTTTTCTTCAGTTCCAGTTTAAGTTTCATGATGTTTTTTCACCCGTTTCAGAGTTTATAATGGGTGTGTATGGGACGGAATGTTGGGGCTAGAGTGAGGCAGCTCAACTGCTAGAGTGAGAGGAGCAAAAAAAATAATCTTAAAATCTTTTTTAAAACTGCTGCTGTGTCCGCAGCGTTTGCTCTACAGGTATGATTTTACCCTCAAAACGTAGCCATGGCTGTCCTCTTTCATCCAATGTGTTTACTATTGTACTAGGTGTTATGGTTCTTTCATAAATGTCACCAATGCACAGCCTCCTCCCTCCAACTCTTCCATAGACTCTAATGTTAAAATGGCTCAGAAGGTTCGTTTGAAAATCAGAAGAGCATGGTGTCTTTCCACTGTCACCACGTCCATATAATAAACTCCACAGACATGAAAACTGAGAATTTGGTAGACTAGACATTGCTGTCGCTCACAGTGAAAGAATTTTGTCAATACGACTTTTACTTTTCATTTGGGAACGATTTGTTTCGGCCTGACTTTTCTGTTCATTTTAAGCAGCAAAAGTGAGGCGCATGTCTGTGTACGTGTGTATGGAGCCATTGGGTGCGGTCACTATAGCAACCAGGCTCACACCTGCCTGCTTAACGAGCTCTCTCTCTCTCTCTGCCAAGATTCATCTTAAACACTTCTCTTTCAACTGCTGCTGTGTCCACAGTGTTAAAGCCATCATTTTACCCTCAAAACGTCGCCATCGTTGTTCTTTTTCCAACATCTTGTCTTTCAAAGCTCAGACATTTAAACTTTTTAAACTGTGTGGATCAAAGTGGAGGGATCACATTTTAGTCATTCAGTGATTCAAAGAATATGACCTTTTAATATTCTTTCAGATGTTTTCTGACTCTAAATGTTCTTTTCTCATTTCTTAGGTTTTTCTAATTTACAATTAAAACATTTTCAGTTTTTTTCCAACTTCTTCTTCTGTGTAACCTTCAGCTTTTAGCAGTTCAGCACTTTTGTTTTCAGGTTAAATTCGGGTTTTTTTTTTAATCTCATTCAAAATTTTTAACTTAAATTCAGTAATTATTTCATTTCAATGCATACATTCAGATTCAAGCATTCACACTGCAGTTTCTTCAGAAAATGCACTTTCTAGTTATTATTCTATTTTATTATTATCTATTCCGTACGTTTTTTGAAAGCCTACTCCTTCAAAACCGTTCAACTTAGAAAAACCATTCAAACACCGTTAGATTCCTATTCTTTTGGACAACATTGCTTCTATTTTTCTCATTTTTAACATTTATATTTTTAATTTTATTCAACTTTTTTCAACAAAAATTTATAATGTATTTCAATGGGGAGACCCTTCAAATTCTCATTCAACTTCCTCCTCTTTAAACTGTATCTACTTCCACATACATTGACATAGAGCCACCATTCAAACTTTAAAACGAAGACAAGACATTCAACTATTCAACTTGTATTTATCTTTTCAATATCTATTATACTTTTTCTTCAGTTCCAGTTTAAGTTTCATGATGTTTTTTCACCCGTTTCAGAGTTTATAATGGGTGTGTATGGGACGGAATGTTGGGGCTAGAGTGAGACAGCTCAACTGCTAGAGTGAGAGGAGCAAAAAAATTAATCTTAAAATCTTTTTTAAAACTGCTGCTGTGTCCACAGCGTTTGCTCTACAGGTATGATTTTACCCTCAAAACGTAGCCATGGCTGTCCTCTTTCATCCAATGTGTTTACTATTGTACTAGGTGTTATGGTTCTTTCATAAATGTCACCAATGCACAGCCTCCTCCCTCCAACTCTTCCATAGACTCTAATGTTAAAATGGCTCAGAAGGTTCGTTTGAAAATCAGAAGAGCATGGTGTCTTTACACTGTCACCACGTCCATATAATAAACTCCACAGGCATGAAAACTGAGAATTAGGTAGACTAGACATGGCTGTCGCTCACGGTGAAAGAATTTTGTCAATACGACTTTTACTTTTCATTTGGGAAGAATTTGTTTGGGCCTGACTTTTCTGTTCATTTTAAGCAGCAAAAGTGAGGCGCATGTCTGTGTACGTGTGTATGGAGCCATTGGGTGCAGTCACTATAGCAACCAGGCTCACACCTGCCTGCTTAACGAGCTCTGCCTGCCACTGTACCAAGATTCATCTTAAGCACTTCTCTTTCAACTGCTGCTGTGTCCACAGTGTTACAGCCATCATTTTACCCTCAAATTGTCGCCATTATTGTTCTCTTTCCAACACCGTGTCTTTCAAAGCTCAGGCATTTAAACTTTTTAAACTGTGTGGATCAAAGTGGAGGGATCACATTTGAGTCATTCAGTGATTCAAAGAATATGACCTTTTAATATTCATTCAGATGTTTTCTGACTCTAAATGTTCTTTTCTCATTTCTTAGGGTTTTCTAATTTACAATTAAAACATTTTCAGTTTTTTTCCAACTTCTTCTTCTGTGTAACGTTCAGCTTTTAGCAGTTCAGCACTTTTGTTTTCAGGTTAAATTCGTTTTCTTTTTTTTTTTATCTCATTCAATATTTTTAACTCAAAATTCAGCAATTAATTCATTTCAGTCCATACATTCAGATTCAAGCATTCACACTGCAGTTTCTTCAGAAAATGCACTTTCTAGTTATTATATTTTATTCTGTATTCCGTACGTTTTTTGAAAGCCTACTCCTTCAAAACCGTTCAACTTAGAAAAACCATTCAAACATCGTTAGATTCCTATTATTTTGGACATGACTGCTTCTATTTTTCTCATTTTCAACATTTATATTTTTAATTTTATTCAACTTTATTCAACAAAAATTTCCCATGTATTTCAATGGGGAGACCCTTCAAATCCTCATTCAACTTACTCATTTTTAAACTCTTACTACTTCCACATACATTGACATAGAGCCACCATTCAAACTTTAAAACGAAGACAAGACATTCAACTATTCAACTTGTATTTATCTTTTCAATATCTATTATACTTTTTCTTCAGTTCCAGTTTAAGTTTCATGATGTTTTTTCACCCGTTTCAGAGTTTATAATGGGTGTGTATGGGACGGAATGTTGGGGCTAGAGTGAGGCAGCTCAACTGCTAGAGTGAGAGGAGCAAAAAAATTAATCTTAAAATCTTTTTTAAAACTGCTGCTGTGTCCGCAGCGTTTGCTCTACAGGTATGATTTTACCCTCAAAACGTAGCCATCGCTGTCCTCTTTCATCCAATGTGTTTACTATTGTCCTAGGTGTTATGGTTCTTTCCTAAATGTCACCAATGCACAGCCTGCTCCCTCCAACTCTTCCATAGACTCTAATGTTAAAATGGCTCAGAAGGTTCGTTTGAAAATCAGAAGAGCATGGTGTCTTTCCACTGTCACCACGTCCATATAATAAGCTCCACAGGCATGAAAACTGAGAATTAGGTAGACTAGACATTGCTGTCGCTCACGGTGAAAGAATTTTGTCAATACGACTTGTACTTTTCATATGGGAGCGATTTGTTTCGGCCTGACTTTTCTGTTCATTTTAAGCAGCAAAAGTGAGGCGCATGTCTGTGTACGTGTGTATGGAGCCATTGGGTGCGGTCACTATAGCAACCAGGCTCACACCTGCCTGCTTAACGAGCTCTGCCTGCCACTGTACCAAGATTCATCTTAAGCACTTCTCTTTCAACTGCTGCTGTGTCCACAGTGTTACAGCCATCATTTTACCCTCAAATTGTCGCCATTATTGTTCTCTTTCAAACACCGTATCTTTCAAAGCTCAGGCATTTAAACTTTTTAAACTGTGTGGATCAAAGTGGAGGGATCACATTTGAGTCATTCAGTGATTCAAAGAATATGACCTTTTAATATTCATTCAGATGTTTTCTGACTCTAAATGTTCTTTTCTCATTTCGTTTTTTTTTTGTTTTTTTTTAATCTCATTCAATATTTTTAACTCAAAATTCAGCAATTAATTCATTTCAGTGCATACATTCAGATTCAAGCATTCACACTGCAGTTTCTTCAGAAAATGCACTTTCTAGTTATTAGTGTGAATGCTTGAAAAGCATTCACAGTATTGTTCTTCTAATCTTTATTATTATTAGTGTGAATGCTTGAAAAGCATTCACAGTATTGTTCTTCTAATCTTTATTAGTGTGAATGCTTGAAAAGCATTCACAGTATTGTTATTCTAATCTTTATTAGTGTGAATGCTTGAAAAGCATTCACAGTATTGTTCTTCTAATCTTTATTATTATATTTTCTTATTCCGTACGTTTTTTGAAAGCCTACTCCTTCAAAACCGTTCAACTTAGAAAAACCATTCAAACATCGTTAGATTCCTATTATTTTGGACATGACTGCTTCTATTTTTCTCATTTTCAACATTTATATTTTTAATTTTATTCAACTTTATTCAACAAAAATTTCCCATGTATTTCAATGGGGAGACCCTTCAAATTCTCATTCAACTTACTCATTTTTAAACTCTTACTACTTCCACATACATTGACATAGAGCCACCATTCAAACTTTAAAACGAAGACAAGACATTCAACTATTCAACTTGTATTTATCTTTTCAATATCTATTATACTTTTTCTTCAGTTCCAGTTTAAGTTTCATGATGTTTTTTCACCCGTTTCAAAATTTATAATGGGTGTGTATGGGACGGAATGTTGGGGCTAGAGTGAGACAGCTCAACTGCTAGAGTGAGAGGAGCAAAAAAATTAATCTTAAAATCTTTTTTAAAACTGCTGCTGTGTCCGCAGCGTTTGCTCTACAGGTATGATTTTACCCTCAAAATGTAGCCATCGCTGTCCTCTTTCATCCAATGTGTTTACTATTGTACTAGGTGTTATGGTTCTTTCGTAAATGTCACCAATGCACAGCCTCCTCCCTCCAACTCTTCCATAGACTCTAATGTTAAAACGGCTCAGAAGGTTGGTTTGAAAATCAGAAGAGCATGGTGTTTTTACACTGTCACCACGTCCATATAATAAACTCCACAGGCATGAAAACTGAGAATTAGGTAGACTGGACATTGCTGCCGCTCACAGTGAAAGAATTTTGTCAATACGACTTTTACTTTTCATTTGGGAACGATTTGTTTCGGCCTGACTTTTCTGTTCATTTTAAGCAGCAAAAGTGAGGCGCATGTCTGTGTACGTGTGTATGGAGCCATTGGGTGCGGTCACTATAGCAACCAGGCTCACACCTGCCTGCTTAACGAGCTCTGCCTGCCACTGTACCAAGATTCATCTTAAGCACTTCTCTTTCAACTGCTGCTGTGTCCACAGTGTTACAGCCATCATTTTACCCTCAAATTGTCTCCATTATTGTTCTCTTTCCAACACCGTGTCTTTCAAAGCTCAGGCATTTAAACTTTTTAAACTGTGTGGGTCCAAGTGGAGGGATCACATTTTAGTCATTCAGTGATTCAAAGAATATGACCTTTTAATATTCATTCAGATGTTTTCTGACTCTAAATGTTCTTTTCTCATTTCTTAGGGTTTTCTAATTTACATTTAAAACATTTTCAACTATTTTCCAACTTCTTCTTCTGTGTGAGTGTCAGATTTTAGCAGTTCAGCACTTTTGTTTTCAGGCAAAAATTTCTGTATTTTTCATCTCATTCAACATTTTTAACTTAAATTCAGCAATTAATTCATTTCAGCACATACATTCAGATTCAAGCATTCACACTGCAGTTTCTTCAGAAAATGCACTTTCTAGTTATTAGTGTGAATGCTTGAAAAGCATTCACAGTATTGTTATTCGAATCTTTATTATTATTATTATATATTCCGTACGTTTTTTGGCATCTAACTCCTTCAAAACCGTTCAACTTAGAAAAACCATTCAAACACCATTAGATTCCTATTCTTTTGGACATGACTGCTTCTATTTTTCATATTTTTAACATTTATATTTTTAATTTTATTCAACTTTATTCAACAAAAATTTCCCATGTATTTCAATGGGGAGACCCTTCAAATTCTCATTCAACTTCCTCCTCTTTAAACTGTATCTACTTCCACATACATTGACATAGAGCCACCATTCAAACTTTAAAACGAAGACAAGACATTCAACTATTCAACTTGTATTTATCTTTTCAATATCTATTATACTTTTTCTTCAGTTCCAGTTTAAGTTTCATGATGTTTTTTCACCCGTTTCAGAGTTTATAATGGGTGTGTATGGGACGGAATGTTGGGGCTAGAGTGAGACAGCTCAACTGCTAGAGTGAGAGGAGCAAAAAAATTAATCTTAAAATCTTTTTTAAAACTGCTGCTGTGTCCGCAGCGTTTGCTCTACAGGTATGATTTTACCCTCAAAACGTAGCCATCGCTGTCCTCTTTCATCCAATGTGTTTACTATTGTACTAGGTGTTATGGTTCTTTCGTAAATGTCACCAATGCACAGCCTCCTCCCTCCAACTCTTCCATAGACTCTAATGTTAAAAGGGCTCAGAAGGTTCGTTTGAAAATCAGAACCGCATGGTGTCTTTCCACTGTCACCACGTCCATATAATAAACTCCACAGGCATGAAAACTGAGAATTCAGTAGACTAGAAGCTGCTGTCGCTCACGGTGAAAGAATTTCGTCAATACGACTTGTACTTTTCATATGGGAACGATTTGTTTGGGCCTGACTTTTCTGTTCATTTTAAGCAGCAAAAGTGAGGTGCATGTCTGTGTCGTGTGTATGGAGCCATTGGGTGCAGTCACTATAGCAACCAGGCTCACACCTGCCTGCTTAACGAGCTCTGCCTGCCACTGTACCAAGATTCATCTTAAGCACTTCTCTTTCAACTGCTGCTGTGTCCACAGTGTTACAGCCATCATTTTACCCTCAAATTGTCGCCATTATTGTTCTCTTTCCAACACCGTATCTTTCAAAGCTCAGGCATTTAAACTTTTTAAACTGTGTGGATCAAAGTGGAGGGATCACATTTGAGTCATTCAGTGATTCAAAGAATATGACCTTTTAATATTCATTCAGATGTTTTCTGACTCTAAATGTTCTTTTCTCATTTCTTAGGGTTTTCTAATTTACATTTAAAACATTTTCAGTTTTTTTCCAACTCATTCTTCTGTGTAACCTTCAGCTTTTAGCAGTTCAGCACCTTTGTTTTCACGTTAAATTCGGTTTTTTTTGTTGTTTTTTAATCTCATTCAATATTTTTAACTCAAAATTCAGCAATTAATTCATTTCAGTCCATACATTCAGATTCAAGCATTCACACTGCAGTTTCTTCAGAAAATGCACTTTCTAGTTATTATTATTATTATTATTATATATTCCGTACGTTTTTTGGCATCTCACTCCTTCAAAACCGTTCAACTTAGAAAAACCATTCAAACACCGTTAGATTCCTATTCTTTTGGACAACACTGCTTCTATTTTTCATATTTTTAACATTTATATTTTTAATTTTATTCAACTTTATTCAACAAAAATTTATAATGTATTTCAATGGGGAGACCCTTCAAATCCTCATTCAACTTACTCATTTTTAAACTCTTACTACTTCCACATACATTGACATAGAGCCACCATTCAAACTTTAAAACGAAGACAAGACATTCAACTATTCAACTTGTATTTATCTTTTCAATATCTATTATACTTTTTCTTCAGTTCCAGTTTAAGTTTCATGATGTTTTTTCACCCGTTTCAGAGTTTATAATGGGTGTGTATGGGACGGAATGTTGGGGCTAGAGTGAGAGAGCTCAACTGCTAGAGTGAGAGGAGCAAAAAAATTAATCTTAAAATCTTTTTTAAAACTGCTGCTGTGTCCACAGCATTTGCTCTACAGCCGCCATTTTACCCTCAAAACGTAGCCATCGCTGTCCTCTTTCATCCAATGTGTTTACTATTGTCCTAGGTGTTATGGTTCTTTCATAAATGTCACCAATGCACAGCCTCCTCCCTCCAACTCTTCCATAGACTCTAATGTTAAAATGGCTCAGAAGGTTCGTTTGAAAATCAGAAGAGCATGGTGTCTTTCCACTGTCACCACGTCCATATAATAAGCTCCACAGGCATGAAAACTGAGAATTAGGTAGACTAGACATTGCTGCCGCTCACGGTGAAAGAATTTTGTCAATACGACTTTTACTTTTCATTTGGGAGCGATTTGTTTCGGCCTGACTTTTCTGTTCATTTTAAGCAGCAAAAGTGAGGCGCATGTCTGTGTACGTGTGTATGGAGCCCTTGGGTGCAGTCACTATAGCAACCAGGCTCACACCTGCCTGCTTAACGAGCTCTCTCTCTCACTCTGCCAAGATTCAACTTAAACACTTCTCTTTCAACTGCTGCTGTCTCCACAGTGTTACAGCCATCATTTTACCCTCAAAACGTCGCCATCGTTGTTCTTTTTCCAACATCTTGTCTTTCAAAGCTCAGAGATGTAAACTTTTTAAACTGTGTGGGTCCAAGTGGAGGGATCACATTTTAGTCATTCAGTGATTCAAAGAATATGACCTTTTAATATTCATTCAGATGTTTTCTGACTCTAAATGTTCTTTTCTCATTTCTTAGGGTTTTCTAATTTACAATTAAAACATTTTCAGCTTTTTTCCAACTTCTTCTTCTGTGTAACCTTCAGCTTTTAGCAGTTCAGCACTGTTGTTTTCAGGTTAAATTCAGGTTGTTTCTTTTTTTTTTTTTATCTCATTCAAAATTTTTAACTCAAAATTCAGCAATTAATTCATTTCAGTCCATACATTCAGATTCAAGCATTCACACTGCAGTTTCTTCAGAAAATGCACTTTCTAGTTCTATTTTATTCTGTATTCCGTACGTTTTTTGTACTCCTACTCCTTCAAAACCGTTCAACTTAGAAAAACCATTCAAACACCATTAGATTCCTCTTCTTTTGGACATGACTGCTTCTATTTTTCTCATTTTTAACATTTATATTTTTAATTTTATTCAACTTTATTCAACAAAAATTTCCCAAAATTTCCCATGTATTTCAATGGGGAGACCCTTCAAATCCTCATTCAACTTACTCATTTTTAAACTCTTACTACTTCCACATACATTGACATAGAGCCACCATTCAAACTTTAAAACGAAGACAAGACATTCAACTATTCAACTTGTATTTATCTTTTCAATATCTATTATACTTTTTCTTCAGTTCCAGTTTAAGTTTCATGATGTTTTTTCACCCGTTTCAGAGTTTATAATGGGTGTGTATGGGACGGAATGTTGGGGCTAGAGTGAGACAGCTCAACTGCTAGAGTGAGAGGAGCAAAAAAATTAATCTTAAAATCTTTTTTAAAACTGCTGCTGTGTCCACAGCGTTTGCTCTACAGGTATGATTTTACCCTCAAAACGTAGCCATGGCTGTCCTCTTTCATCCAATGTGTTTACTATTGTACTAGGTGTTATGGTTCTTTCATAAATGTCACCAATGCACAGCCTCCTCCCTCCAACTCTTCCATAGACTCTAATGTTAAAATGGCTCAGAAGGTTCGTTTGAAAATCAGAAGAGCATGGTGTCTTTACACTGTCACCACGTCCATATAATAAACTCCACAGGCATGAAAACTGAGAATTAGGTAGACTAGACATGGCTGTCGCTCACGGTGAAAGAATTTTGTCAATACGACATGTACTTTTCATTTGGGAAGAATTTGTTTGGGCCTGACTTTTCTGTTCATTTTAAGCAGCAAAAGTGAGGTGCATGTCTGTGTACGTGTGTATGGAGCCATTGGGTGCAGTCACTATAGCAACCAGGCTCACACCTGCCTGCTTAACGAGCTCTGCCTGCCACTGTGCCAAGATTCATCTTAAGCACTTCTCTTTCAACTGCTGCTGTGTCCACAGTGTTACAGCCATCATTTTACCCTCAAATTGTCGCCATTATTGTTCTCTTTCCAACACCGTGTCTTTCAAAGCTCAGGCATTTAAACTTTTTAAACTGTGTGGGTCCAAGTGGAGGGATCACATTTTAGTCATTCAGTGATTCAAAGAATATGACCTTTTAATATTCTTTCAGATGTTTTCTGACTCTAAATGTTCTTTTCTCATTTCTTAGGTTTTTCTAATTTACAATTAAAACATTTTCAGCTTTTTTCCAACTTCTTCTTCTGTGTAACCTTCAGCTTTTAGCAGTTCAGCACCTTTGTTTTCAGGTTAAATTTGGGTTTTTTTTTTAATCTCATTCAATATTTTTAACTTAAATTCAGTAATTATTTCATTTCAATGCATACATTCAGATTCAAGCATTCACACTGCAGTTTCTTCAGAAAATGCACTTTCTAGTTAGTGTGAATGCTTGAAAAGCATTCACAGTATTGTTATTCTAATCTTTATTATTATTATTAGTGTGAATGCTTGAAAAGCATTCACAGTATTGTTCTTCTAATCTTTATTATTATATTTTATCTATTCCGTACGTTTTTTGAAAGCCTACTCCTTCAAAACCGTTCAACTTAGAAAAACCATTCAAACATCGTTAGATTCCTATTCTTTTGGACATGATTGCTTGTATTTTTCTCATTTTTAACATTTATATTTTTAATTTTATTCAACTTTATTCAACAAAAATTTCCCATGTATTTCAATGGGGAGACCCTTCAAATTCTCATTCAACTTACTCATTTTTAAACTCTTACTACTTCAACATACGTTCACATAGAGCCACCATTCAAACTTTAAAACGAAGACAAGACATTCAACTATTCAACTTGTATTTATCTTTTCAATATCTATTATACTTTTTCTTCAGTTCCAGTTTAAGTTTCATGATGTTTTTTCACCCGTTTCAGAGTTTATAATGGGTGTGTATGGGGCGGAATGTTGGGGCTAGAGTGAGGCAGCTCAACTGCTAGAGTGAGAGGAGCAAAAAAAATAATCTTAAAATCTTTTTTAAAACTGCTGCTGTGTCCGCAGCGTTTGCTCTACAGGTATGATTTTACCCTCAAAACGTAGCCATGGCTGTCCTCTTTCATCCAATGTGTTTACTATTGTACTAGGTGTTATGGTTCTTTCATAAATGTCACCAATGCACAGCCTCCTCCCTCCAACTCTTCCATAGACTCTAATGTTAAAATGGCTCAGAAGGTTCGTTTGAAAATCAGAAGAGCATGGTGTCTTTCCACTGTCACCACGTCCATATAATAAACTCCACAGACATGAAAACTGAGAATTTGGTAGACTAGACATTGCTGTCGCTCACAGTGAAAGAATTTTGTCAATACGACTTTTACTTTTCATTTGGGAACGATTTGTTTCGGCCTGACTTTTCTGTTCATTTTAAGCAGCAAAAGTGAGGCGCATGTCTGTGTACGTGTGTATGGAGCCATTGGGTGCGGTCACTATAGCAACCAGGCTCACACCTGCCTGCTTAACGAGCTCTCTCTCTCTCTCTGCCAAGATTCATCTTAAACACTTCTCTTTCAACTGCTGCTGTGTCCACAGTGTTAAAGCCATCATTTTACCCTCAAAACGTCGCCATCGTTGTTCTTTTTCCAACATCTTGTCTTTCAAAGCTCAGAGATGTAAACTTTTTAAACTGTGTGGGTCCAAGTGGAGGGATCACATTTTAGTCATTCAGTGATTCAAAGAATATGACCTTTTAATATTCTTTCAGATGTTTTCTGACTCTAAATGTTCTTTTCTCATTTCTTAGGTTTTTCTAATTTACAATTAAAACATTTTCAGCTTTTTTCCAACTTCTTCTTCTGTGTAACCTTCAGCTTTTAGCAGTTCAGCACTTTTGTTTTCAGGTTAAATTCGGTTTTTTTTTTTAATCTCATTCAAAATTTTTAACTTAAATTCAGTAATTATTTCATTTCAATGCATACATTCAGATTCAAGCATTCACACTGCAGTTTCTTCAGAAAATGCACTTTCTAGTTATTAGTGTGAATGCTTGAAAAGCATTCACAGTATTGTTCTTCTAATCTTTATTATTAGTGTGAATGCTTGAAAAGCATTCACAGTATTGTTCTTCTAATCTTTATTATTAGTGTGAATGCTTGAAAAGCATTCACAGTATTGTTCTTCTAATCTTTATTATTCTATTTTATTATTATCTATTCCGTACGTTTTTTGAAAGCCTACTCCTTCAAAACCGTTCAACTTAGAAAAACCATTCAAACATCGTTAGATTCCTATTATTTTGGACATGATTGCTTGTATTTTTCTCATTTTTAACATTTATATTTTTAATTTTATTCAACTTTATTCAACAAAAATTTCCCATGTATTTCAATGGGGAGACCCTTCAAATTCTCATTCAACTTACTCATTTTTAAACTCTTACTACTTCAACATACGTTCACATAGAGCCACCATTCAAACTTTAAAACGAAGACAAGACATTCAACTATTCAACTTGTATTTATCTTTTCAATATCTATTATACTTTTTCTTCAGTTCCAGTTTAAGTTTCATGATGTTTTTTCACCCGTTTCAGAGTTTATAATGGGTGTGTATGGGACGGAATGTTGGGGCTAGAGTGAGGCAGCTCAACTGCTAGAGTGAGAGGAGCAAAAAAAATAATCTTAAAATCTTTTTTAAAACTGCTGCTGTGTCCGCAGCGTTTGCTCTACAGGTATGATTTTACCCTCAAAACGTAGCCATGGCTGTCCTCTTTCATCCAATGTGTTTACTATTGTACTAGGTGTTATGGTTCTTTCATAAATGTCACCAATGCACAGCCTCCTCCCTCCAACTCTTCCATAGACTCTAATGTTAAAATGGCTCAGAAGGTTCGTTTGAAAATCAGAAGAGCATGGTGTCTTTCCACTGTCACCACGTCCATATAATAAACTCCACAGGCATGAAAACTGAGAATTAGGTAGACTAGAAGCTGCTGTCGCTCACGGTGAAAGAATTTTGTCAATACGACTTTTACTTTTCATTTGGGAACGATTTGTTTCGGCCTGACTTTTCTGTTCATTTTAAGCAGCAAAAGTGAGGTGCATGTCTGTGTATGTGTGTATGGAGCCATTGGGTGCGGTCACTATAGCAACCAGGCTCACACCTGCCTGCTTAACGAGCTCTGCCTGCCACTGTACCAAGATTCATCTTAAACACTTCTCTTTCAACTGTTGCTGTGTCCACAGTGTTACAGCCATCATTTTACCCTCAAATTGTCCCCATTATTGTTCTCTTTCCAACACCGTGTCTTTCAAAGCTCAGGCATTTAAACTTTTTAAACTGTGTGGATCAAAGTGGAGGGATCACATTTTCTTCATTCAGTGATTCAAAGAATATGACCTTTTAATATTCATTCAGATGTTTTCTGACTCTAAATGTTCTTTTCTCATTTCTTAGGGTTTTCTAATTTACATTTAAAGCATTTTCAGCTTTTTTCCAACTTCTTCTTCTGTGTAACCTTCAGCTTTTAGCAGTTCAGCACCTTTGTTTTCAGGTTAAATTTGATTTTTTGATTTTTTTTTATTTCATTCAATATTTTTAACTCAAAATTCAGCAATTAATTCATTTCAGTGCATACATTCAGATTCAAGCATTCACACTGCAGTTTCTTCAGAAAATGCACTTTCTAGTTATTATTATATTTTATTTTTCCGTACGTTTTTTGAAAGCCTACTCCTTCAAAACCGTTCAACTTAGAAAAACCATTCAAACATCGTTAGATTCCTATTCTTTTGGACAACATTGCTTCTATTTTTCTCATTTTTAACATTTATATTTTTAATTTTATTCAACTTTATTCAACAAAAATTTATAATGTATTTCAATGGGGAGACCCTTCAAATTCTCATTCAACTTACTCATTTTTAAACTCTTACTACTTCCACATACATTGACATAGAGCCACCATTCAAACTTTAAAACGAAGACAAGACATTCAACTATTCAACTTGTATTTATCTTTTCAATATCTATTATACTTTTTCTTCAGTTCCAGTTTAAGTTTCATGATGTTTTTTCAGCCGTTTCAGAGTTTATAATGGGTGTGTATGGGACGGAATGTTGGGGCTAGAGTGAGACAGCTCAACTGCTAGAGTGAGAGGAGCAAAAAAATTAATCTTAAAATCTTTTTTAAAACTGCTGCTGTGTCCACAGCGTTTGCTCTACAGCCATCATTTTACCCTCAAAACGTAGCCATGGCTGTCCTCTTTCATCCAATGTGTTTACTATTGTCCTAGGTGTTACGGTTCTTTCATAAATGTCACCAATGCACAGCCTCCTCCTTCCAACTCTTCCATAGACTCTAATGTTAAAATGGCTCAGAAGGTTCGTTTGAAAATCAGAAGAGCATGGTGTCTTTCCACTGTCACCACGTCCATATAATAAGCTCCACAGGCATGAAAACTGAGAATTAGGTAGACTAGACATTGCTGTCGCTCACGGTGAAAGAATTTTGTCAATACGACTTTTACTTTTCATTTGGGAGCGATTTGTTTCGGCCTGACTTTTCTGTTCATTTTAAGCAGCAAAAGTGAGGTGCATGTCTGTGTGCGTGTGTATGGAGCCATTGGGTGCGGTCACTATAGCAACCAGGCTCACACCTGCCTGCTTAACGAGCTCTCTCTGCCACTGTACCAAGATTCATCTTAAACACTTCTCTTTCAACTGCTGCTGTGTCCACAGTGTTAAAGCCATCATTTTACCCTCAAAACGTCGCCATCGTTGTTCTTTTTCCAACATCTTGTCTTTCAAAGCTCAGAGATGTAAACTTTTTAAACTGTGTGGGTCCAAGTGGAGGGATCACATTTTAGTCATTCAGTGATTCAAAGAATATGACCTTTTAATATTCTTTCAGATGTTTTCTGACTCTAAATGTTCTTTTCTCATTTCTTAGGTTTTTCTAATTTACAATTAAAACATTTTCAGCTTTTTTCCAACTTCTTCTTCTGTGTAACCTTCAGCTTTTAGCAGTTCAGCACCTTTGTTTTCAGGTTAAATTCGGGTTTTTTTTTTTTTATCTCATTCAAGATTTTTAACTTAAATTCAGTAATTAATTCATTTCAGTGCATACATTCAGATTCAAGCATTCACACTGCAGTTTCTTCAGAAAATGCACTTTCTAGTTAGTGTGAATGCTTGAAAAGCATTCACAGTATTGTTATTCTAATCTTTATTATTAGTGTGAATGCTTGAAAAGCATTCACAGTATTGTTATTCGAATCTTTATTATTATTATTATTATATTTTATCTATTCCGTACGTTTTTTGTAATCCTACTCCTTCAAAACCGTTCAACTTAGAAAAACCATTCAAACACCGTTAGATTCCTATTCTTTTGGACAACACTGCTTCTATTTTTCATATTTTTAACATTTATATTTTTAATTTTATTCAACTTTATTCAACAAAAATTTCCCAAAATTTCCCATGTATTTCAATGGGGAGACCCTTCAAATTCTCATTCAACTTATTCATTTTTAAACTCTTACTACTTCCACATACATTGACATAGAGCCACCATTCAAACTTTAAAACGAAGACAAGACATTCAACTATTCAACTTGTATTTATCTTTTCAATATCTATTATACTTTTTCTTCAGTTCCAGTTTAAGTTTCATGATGTTTTTTCACCCGTTTCAGAGTTTATAATGGGTGTGTATGGGACGGAATGTTGGGGCTAGAGTGAGACAGCTCAACTGCTAGAGTGAGAGGAGCAAAAAAATTAATCTTAAAATCTTTTTTAAAACTGCTGCTGTGTCCGCAGCGTTTGCTCTACAGGTATGATTTTACCCTCAAAACGTAGCCATGGCTGTCCTCTTTCATCCAATGTGTTTACTATTGTACTAGGTGTTATGGTTCTTTCATAAATGTCACCAATGCACAGCCTCCTCCCTCCAACTCTTCCATAGACTCTAATGTTAAAATGGCTCAGAAGGTTCGTTTGAAAATCAGAAGAGCATGGTGTCTTTCCACTGTCACCACGTCCATATAATAAGCTCCACAGGCATGAAAACTGAGAATTAGGTAGACTAGACATTGCTGTCGCTCACGGTGAAAGAATTTTGTCAATACGACTTTTACTTTTCATTTGGGAGCGATTTGTTTCGGCCTGACTTTTCTGTTCATTTTAAGCAGCAAAAGTGAGGTGCATGTCTGTGTCCGTGTGTATGGAGCCATTGGGTGCGGTCACTATAGCGACCAGGCTCATACCTGCCTGCTTAACGAGCTCTCTCTGCCACTCTGCCAAAATTCATCTTAAACACTTCTCTTTCAACTGCTGCTGTGTCCACAGTGTTACAGCCATCATTTTACCCTCAAATTGTCGCCATTATTGTTCTCTTTCCAACACCGTATCTTTCAAAGCTCAGGCATTTAAACTTTTTAAACTGTGTGGATCAAAGTGGAGGGATCACATTTGAGTCATTCAGTGATTCAAAGAATATGACCTTTTAATATTCATTCAGATGTTTTCTGACTCTAAATGTTCTTTTGTCATTTCTTAGGGTTTTCTAATTTACATTTAAAACATTTTCAGTTTTTTTCCAACTCCTTCTTCTGTGTAACCTTCAGCTTTTAGCAGTTCAGCACCTTTGTTTTCAGGTTAAATTCGTTTTTTTTTTTTGTTTTTTTTTTAATCTCATTCAATATTTTTAACTCAAAATTCAGCAATTAATTCATTTCAGTGCATACATTCAGATTCAAGCATTCACACTGCAGTTTCTTCAGAAAATGCACTTTCTAGTATTTTATTATTATCTATTCCGTACGTTTTTTGAAAGCCTACTCCTTCAAAACCGTTCAACTTAGAAAAACCATTCAAACATCGTTAGATTCCTATTATTTTGGACAACATTGCTTCTATTTTTCTCATTTTTAACATTTATATTTTTAATTTTATTCAACTTTATTCAACAAAAATTTCCCATGTATTTCAATGGGGAGACCCTTCAAATTCTCATTCAACTTACTCATTTTTAAACTCTTACTACTTCCACATACATTGACATAGAGCCACCATTCAAACTTTAAAACGAAGACAAGACATCTGACTATTCAACTTGTATTTATCTTTTCAATATCTATTATACTTTTTCTTCAGTTCCAGTTTAAGTTTCATGATGTTTTTTCACCCGTTTCAGAGTTTATAATGGGTGTGTATGGGACGGAATGTTGGGGCTAGAGTGAGGCAGCTCAACTGCTAGAGTGAGAGGAGCAAAAAAATTAATCTTAAAATCTTTTTTAAAACTGCTGCTGTGTCCGCAGCGTTTGCTCTACAGGTATGATTTTACCCTCAAAACGTAGCCATCGCTGTCCTCTTTCATCCAATGTGTTTACTATTGTACTAGGTGTTATGGTTCTTTCATAAATGTCACCAATGCACAGCCTCCTCCCTCCAACTCTTCCATAGACTCTAATGTTAAAATGGCTCAGAAGGTTCGTTTGAAAATCAGAAGAGCATGGTGTCTTTCCACTGTCACCACGTCCATATAATAAACTCCACAGGCATGAAAACTGAGAATTCAGTAGACTAGAAGCTGCTGTTGCTCACGGTGAAAGAATTTTGTCAATACGACTTTTACTTTTCATTTGGGAACGATTTGTTTCGGCCTGACTTTTCTGTTCATTTTAAGCAGCAAAAGTGAGGCGCATGTCTGTGTACGTGTGTATGGAGCCATTGGGTGCGGTCACTATAGCAACCAGGCTCACACCTGCCTGCTTAACGAGCTCTGCCTGCCACTGTACCAAGATTCATCTTAAGCACTTCTCTTTCAACTGCTGCTGTGTCCACAGTGTCACAGCCATCATTTTACCCTCAAATTGTCGCCATTATTGTTCTCTTTCCAACACCGTATCTTTCAAAGCTCAGGCATTTAAACTTTTTAAACTGTGTGGATCAAAGTGGAGGGATCACATTTGAGTCATTCAGTGATTCAAAGAATATGACCTTTTAATATTCATTCAGATGTTTTCTGACTCTAAATGTTCTTTTCTCATTTCTTAGGGTTTTCTAATTTACATTTAAAACATTTTCAGTTTTTTTCCAACTCCTTCTTCTGTGTAACCTTCAGCTTTTAGCAGTTCAGCACCTTTGTTTTCAGGTTAAATTCGTTGTTTTTTTTTGTTTTTTTTATCTCATTCAATATTTTTAACTCAAAATTCAGCAATTAATTCATTTCAGTGCATACATTCAGATTCAAGCATTCACACTGCAGTTTCTTCAGAAAATGCACTTTCTAGTTGTGTGGATGCTTTAAGCATCCACACTATTGAGTTCCTGTTTCTCTTTATTCTTTATTATTATTATTATTATTATTATTATTATTCTAGTTGCTTCCGTACACTTTTTGGCACTTAAGTACTTCCACAATTTTCAGCCGATTTTCACCGTTCAAATTTTAAACTATTCTGCTATTTTTGCTCTTTCTTGCTACGATTTTTGCTATTTTTAACTATTATACTTTTTAAAATATTCCACTTTTTTCCTTTAATTTGTCCCATTGAAATGAATGGGAAACTTCTGCAATTCTGCTAAAATTTGCTTGTTTTTGAAACTTAACTACTTCCTCATATTTTCACCTAGAACAACCATTCAAACTTTAAAATGTTCATAAATTATTGGGCTATTCAGGTATGATTCAGCTTTTTCAAATCTTTTACTGTTTTACTTTTATGCCTCTTAAAGTTTTGAGTTTCAAAATTGTGATTTTTCACAAAATACATGCGTTGTTATGGTTGCTATGCTCTTGGCTTCCAGTGTGCCACTGAAGGTTTTGCAATTTTCACTTCATGTCCGAACAACTTCTTGCTACTTGCTCAATTTTCACTCAACTTCCACAAATTATACATCAAAACGTAGGTATTTTTGCTGGCTTTCAGAAAATGTCACTATCATTGTTGTGGGATTTATAGAATTTTTGCAAATCTCCTCAGACCAACACAAGGTCTCAAAACTCTCCATATAAAGTCAATGGAGAGCTTGTTCAAAATCATCGCTGGATTTCTGTAATGAGAGGCATATTCGAATCGTCATATCTCCTTAACGAAGCGACTTTAAGACATGAGGCTTGTCCCCGAATATCTTCAGACACCCCTGACGCTCACAATTCAAGAATTTCTTTCTCACCTATTACCGTTCTGAAATGAGTTGGACTTGTTTGAGGGTAGGAAATTCGTCCTTCGCTCAGATTTCTTCAGATTTCAAACTGTGGAAATGAACCACTTTTTTCTCTCGTCATAATTTTTTTTTGGATTTCCACAGAGACCTGAAAATTTCCATGACTGTTCACCAAAGCCTGCTGTCTCTTACGGTGAAAGAATGATATCGATACTCCAAATAGATTTCGAGTTACAAAGCGTTGTTTGAGGGCAAGTCAAGGCAGTTTTTGCTTCGCTCTACTCAGTTATGGTGCATTACAAGTCAAATATCTTTAATAATTCATATTTTAATGATAAATTGTAAACACTGGAAGATTCCCCCATCTCTTCTGAACAAAACGGTGTAAGAATGACCGCTCTAGCCCCTACGGTTTGGGAATTATGGTCATTTGTTTGAGGGGAGTCCTCACTATGAGAAATAGGCTGCAATAATCCTGTGCCTCTCTGTGCTGCGTGTGTAAAAAGAGGCACATGTTTTGGCGGGAAAAAGTACACAGGCTCTCTGATTGGTGGATTCAAATTCAGCAGCTCCCAGGCTGACCTAGAAACTTACTTCTCTCTCCCTGTGCATTTTTTTGCTGATTTTTTCATTTAACAAGTATATTTGAGGGACCCTCAGCATGTTCAGCATTTTTTCAGCTGTCCATTTTGCTTTTCCAATTTTTCTGTTTAACTTATTACTATTGTGCTAAATAATACTATTTCTGCTATTTTATAAGATTTGTGCCTAATATAGTATTTCTGCTAAATTACAGTATTTCTGCTTTTTATACTATTTGTGCTAAAACATAGTATTTCTACTAAATGTAGTATTTATGCTTAATCATACTATTTCTGCTTTTTATGGGATTTGTGCCTAATATAGTATTTCTGCTTTTTATACTATTTGTGCCTAATATAGTATTTCTGCTAAATTACAGTATTTCTGCTTTTTATAGGATTTTTGCTCAAACATAGTATTTCTACTAAATGTAGTGTTTATGCTTAATCATCCTATTTCTGCTTTTTATAGGATTTGTGCTTAATATAGTATTTCTGCTAAATTATAGTTTTTCTTCTTTTTATAGTATTTGTGCTAAAACATAGTATTTCTACTAAATGTAGTATTTATGCTTAATAATAGTATTTCTATATATTTCTGCCAGGTCCCCAGGCAGCCAATCCTCTGTGAGGACTGAGACATTCAAATTTTCAAATCAGGGCCTGCACAGTTTCCCAGCCAATCAAATAAGTGTCCTGAGGCATTCAAATTTGCATATTGGGGCCTTCGTGGCTTCTAAGCCAGCCAATCATATCTGAGGGCTGAGGAATTCAAATCCACAAATCAGGGCCTGCACGGCTTCCCAGCCAGCCAATCACATATGTGGTCTCAGGCATTCAAATTTGCATATTGGGGAATTCGTGGCTTCTAAGTCAACAAGTCATCCATGTCATATATCTCTAAAAATTCATATTTTAATATTAAATTGTCAACACTTGAAGATTCCCCCATCTCTTCTGAACAAAACGGTGTAAGAATGACCGTTCTAGCCCCTACGGTTAGGAAATTACGGTCATTTGTTTGAGGGGAGTCGTCACTATGAGAAATAGACTGCAAAAATCCTGTGTCTCTCTGTGCTGCTGCGTGTGTAAACAGATGCACCTGTTTTGGTGGGGAAAAGTGCACAGCCTCTCTGATTGGTGGATTCAAATTCACCAGCTCCCAGGCTGACCTAGAAACTTACTTCTCTCTCCCTGTGTGTGTGTGTGTGTGTGTGTGTGTGTGTGTGTGTGTGTGTGTGTGTGTGTGTGTGTGTTTGTGTGTGTGTGTGACAGAGAGAGAGAGAGAGAGGGAGAGAGAGAAAGGCTTTTAATGGGATGATCTCATTCTAAGATTTAAATTCAATATATTTAGACTGGTTGACTGAATTGGATCTTGTGTGTGGGTCTCTCTGTGCATGTGTGTTTCCTCATGTGTACATATTTGTGATTGTGTGGCTGTAATAAATTTTTTTGCAGATTTTTGTCATTTAACAAGTATATTTGAGGGACCCTCAGCATGTTCAGCATTTTTTCAGCTGTCCATTTTGCTTTTCCAATTTTTCTGTTTAACTTATTACTATTGTGCTAAATCATACTATTTCTGCTATTTTATAAGATTTGTGCTTAATATACTATTTCTGCTTTTATAGGATTTGTGCTTAATATAGTATTTCTGCTAAATGTAGTATTTATGCTTAATCATACTATTTCTGCTTTTCATAGGATTTGTGCTTAACATAGTATTTCTGCTAAATTTAGTATTTCTGATTAATTATAGTTTTTCTACTAAATCATAGTACAGTATTTGTGCTTTTTATAGGATTTGTGCTAAAACAAAGTATTTCTACTAAATGTAGTATTTATGCTTAATCATACCATTTCTGCTTTTTATAGGATTTGTGCTTAATATAGTATTTCTGCTAAATTATAGTATTTCTGCCAAATTATAATATTTGTGCTAAAACATAGTCTTAATTTAAAATTACAATATTCATAGTTCATCACAGTGTCTCTGGTAAATCACAATATTTCTGCTCTGTTGTACTATTTTTCTAAATCATAGTGTTTCTGTAATGTTTAAGTATTTTTGGCTAAATATATTCTTTCTGTTATCTTATACTATTTCTCCTAAATTCTTGTATTTTTGAGAAGTTATCATGTTTCTGGTAAGTTACAATATTTCTGCTAAATTCTGCTATGCTATTGTATTTCTGCCAAGTATTATGTTTCCTCTAAGATATTGCAGTTCTGCTAAGTTATTCCATTTTAGCAAACTTCTTTTGCTTCTGCAAAGTTTTTACAATTTCTGCAACTTTTCAGCTTTTTCAGCTACTTTTTGCATACAGCTTCAGCTTTAAGCATCCACACTGCATTTTCGCAGGAAATGCAAATTTTTCTAGTTATATTTTATTATTTTTCCGTACGTTTTTTGAAAGCCTACTCCTTCAAAACCGTTCAACTTAGAAAAACCATTCAAACATCGTTAGATTCCTATTATTTTGGACATGACTGCTTCTATTTTTCTCATTTTTAACATTTATATTTTTAATTTTATTCAACTTTATTCAACAAAAATTTCCCATGTATTTCAATGGGGAGACCCTTCAAATCCTCATTCAACTTACTCATTTTTAAACTCTTACTACTTCCACATACATTGACATAGAGCCACCATTCAAACTTTAAAACGAAGACAAGACATTCAACTATTCAACTTGTATTTATCTTTTCAATATCTATTATACTTTTTCTTCAGTTCCAGTTTAAGTTTCATGATGTTTTTTCACCCGTTTCAGAGTTTATAATGGGTGTGTATGGGACGGAATGTTGGGGCTAGAGTGAGACAGCTCAACTGCTAGAGTGAGAGGAGCAAAAAAATTAATCTTAAAATCTTTTTAAAAACTGCTGCTGTGTCCGCAGCGTTTGCTCTACAGGTATGATTTTACCCTCAAAACGTAGCCATGGCTGTCCTCTTTCATCCAATGTGTTTACTATTGTCCTAGGTGTTACGGTTCTTTCATAAATGTCACCAATGCACAGCCTCCTCCTTCCAACTCTTCCATAGACTCTAATGTTAAAATGGCTCAGAAGGTTCGTTTGAAAATCAGAAGAGCATGGTGTCTTTCCACTGTCACCACGTCCATATAATAAACTCCACAGGCATGAAAACTGAGAATTCAGTAGACTAGAAGCTGCTGTCGCTCACGGTGAAAGAATTTTGTCAATACGACTTTTACTTTTCATTTGGGAACGATTTGTTTCGGCCTGACTTTTCTGTTCATTTTAAGCAGCAAAAGTGAGGCGCATGTCTGTGTACGTGTGTATGGAGCCATTGGGTGCGGTCACTATAGCAACCAGGCTCACACCTGCCTGCTTAACGAGCTCTGCCTGCCACTGTACCAAGATTCATCTTAAGCACTTCTCTTTCAACTGCTGCTGTGTCCACAGTGTTACAGCCATCATTTTACCCTCAAATTGTCGCCATTATTGTTCTCTTTCCAACACCGTATCTTTCAAAGCTCAGGCATTTAAACTTTTTAAACTGTGTGGATCAAAGTGGAGGGATCACATTTGAGTCATTCAGTGATTCAAAGAATATGACCTTTTAATATTCATTCAGATGTTTTCTGACTCTAAATGTTCTTTTCTCATTTCTTAGGGTTTTCTAATTTACATTTAAAACATTTTCAGTTTTTTTCCAACTCCTTCTGTGTAACCTTCAGCTTTTAGCAGTTCAGCACCTTTGTTTTCAGGTTAAATTCGTTTTTTGTTTTTTGTTTTTTTTTAATCTCATTCAATATTTTTAACTCAAAATTCAGCAATTAATTCATTTCAGTGCATACATTCAGATTCAAGCATTCACACTGCAGTTTCTTCAGAAAATGCACTTTCTAGTTATATTTTATTCTGTATTCCGTACGTTTTTTGTAATCCTATAACTTCAAAACCGTTCAACTTAGAAAAACCATTCAAACACCGTTAGATTCCTATTCTTTTGGACAACACTGCTTCTATTTTTCATATTTTTAACATTTATATTTTTAATTTTATTCAACTTTATTCAACAAAAATTTATAATGTATTTCAATGGGGAGACCCTTCAAATCCTCATTCAACTTACTCATTTTTAAACTCTTACTACTTCCACATACATTGACATAGAGCCACCATTCAAACTTTAAAACGAAGACAAGACATTCAACTATTCAACTTGTATTTATCTTTTCAATATCTATTATACTTTTTCTTCAGTTCCAGTTTAAGTTTCATGATGTTTTTTCACCCGTTTCAGAGTTTATAATGGGTGTGTATGGGACGGAATGTTGGGGCTAGAGTGAGACAGCTCAACTGCTAGAGTGAGAGGAGCAAAAAAATTAATCTTAAAATCTTTTTTAAAACTGCTGCTGTGTCCACAGCGTTTGCTCTACAGGTATGATTTTACCCTCAAAACGTAGCCATGGCTGTCCTCTTTCATCCAATGTGGTTACTATTGTACTAGGTGTTATGGTTCTTTCATAAATGTCACCAATGCACAGCCTCCTCCCTCCAACTCTTCCATAGACTCTAATGTTAAAATGGCTCAGAAGGTTCGTTTGAAAATCAGAAGAGCATGGTGTCTTTACACTGTCACCACGTCCATATAATAAACTCCACAGGCATGAAAACTGAGAATTAGGTAGACTAGACATGGCTGTCGCTCACGGTGAAAGAATTTTGTCAATACGACATGTACTTTTCATTTGGGAAGAATTTGTTTGGGCCTGACTTTTCTGTTCATTTTAAGCAGCAAAAGTGAGGTGCATGTCTGTGTACGTGTGTATGGAGCCATTGGGTGCAGTCACTATAGCAACCAGGCTCACACCTGCCTGCTTAACGAGCTCTGCCTGCCACTGTACCAAGATTCATCTTAAGCACTTCTCTTTCAACTGCTGCTGTGTCCACAGTGTTACAGCCATCATTTTACCCTCAAATTGTCGCCATTATTGTTCTCTTTCCAACACCGTGTCTTTCAAAGCTCAGGCATTTAAACTTTTTAAACTGTGTGGATCAAAGTGGAGGGATCATATTTGAGTCATTCAGTGATTCAAAGAATATGACCTTTTAATATTCATTCAGATGTTTTCTGACTCTAAATGTTCTTTTCTCATTTCTTAGGGTTTTCTAATTTACATTTAAAACATTTTCAGTTTTTTTCCAACTCCTTCTTCTGTGTAACCTTCAGCTTTTAGCAGTTCAGCACCTTTGTTTTCAGGTTAAATTCGTTTTTTTTTTTGTTTTTTTTTAATCTCATTCAATATTTTTAACTCAAAATTCAGCAATTAATTCATTTCAGTGCATACATTCAGATTCAAGCATTCACACTGCAGTTTCTTCAGAAAATGCACTTTCTAGTTCTCTTTGGTTGCTTTATTGAAGGTCATTTCTGCTTCTTTTTCTTGCAACCGTAGCACGGCGATCGGCAGATAAAAAGCCGGTAGCAGTCTCCTTTCTTTTTACCCTCGATGTTCATGTCTTTCATGACGACACGAACACCGTGGCGTTTGCAGATGGTAGAAAGTGCAGGGATAGCGAGTGCAAAAAAGGCGACTGCTCACGGCGCCGGGCTGTTGTTACAGGAGAAAGAAGCGGAAATGACACCGTGACATATAACAAATAACATCAGCTGTTTCTGATGTTAGTTGTTTTGACTGCTTTTACATTATATTGAAATATATGTAATGTTCATGTTTGCTGCAATGTAAACGGAGTGATGCAAATAAAAACATCGAGCCACAAATTGCGAGTGTGGACACTTCATCTCTTTGCTCCTTAAATGCTTTTCTTCTTTTATTGATTTTTATGCTGATTTTTTCCCTTTTTTCCGTATGAGCTTACCTGCGATAGCTTCTGGACACTTATAGATTATTAGGACTAAAGTGTTCTTAACAGAAACAGCAACATTTTTATAGTTACCTTATCCTCAGCGCTCCGTGTGTCTTTGGCCTAGACACAGCTGAAGCCTGATTACAGCCTGGAAGCCTGGAAAGGTGCTAACCGCTAGGCTAACTAGCAACAAGATGCCTTCCCTCTCCACAGATGACTACCACAGCCCCCTGCAGAAGATTGCAGTACTGGAGACAAAAATTCATCGCTTAGAAGTAAACGTGGAGGTAAATGGACTGTGTGGAAATGAAACAACCTTGCCTTTTATTCAAAACAATGGCGACGAGCAAGCTAGTACACAGCTAAGGAGCACAGATAACATGACCAAGAAAGTAGACTCTGTGCATTATTATAAATCCTCAAGTGATAATCCCCCCTTGGACTGTCTTGGTGCAAAACCAAGACATAAATCATGTCTCCTGGAAGGGGGAGGACGTACCACAGGCAGGGCACAGCGAGCTGAAATCTCTGAAACCGACTGGCCTTCACTTCCTACGAGACAGAGAAGTTCGAGAGGAAACAGGACTGGACAACTGTGAATAGGAAGGTTAACAACAAACCTCCAAAACAACTGAATGTGAAACTGCACAACAGATTTGCTCCACTATCAAAGGACCCTGGATCTATATCGGACAACCATCCATCTAAAAGCAGCGAAGTAAGGTCTGAAAATCTGTTTAAAAGTAAAAGACCACAGGGAAAGCTAAAGGCTAGGCCTGAAACTCTGATTGTGGGTGACTCTGCCGTAAAGGATGGACAAATGATGTGCGGTAAGAACACTAAAGTCCTCTGCTTTCCTAACGATATGGTCAACAACCTGAAGGAGAGAATTCTTCAAATTGCAGATGAATATCCAACTGTGACAAACATTGTCCTGCATACAGGGTCAAACGATGTGTCCAAACAACAGTCGGAGGTTCTGAAACGGGACTTTACTGGATTATTAAATACTGTAAACTCTCTGAATGCAGCTGTATTCATCAGTGGGCCTGTACCGCCGGTCAGAGGAGGAGACGAGAGATTCAGCAGGCTGTTTACACTGAATAAATGGCTTATATCAGCATGTGCTGACCACTCAGTGCATTTTATCAACAACTTTAATATTTTTTGGGAACGCAGGCATCTGTTTAAAGCAAATGGATTTAATTTTAACAAGTCAGGGGTGAAACTGTTCACCTCCAACTTGTTTTATTCCATACGTCATCCATCTGTGCTTGGTGCCATGGCTGAGAAAAAAAAGGAGTAGTCTCATGAAGAGGAACAAACAGTACTCCAAGAACAGACAAAGCCCAGCACAAACCTTGAGGAGGAGCTCCATTTGCCCCCACCTGGGAAGAGCCTCAGAAAGGAGAGACATCTGAGGCAAGAAGAGGGGTCCCTATTTGCCTCCAACTCTCTCAACAACACCAACGACCAGGACCAGGGACCATGACCTTCCCCAGTCCCCCAAACCCCTGACAGGCCATCACCCTCCTCCCCCTCCCTTTCTCCCCCCTCCCCACACCTGAAATTCACTGAGGAGATGATGGAGCGGGTCAATGCTGGGCTCAGATCTACCCCCCGGCCCAATCCCTTTTTGTCCCCCATAAACCCCCCACCAGAGCGGCCAAAGGTTCGCCATCGAGCCCCACCCTCAACAGAGCAATCGAAGTCACATTGCCCAGCCTCGCCCCCCTTAGTTCCTCCTTACCACCTTCATGCTCTGTCTCCGCAGTCTGATGTGTGATGTGTGGAGGGTCCGGGCTGCGAGGATTATGGCAGTGGTGACTTTTCCCAGGAGAAACTGGGACCCTGTTTACTAGAAGGTTTTAAAATCTCTGTACTTTTAGGTGACAGGAGACATGTGGCCTGGTCAAAACACAGAGAGGTGCACTCTAAAAGATCCTTAAACATAGTAAACATACCTTGTGTGCCACAGACTGCTCCCAAACACGAGGGGACAAGTAATGCCTCTAAAACACTTAAGTTGGCTTTATTAAACATTAGATCTTTAGCTGGGAAAACATTTTTAATTAATGATTTAATCACTGAGCACAGCCTTGATTTTATGTTTTTAACTGAAACTTGGTTGGACCAAAGTGACAGTAGAGCTGTTCTCATCGAGACGACCCCTCCTAACTACAGTTTTATCAGTGAGGCCAGGGTGAGCAGGAGAGGAGGAGGGGTTGCTGTCTTATTTAATGAATCATTTCAATGTAAGCAGCTATCTCCTGGAAGTTTTCAGTCTTTTGAATATGTGGCTTTACAGCTGAAGGCCACATCCAAAGTTGTGTTTCTTAATGTTTACAGGCCTCCCAAATACTGCACAGACTTTTTTAATGACCTCAGTGAACTGCTGTCTGTGATCTGTGTTGATTTTGACTGTGTAATTATTGTTGGGGATTTTAACATCCATGTGGACAACCCTCAGGACAAAGGGACTAAAGACCTGAGTAACACTCTGGGCAACTTTGGGCTGACTCAGCATGTAACAGAGGCCACACATAATAGAGGACACACTCTTGACCTACTGATCTCCAAGGGCCTGAGCATTTCAAAGGTTACTGTGTCTGATGTGGGCCTGTCTGATCATTACTGTGTTTTCTTTGAAAGTAAAATCTCAGCCCACATAAATATATCAACAACAGTGATCACAAAACGGTGTATAACTGAACACAGTAGTGCAATTTTTAACCGGGTCTTCCCATTAACACCTGACCTGTCCAGAGGGTCAGTCAATGAGCTCGTCAATAGCTTCAATGCTAACATGTTAAATGTAATGGACACTATTGCTCCCATTAAGGTGAAGGTTATCTCTGGAAGGAAAAAGTCTCCATGGAGAAACTCCACACTGGTGAAAAATGAAAAAAGAGAGTGTAGGAAAGCTGAGCGCAGATGGAGAAAAACAAACCTCCAGATTCACTATGACATCTATAAAGAGAAACTTCACAATTATAATTTTCAACTGAGGAGTGCAAGGAGGTCCTACTTCTCTGACATCATCACTAAAAACAGCCATAATGCTCGGGTCTTATTTTCTACAGTTGACAGGCTAACAAACCCTCCTGTGTCAGTGGCAGCTGAACTTCATTCGACCATGGCCTGCAATGACTTTGCCAAATTCTTCACAGAAAAAATCCAAAATATTAGACAAGCAATTGGTACATCAACAGCAGATCCAGGATATGTACTGTGTCCACCAAAAAACTGTTTAAACACCATGAAACAGTTTCACCCGATTAACAGCAAAGACCTGGAGGACATCTTAGGTCAACTGAACTCCTCCTCCTGCTGTTTAGATGTCCTGCCAACAAGTTTTTTCAAAAAGGTCTCAAAGACTTTAGAGTCAGACCTGTTACAGATCGTCAATTTTTCTTTATTATCAGGTGTGTTTCCAGAATCACTAAAAACTGCCGTAATAAAACCTATACTGAAAAAGGACAACCTTGACAAGACACAAATGAACAACTACAGGCCGATCTCAAATCTCCCGTTTTTAAGTAAGATCATTGAAAAAGCAGTTTCTCAACAGCTCAGTTACTTCTTAAAAAAGAATAATTGCTACGATGCCTTCCAGTCAGGTTTTAGACAGAACCACAGCACTGAAACCGCTCTGACCAAAGTGTTTAATGACATATGTCTGAATACAGACAGTGGAAAAATGTCAGTCCTAGTTTTACTGGATCTCAGTGCAGCATTTGATACAGTTGACCACAACATATTACTCAAACGACTGGAGAACTGGACAGGTCTTTCAGGAACTGTACTAAACTGGTTCAAGACATACTTAGAAAACAGGAAATACTTTGTATCAATAGGTAACTTCACATCTGAGCAGACAAGTATCACATGTGGAGTTCCCCAAGGTTCCATCTTGGGACCCCTTCTGTTTAACATTTACATGCTCCCACTGGCACAGATTATAAAGAACAACAAAATAAACTATCATAGCTATGCAGATGACACACAAATATATATCACAATGTCACCAGGAGACCGAGGCCCTGTACAGGCTCTTGGTAAATGCATTGAGGAAATTAATGACTGGTTGTGCCACAATTTTCTCCAGCTAAACAAAAACAAAACTGAGGTAATAGTCTTTGGCGCCAAAGAAAAACGATTACAGGTCACCAGAGAACTTCAATCTATACATCTAAAAACCACAAACCAGGCGAGAAATTTGGGTGTAGTGATGGATGCAGACCTAAACTTAGAAAAACACATTAAGACAATAACAAAGTCAGCTTACTATCACCTCAAGAATATTTCAAGGATAAAAGATCTGATGTCTCAACAGGACCTGGAAAAACTAGTCCATGCATTCATCTTTAGTAGGCTTGATTACTGTAACAGCATCTTTACAGGTCTACCTAAAAAATCAGTCAGACAACTACAGCTCATTCAGAACTCTGCTGCTCGAGTCCTCACTAAGACCAAAAAAGTGGACCACATCAGTCCAGCTCTGAGGTCTTTACACTGGCTGCCTGTCCGTCAGAGGATAGACTTTAAAGTTCTAATGCTGGTCTATACAGCTCTGAATGGTTTAGGACCAAAATACATCAGTGACCTCCTGACCCAGTATGAACCTTCCAGATCCCTCAGGTCATCTGGATCCGGTCTTTTATCAGTTCCCAGAGTCAGAACCAGACACGGAGAAGCTGCATTCAGCTTTTATGCTCCTTATATCTGGAACAAACTCCCAGAAAGGCTCAGATCAGCTGAAACACTCAGTTTATTTAAATCCAGGTTGAAGTCTCACCTATTCTCAGCTGCATTTGAATAAAGCACCAAATCCACACTTTTAAGCTTAAATTTCAAAAGTTACATTAACTACTGATTTTATCTACTGTTCTGATTTTATCTACTGTTCTGATTTTATCTGTTTTGATTTTATATACTGTTTTGTTTGTTTGTTTGTTTGTTTGTTAAGTGGGTTTAGAGCTCTGGGTAGCTCCCCAGCTGGGTCTAGACTGGGTCTAGAGAGTATTTTAAATTCAGGGAATTTAAAATAGAAAGTAGCTCGTCCACAGAAGGACTGGTAGCTCCCCTTATGATAAGGGTTCAGATCGCGCGAACAGGTGTGAATGTGTGTGTTTAGTTAGTTTGTTTGTTTGCTTGTTTTAATCAATTTTAAATCATGCTTTTTATCTGTTTTTGTTTCTAATGTCTCTGTAAAGCACTTTGAATCACCTTGTTGTTGAATTGTGCTATACAAATAAATTTGCCTTGCCTTGCCTTGCCTACGGTGCGACCCTATAATTAGTCCGGGTTACCGGGGACTGTTGTTGCCGATGAACAGGTGTCGCTATATGACTGCAGACTAAATTGGGCTGCATTGAGTTCATGACTTTTCTTTAGTCCCGCCACCTACGCATCACTGTGAGAGTTAATATGAGATCTCTCTCTGTGGAAAAATAACTTTAAATCCCACTGACGTGTGTATAAATCTATATACGTATAATGTCCCGCTGGGCAGCAACTTAAAAAAACAACTTTTTTTGAAGTGTTGTGAACGCAGCGCGCTGGGGCGAATGTCGGCGTTTGCCCAATAGAAAGGAGGAAGCCAGCCAGGCACAGGAAAGAAAGAAACACTCCAGGGCAACGCTGCTGGAACTTTGACTCATTGAGAAATGTTTCCCTGCTTGCATCAAGCCCGGCTGGTGTCCCCTGAGATCCATATCCCACCCTGATTGGTGGGTTAATTCAGCTCCGCCCACAACACTGTAAAGTGTCATACATTATCAAACTAACATTACATTTTCATATTAAGGTGGGGCCAAAAACTATCGTCCTGCGGGCCGCAATTGGCCCGCGGGCCGCGAGTTTGAGACCCCTGGTGTAGGAGGACACCTGCTCTGTGTCTGGTTAAGTATAAGAGCCCTTTGTTAGGGGGACCGCTGGACTCTTAGCACCAGCTTTGGGGTCACAGGGTCACATCTGGAACACACACACACACACACACACACACACACACACACTATGCACAGACTGGTACTCTTTGTTCATACCTGTGTAAGACGTCATGTGTTAATGAACTTGTGCATATTCATGTAAGCTCAATAAAGGCAAGGCAAGTTTATTTGTATAGCACAATTCAACAACAAGGTGATTCAAAGTGCTTTACAGAGACATTAGAAACAAAAACAAATAAAAAGCATGATTTAAAATTGATTAAAACAAGCAAATAAACTAAATAACTAATTAACAAACAAACAAACAAACAAAACAGTATATAAAATCAAAACAGATAAAATCAGAACAGTAGATAAAATCAGTAGTTAAATGTAAGTTTTGAAATTTAAGCTTAAAGTGTGGATTTGGTGCTTTATTCAAATGCAGCTGAGAACAGGTGAGTCTTCAACCTGGATTTAAATAAACTGAGTGTTTCAGCTGATCTGAGGCTTTCTGGGAGTTTGTTCCAGATATAAGGAGCATAAAAGCTGAATGCAGCTTCTCCGTGTCTGGTTCTGACTCTGGGAACTGATAAAAGACCGGATCCAGATGACCTGAGGGATCTGGAAGGTTCATACTGGGTCAGGAGGTCATTGATGTATTTTGGTCCTAAACCATTCAGAGCTTTATAGACCAGCATCAGAACTTTAAAGTCTGATGCCCCCAACCGGTCATGTCCGGTTGGGGGCCTTTTTTTGACCATTTCCTCGTGGCTGCGTGCAGCGGGGCTAGGGGAGGGTCTGTGGTGATGGACGTGGGTTACTGACCTGGTAGCCTGTCTGCCCCTGGGTGGGTCCGGGATGGGCGTGAGGGTCTGGGGGCGCTCCATCTCTGGGCCGGGGCCCTGGCTGGGCCTCGGGGCCTTGGGTCCTGGTTTGTGTGTTGCCGGGGTTGTGGGCGGGTGGGTGCATGGGAGCCCATCCCTGGCGCAGGGTGCCGCCGGCGTGTCGAGTCGCCTGTGGGGCTCTTCAACCGGTGGGGGAGATTGTTACACCTTGCAGGAGCTTTCTTCCCCTCAGGAACTCTCTGCAGGAGGGGGAGATACAGGAGAGGTGGAGGAAGATCTCAGCCTGGGCGTCTATTGTCTCATGTAGTCTGGAAGACGAGTGGATGGTGGGGTGGGTGCAGTTTTCTCTGTGGTGGGGTTGGGTGGACTGTCCCGGGCTCTGTGGGGCCGGGGGGCGCTGCTGCGCTGGGCCCCGGTCTGGATGGGCCTGGGCCCCCCTTTCCCTGGCGGGTCGCGAAGTGTGGGAGTGCCTACTGGGGTCAGCGGGGGAGCTGGCCCCAGGGAGGGGTCACCTGCCCCTCCCTTCCTTCCCTCCCCATCTCCAGCTGCCTCCCTCCTCCTGCTCCACCACAACCACCCACACATGCAGGGCCTTGGAGTAGGGGTATGTCACCAGGATGCAGAGGAGGCTACCCCCCCCCTCTGTCCCCTTCTGGCTGCCTCTGCCTCAATTTTATCCCACAACTTAGACATTCACATTACTCACACCCTCATTACACATACATATAGGATCTTGGGGGTGGGCACGATACACGGAGTCCAAGTTACCATCAGGGTGTACACCTCACCCCTGGCGTCGTTGCCCACCTCTCAATTTTAAATACATGTAGACATTGAGGGCTAGCAGGAGGGACTATGCGCTTACCTGCTGCTCTCTGGCAGGTAGCTCCATGCCCTCCTGGGTTTTAATTGCACCTTAGAACACGCATGCATCAACACTACAATGAGCGGGTGGAGGGAGGTTTGGAGTCTTCTCTCACCCCCATTCTCTGCGGCCTACTGGAGCTAGGGGGGGGCTAGGAGGAGTGGGCCATCTGACTGCGGTCTGGGGCCTCCCTGCTGCTGCGGAGTCGGGGCGGTCTGCCTCTCCCCACCGCAGGGAAAAGGGTAACACCACCTGGGTCTGGGTGCAGTTCCCCCCTCCAGGGGCAAGGGTACCTAGACCCGGTTAGTAGAGTACGCTTGGGGAGTGTGATCGTGTATACAGCGTCCCTTTATGTCTGTCTCCACGTCGGTTGAGTGTGAAGTACATATGAGAGCATGAGGGTGGGAATGGATGTTTGTGTCTGTGTGTGCCTGTATGTCTGTGTCTATATGTCAGGTTGGGTATCAGACGCCACCTCTCTGGGGACATCTCAGGCCCTCCAAGGTTTGGAGGCCTATCTCCACCCACCACCACTTCCCCTGCCGGTGGCGGACTCCCTCAGGTATTGGTGCGTTGGTGGTTCTTTGTATCTGGGGGTGGGTGTCCGGGTACACACCGGCTCACTCCTTGGCGGCCGCTTATTGGGGCTCGCTCGGGCCACTTCGGAGGTGGGGTGCCCCCGGCCTCTCGGCCTGGGGCTCGGTCACTCAGGCACAGCTGGCTGCCGGCGGAGCTCACGGGCGCGTCACTGCAACTCCCCCTGGCTTCTGCTCCGCGGCTGCTGAATGAGCTCTCATCTGGGACTCTCCTTAGCTCTTACTGGGACAGTGGCGCGGCTGCCCCTCTGTGGGTCTTCCTTGGTCTCTTGTGTTCTGGGTGCCTCTGGATGTCTGGAGTTTTGATCTCCTCCATACCTGCTTGATACCATAGAGGACAGGGCTGTGGCTCCCCACACTCTCTAGCAGATCATTACATGGAGAAACCTTTGGAATGCAAGCATGCTGATCCACACAGGTATGCACACAGGTGTACACATGTGTATTCACAGACGTGGACTACAGCTTTCTTGGCTGCTGCCTCAAAGCACACTGTGCGCTGTCTATCTTGCGTGCTGCACAATATCGTTTATTATTTAGTAACTATTGATATCTATGACTAGCTAGTTTATTGTGATGGTGCTTTTTTTTTATTATTATTATGTTGCTCTTTGTTGTTTGCTGTCTCCCCTGTTTTTTTTGTTTTTCTTTCTCTCCATACAGGTGACCCAGGAGTTTTTTTTGTTTTGTTTTTTTTTTCTCTCTCTTCCCCCCCTTCTCACCGTCTCTTCTCCCCTTTGGTTTTCTTTCTTCCTCTCCCCCTCTTTCTTTCATTCTTTCCCCCTGTCCTATTAAAAAAAAAAAAAAAAAAAAGGATGACAAAGGATGAACTGAAGCTCCGCCATCACGTGATGTCACATGCTGCTGTTTCTGATGTCACTTCCAAAAAAAAAACAAAAAACTTTAAAGTCTATCCTCTGACGGACAGGCAGCCAGTGTAAAGACCTCAGAGCTGGACTGATGTGGTCCACTTTTTTGGTCTTAGTGAGGACTCGAGCAGCAGAGTTCTGAATGAGCTGTAGTTGTCTGACTGATTTTTTTTAGGTAGACCTGTAAAGATGCTGTTACAGTAATCAAGCCTACTAAAGATGAATGCATGGACTAGTTTTTCCAGGTCCTGTTGAGACATCAGATCTTTTATCCTTGAAATATTCTTGAGGTGATAGTAAGCTGACTTTGTTATTGTCTTAATGTGTTTTTCTAAGTTTAGGTCTGCATCCATCACTACACCCAAATTTCTCGCCTGGTTTGTGGTTTTTAGATGTATAGATTGAAGTTCTCTGGTGACCTGTAATCGTTTTTCTTTGGCGCCAAAGACTATTACCTCAGTTTTGTTTTTGTTTAGCTGGAGAAAAAAGAGCAGTGTTACGAGGGAGCAGACGAGAGCGACTGAGGTCAAGTGAAGGAACGGCGCTGTCACAGTTCTCTCCCTCATCAATTGTCTTGTTCCAGCGGTGGGTCTGTGCTAGACGACCCATCACCAGCTTTTTCCAGCTTTTCCCACTGGTTACCAGTACGTGGTAGAATCCACTTCCAGATCTGGTTGTCTTTAAATCTGTGAATGGATTGGCTCCATCTTATCTCTCTTTAACAAAAGAATCCAAGTGGAGCCCTCAGGTCTGCAGATAAGCAGCTTCTGACCAGAACTAGACGTAAAAACAGAGGTGAGCTTTATCGATGGCTGCAGCCAAACTCTGGAACAGTCGCCCTTCACATCAGGTCGTCACCAACACTGGACATTTTTAAAAGCCGGTTGGAAACACATTTGTACTCTGTAGCTTTCAATCCTACAATCCTGCTCTGACCCCCCTCCTCCTTTCAGGGTGGAGCCTGCTGGAGTCCGATGGTTGAGACCAGGTCTGAGGAAGTGTAAGTGTGTTTTTAATGGGATTCATGAAAACAAAGCAGCACACATTCAACCATCTTCATCATGTCAGGAGTCATCATCAAAGTGTCAATCAATGAACAGATGATGGATCAATAACTGCAGCTGGATTGTGATTGTTCTCTCCATCAGATTCCTGTCAACTCACAATCGACACAAACACAGTGAACACAATGCTCCAACTGTCTGACAACAACAGGAAGGTGACACGTGTGGAGGAGGTTCAGTCATATCCTGATCATCCAGACAGATTTGATGATGTTTATCAGCTGCTGTGTAGAAATGGTCTGACTGGTCGCTGTTACTGGGAGGTCGAGTGGAGAGGAAACGTTTGTATATCAGTGAGTTACAGAAGCATCAGAAGGAAAGGAGACAGTGCTGACTGTGTGTTTGGATGGAATGATCAGTCCTGGAGTCTGATCTGTGATTTAAATGGTCCTCGTTATGTCAGGCACAATAAAATAAAAACATCCATCTCCTCCTCCTCCTCCTCCTCCTCTGTCTCTAACAGAGCAGCAGTGTATGTGGACTGTCCTGCTGGCACTCTGTCCTTCTACAGAGTCTCCTCTGACACTCTGATCCACCTCCACACCTTCAACACCACATTGACTCAAACTCTTTATCCTGGGTTTGGAGTCTGGTCTGGTTCCTCAGTGTCCCTGTGCTGAGTGGAGTGTAAAGAATGTCTCCTGTTACAGAAACACTCTGACTGTTGAACAGATAGTTCAGTCTGTACATGTCTGTCTCTTTCACTCACAAACACGTTTTCAGATTCATGGATTCAATCAGTTGATGTTTGAAACTCTTCTAAATGATTCCTTGTAAACTTCTTCCTCTTCAGTCACAAACAAACAGGAAGTGATGTCACATGTGTTCCTGTCCACACAGCAGAATGAGTCTATTGCTGACAGTGATGTACAAACAGAGTGAGCATTTCTGAGGCCCAAAATAAACTGAGTAGTTCACTGAATGAACAATGGACTGTGAGCTCAGTTCCTTCATCATTAGTATGGATTATATATGTATCTGTATTATATTAGTATCATATATATCAGGTGCTGCTGCTTTCAGTCATTGTGCAAATGTGCTGTTTGTAAGCTTGTAAAGCTGCAGTCAGCTGAGACTGAAGAAGTCACCTGATCAGTGAGCAAACGTTTCTGAAAACGTCCAGATGAACAGAATCAACCTTTTGGGATCAGCCAGCAATGCAGCATCATTGTTGTTCAGCTTCAGAGGTTTGCAGGAATGAACTGATGACCAGAAACAGCTGCAAAGTCCAAGAAAATACCAGCTGGAGTTCAGCTGCATTTGAAGAAGTCAAAGAAAAGTAAGGATGGCAAAGGGCGACGTTTTCTTCCAAAGAACTGCAAACATGGTCGACGCCTCATTAGAAGAATCATCTGGACATTTGTGAGGAACTCTAACCAAGAAAGCAACGTCACACAGATCCAACAGACAGTTTCCATGACTGCAAGTGTTCAGTGGAAAAATGCTACGTTGCATTATTGCATCCTCTCACCACAGGAGGCGCTGTTGGCACCACTGATTGCTGATCAGCTGTTCTCTGATGATCTGATTGATACTGTGAATAACGGGACTCACTGAACTCTGTGACACAGTGAAGATTACAGAGTTTAACTTCAACATCTGACTGACGTCACACAGACAGAAGGATGAACCAGTGAGGCACAGAACACAGTTACTGGAGATACTGGATCAGCTCCATGTGAACCTCTGATGGAGAAGCTGCTGAGCCAGAGAAACATCAGGACATGACAGCAGCTGCACTTATCTAACAACATGTAGCAGAGCTGATCTATGTTAGAGGATCTATCACAGCAGCTGAAGCCAAAGTCCAACACTGGATACCAGCTGAGCCTGTGCTGAGTGTAGTGTTACAGGAAAAGGGCAGAAACACTGGTAGCTCCCAGTGATGCTGACTGGGGCACAGAGCTGAATGATGCAGCATCAGGACACTGTTTCAGTCTGACTGACAGAGAAACCTGTAGCTGTATCTACATGTGAGGCAGAGGCCACACAAGCAGCTTTCTATGTTTCACAGTGACTGAGATCTTCAGTGGGGGTGGACATGCTCCTGTACAGACCTCTGAGGAGAACCAAGGTGCAGTCAAAGAGTCCAGTCTGTCCTCACAGATGTGAACATGTGCTTTCATCAGGTCTGCTGTCAGCTAGCAGGCTCACATCAGAATCACTGTTCCTGAAAAACACAGTCTGTGTGACATCATCAGTCAGCTGATGGTCCCAGATCTGAATGGTTTCTGTCTCTACTGAGGAAGTCAGAGAATATCACTGAGGTGTGGATCAGGTCTGAGTGAGCTGTGGAGGGACAGCTTTAAACAGTCCACAGGTCTCACGTCCTGCTCAGTCTGGTAGCAGATACCTCGTATTGTTCCAGATGTGCTGACATCAGCAGCAGCACAGCTGTGTGATACCATGAATCTCAGTTATTGATCCAACACACAGTAAATACAAAGATCAGGATTTCTGAGAGTAATCATTATGAGTCTGAACACATGATCACTGAATGTTAGTCTCCACAATAATAAGCTAACACAAGCAAACACAGCTTTCAGCTCTTATTTTGAAACTGGCTTATTCAGAGAGCTGTGATGTGAGCGTGCCTGGCTCTGAGGCACTTGGGTCAGCCTCTGTTGTTTAGAAGTGTTACAGACTGTGAATGACACAGACCTGTCAGTTTCCATGTTTGTCTGTAACACAGCTCAGGGCTCCATGCTGAACGCATCCATCCAGTGTTATTGATCCAGGACTGATACCAGCATTGGGATCAATACTACAACACACAATCACATGTGTCCACGTGATGTGTTTGACCAGCTTTATTCATTAATGATCAATCAGCTTATTTACTGCATCTGAGTCCAGCTTCATTTAAATGATCCAACCATGAAAATGACATCAGTCCTACAGAAGCACTTCATGCTAACAGGAAGTCATTTATTAAGGTGGAATAACACAGAGACACAACCACTCACAGCTAACCTGACCCCACTAACTGCATGTGTTTGGACTGTGGGAGGAAGCCGGAGTACCGGAGAGGACGCACACAAACACGGGAGAACATGAAGCTCTGAAACAAAGATGGTGGATTTCACCTCAGGACCAGGCAGGGTTACGGGGGTCATGACCCCCCAATAATAGATCCAGCTACACTGAAACTGTCAATTTCATTTACTTTTCCTGTTTTAAACCTATCAGGCTGCTTTGTGGCTCACTCAATACTAAACTAAGATACTTTCAGTGTGAATCATTTGCAGGAACACAGGCAGGATTTAAAGTGCAGAACTTTACAGTCTCTGTCTCAAAGTTGGTCTAAACATGCTAACAGCTCTTTGTTTTTCTCAGTTTTCACTGGTTTGATGTAATGAAAGAAATTTTAAAGAAGCAGACGATTGTTGTTATTTTAGTTCTATAGTTTCATAAATCGTGGTGTGGATCTAAGTCAACATTCAGAATAAATAAGATAATCGTGTCTACACCCATCTGGACCAGCCGGCGAGCACTGTGAGGGTCATGTTTTTTGACTTTTCCAGTGCTTTCAACACCATCAGGCCGACCCTCCTGGGTGATAAGTTAGCAGCGATGCAGGTGGATGCTTCTCTGGTGTCCTGGATTGTTGATTACCTGACAGGAAGACCACAATATGTACGTCTCCCACAGTGTGTGTCTGACAAGGTGATCAGCAACACAGGGGCACCACAGGGGACTGTCCTCTCCCCCTTCCTCTTCACCCTCTACACCACAGACTTCAGCCACTGCACAGAGACCTGCCATCTTCAGAAGTTTCCTGATGACTCTGCGGTGGTTGGATGCATCAGCAGGGATGATGAGACAGAGTACCGGGCTGTGGTCGACTCCTTTGTCACGTGGTGTGAGCAGAATCATCTGCAGCTCAACGTGGCAAAGACCAAGGAACTGATCGTGGACTTCAGGATGACCAGGAAACACTTGACCCCTGTTTCAATCCAGGGGGTCAGTGTTGACATTGTGGAGGACTATAAATACCTTGGAGTTCACATTGACAATAAACTGGACTGGGCTAAAAACACCACAGCACTTTACAGGAAGGGCCAGAGTCGTCTCTATTTTTTGAGGCGACTGAGGTCCTTCAACATCTGCCAGAAAATGCTCAGGATTTTCTATGAGTCTGTGGTGGCCAGTGCGATCCTCTATGCTGTTGCATGCTGGGGGAGCAGGCTGAGGGTCGCAGATGCCAACAGACTTAATAAACTGATCCGTAAGGCCAGCAATGTTGTGGGGATGGAGCTGGACTCCCTCAAGGTGGTGTCGGAGAGGCGGATGCTGTCCAAGATAAAGACAATGTTGGATAACACCTCCCACCCACTCCATGACATGTTGGTCAGTCACAGGAGCTCGTTCAGTGAGAGACTGAGATTACCGAAAAGCACCACTGAACGACACAGGAAATCTTTCCTGCCTGTGGCCATCTCCCTGTACAACGCATCCACTTAACACACTGTTTGCTGCTACAGCTACACATGTTTCTTTTCCAACTATTTATTTATAAGTGACTTATGTATGTATGTATGTATATATATGTATATATTGTACTATTCTTAGTTAGCGTATTGTCTGTCTTGTCTTAATGTTGGTTTAAAATGGAGCACTGTAACAAAAAATAATTTCCCCCAGGGATCAATAAAGTATTCTGATTCTGATTCTGATTCTGATAATACAGCACTTTGATGGTTGCCTTTGTATTTTCCCAGCAGTGCTCAGGTTGGTTCTCGGCTACATTTACATACAGATGTTAATGTGTTCAGCAGCTGGACTCATCTGAGGAAGGAACATTGGAAAGGTGCTCAGTGCACAACTGCATCACTAATTTTATGTAAGACCCTGTGTTTTATTGTATTTATATATTTGTAACATTTGACTCAAACACTTTTGGGAAGGATGAAAATGTTTTCAGGAGGAAGTTTTTCCTTCTGTCCGACTGCAGTACACACAACACTGCGTCTCCCCCCATTATCACACTTCCTCAGGCTGGTGATGAGCGCCCCCTGGTGTCAGTGTTGATGACGTCATGCACAGTGAAACATAAACAGTGTCTGTTAATAAAAAATCATGTGTCCATTTTCATGTTTGCATCATGTTTCTGTAAAATCATCAGCTGTTTCTGAACCTTCTTCATTGTTTGACTCATTCCAACAGCTGTGAGCTGTGATGGAGTCAGAGCAGCTTCATCACTGATGTTCAGGTGAAGCTGAACTTAATAAACTGTAGAAATGATCAGGATTCAGGTTGGATGTGTAAAACACTTCTGTGTGAGGTCGCAGTGCTTCATATGTGTGTGTGGGCTGAAGCACACACGTGTGAGTCCTCAGAGGTTTCACACACATCACTGCACACACTTATAATCCTAGTTTAAGCTTGTGGATCATATCGGACACATCAGCAGCTCTTTGGAGACAAAGATTTGAGATTTAAGATGAGTCATAGTCTTTCTATCCATGGTAGCTTCCACTGCTGAGGCTCGGGAAACATGAAGAGGATGATTAAGAGCAAGCATCAGCTCTGTCTCATCTAACTACACAGTATTATGATCATGCACTTATGTCTCAAACTAAGACACAATGAGACAAAATGAGTTCTGTGAGTCTTTCGATTATCAGTAAATTCTGGTGACAGTTTGACGCTCAGTGGAGCCATTTTTGGTTTGTGATGAGTGTTTTGTGAGCTTCTGTTTTGTGAATCGCTCTTTGTAATTTAGAAGATCGTGCAGAAATGTGCGCGCCCTTATCTGAGAGGACACGGAGAGAGTGTCGCAGACTCGAGGTGAGGAGATAAACCTCGGAGCTGGATGGCCTGCACGTTACCCATGTGCATCTTTTCAGTGACATCAAGTGAACCCATAATAAGCATTTCTATGTCTTAGACATCATGTCCATTTCTAATGAGAGATTATTTTTAAATGAGGGAAACCTGGTCTAACAACACGCTTCCAACAGAGCTAAAGGTTCACCACAGTGAGACGGTGGGACTCTGATAAGAACTGAAACACTGTGTATGAACAGCTGAGACAAAACTATATATAAACACTCATTTATTCCAGTTTAGTTTACAATGATTTTAAAGTAATGTGGAACGATTCATGTTCATGAGCTGTTACAAACACAACTATTGATTTGTCTATATATGGTCGGACTACAAGGCTTGTGTTGAGGCTCTTGGAATAATGTGTGAATTACAGCAAGAAATGATGGTTTTCCATTTTACCAAAGTGGAATAAAATCACCACAGCAAAGAAATCATGTTATTGTCTGCAGCTAAAATATATGGTGAACATGGTTTTATAATAATGTGCAAACACAACCTCACTCTGCTCTATACGAGGAGCCAACCACAGCTGTCCGGGTCTTCATCCACCACCTCCACCATCTTTGCTCATCATCATTCACTTAATTGCTGATTGGTTTAAATCAAACTCCATTACAGGTTCAACTCCATTATATAACAGCATGTTGACTTTGGATCTGGTGTGCAGTGCCACCTTAAAAGATGAGGAAACTAAGAGATTACAAAAAAAGAAGTGGAGGAGTTAAAGAGCTGCAGCAGATTAACAGTTTCTGACAGTCATGTGTTAGAAAGAGGACGATTAGATGAGCTGAGGGATCCATCTACTGCTCAGTGAAGCCTCATCAGAAACAGTCTCAGTGGAAGGATGGCTCTATTGTTAAGGAAGGACACAGGCAGAAAGACTGGCGTCTGTCACACAGGAACTGGACTGAAAATCAGCTGCACATATTCATCAGTATGTGCAAACATATTATAGGTGTGGAATTCAGGACAGTACCATCAGAAGTTGATCCACTGTGCAAATGTCTGATTGGCAGTGGCTTCATTTTTCACTATGAACAAACTGCTAATGCAGCATCACAAGACGTCAGCCATGGATTGGCCTCCCCAGACCTCAACATTACTGAAACATCTTAACAGAGGATGGAAACAAAGGGAACCAACATCCAAGAAAAGAGCTGCTGCTGAAAACTTCCTCACAGAAAACACAAACAAGCTTGACTAAGAGACTCCAGGCTGTGCTGAATTATAAAGGTGGACTGACCTCCAGGGTCCTTAGTATCATATAAGCTCAGTTTGTGTCTTATATACTTTCCATTTATATAACAAAATATATAGAAAGGAGGGTGGTTTAAGATGTCTGTAGAGTTTTATTCATTATCTTTAGACAAACAAAGAAAGCACCATCCATTCGTCTCCAGTCTGTATGAAAAACAGGGGAAAGGTCAAATTAAACCTTTGAAATTCCTTTCACAATAAATCCATAAATAAACAAAATAAAACATAGAAAAGTGTTTAAACCCACTTTTCCATAAAGCTGTCAATAGGAAATGTTCCAGTAAACATGTCTGTGTTTCTGCTGTTTTCCTTTCATGCGTCCACAGCTGACAGGTAACCCTATTGGAGTCGCCATAGTGACGGGTGGCGTCTCAGCTTCAGCGTGTTGATGGGCACAGCCACGGTTACCACAGCTGGAGTTGGTGTACGGCGAGCTGTGAGAGGACAGAGATGGAGAACGCACATTTAACTCTTTAACAGGAGATACGTTACGACTAACAGACGACTGCTGTCTACATGATGTCTTTGCAGCCCTTATGCTACATGTTACACAACTTTTCTTCATGCCAACAAGACTGAGGTGCCACATAGTCGACACATACAGCTGATTATGATGCATGTTTTACTATTGCTATGTTCACATCATCTGCTTGGCTTTATTACTGAGAGCCTGGAGATCCTCTGACGTGTGCATGGCTAATGTGAAGTATGATTAGTCCTACATGACATCAACAGCAGAGGCAATGAAAGCTTTGTTGTTAACAGGTTGTAGGTAAAGTCAAATGTCTACTTCTACACTTGTGTTGGGTAAAGTTCGTCTCACTGCAGCAGATTTATATCTGTGCTTTCACAGGGCGTGATGTGGAGCTCAGCGCTGAGGTGCAGGTCTCCTTGGAGACGGCATCCTGGCTGAAATATTATCATGCTTCCAAAACATTTCAGCTTTTATTTTGAAAGAAACAAGACTTGAAAACGAATCCCCTTCTTCCTCTTTGTCTTTGTTCTTCAGAGGAGTGTCACCTGGACAAACTCAGGGCTGTTCTAGAGCCTTTCTTATTATTTGACTCCATAGAAATAAAACTGAATGGAATCAAACAAAAACTCCCAAACAGCTAAAACACTTTGCTTTATTCTCTTTTTTAACAAATACGTTGAAGTCCATCCACAACAACACAGCTGAGATCTCCTTTGTAATCAAGTGTTTACATCCTTTGTACAGATCTGCATACAAAACAATCATTTACGTCCCACAGAAGTCTAGTTACACGTAACTATACAAGAACTGGTGAATGACAGAAACATGAGACACATGATCACAGGTGATAACAAAAAGAGAAAGAATTCATGTGTTAGTGATGTTTTTCAGCCCTGATGGCTCATGTTGGAGAAACAAGCTGAGGTACGTGGAAAGTTCACACACACAAGTGGGCGTGAGCGCACACACAGAGAGAAACACAACTGAAGCATCTGTTTGCTGTTTCTGCTTTCATCATCTCTGCTGCTGTGTCAGGCTGGGGTCTCTCAGTGACGTGGTTGAGGTGAAGTATGACGAGTATCCCTGATTCAGTCCATCGAGACAAAGGGCAAAGAAAGCTGTTGTTAACAAACTCTATGGTGATGTGGCATTTAGCTCTGACTCTACGCTCTGCTGAATCCTTTGAACCTGCTGATCAGTAAAGCTCTACGTGCTGCAGCAGATTGACCTCATCTGTGTTCACAGGTGTGGACCTCAGCGCTGAGGTGCAGGAGACTTTCATTCAGTTCTCCCTGCAAACAGCATCCAGCCTGGAAATACTGTCATCTTTCCCACAAATGGTGCTCTTATCTCAGAGAAGAAGTCTGATGTAAATAACTGCAATCAACAGTGATGTTCTGCACAGATCACTTTTCCATTTTGCTCTCTAGATGAGTCCCAGCTGCCTGACCTTGTGTCCAGGTGATCGTCTCACTGAGGAGCTTTTGTTCTGAAAATCTCACGTCCATCACCTGTTTCCTTTTTACTATCTCTGCTCTTTCTTTATTCACAATGCTCATAATATCACACAATTATATTCATCACCTGCATGTTTTTATCCAGCTGCTGTTAGAACCAAACAAATAAAAAGGATGAAAAGCCTGAAATCCTTTGATTTATTACATTTGAAACAAATATGAGAGCATCCCTAACAGCACAGCTGAGACCTTTGTTTTAATCAAGCCTTTGTATCGACACACTTGTAAAGATTCATATACAAAACATAATAGAATAAATCAATATAAAATACACATAATCACAAAAATGCAGCCATGTTGTGAGTTTGCATCTAAAACATGCATGTTTCCCTTTGTACAGGCAGATTTACAGCAGACAAAGCAACACGCTGATCGACTTTGACCGCTGCAAAAACAAAATACCCACCAAGTCTGAAGTCGATCAGAGGAACTGTTGACAGACTGACAGACAAACAGATGCTTGATTCATTAGTGCGATTAAATGTTCTTCTTTAGCAGCATCACTTCATGTGTTTGTGTTCCAGGAATAAAGGTCTGTTTAAACTGGACGTCTCCTCAGCATCACTCGTGCTGTCATGGTTTCAAAGCTGTGCAGAAAGAATCTGAGGGATGATACAGAGGTGACCAAAGTTACAAACATCCAGCTGTGCTGCAAATGTTTGCAGAGCTCCAAACTCTTTGGCTTTCTGCAGAGCAAGTATGGAAGAAGCACCTGAGCTAACTTCAGTTTAGACGATATGAGGAAAAATGGTGCTTCCCAAAGTTTCCTACAAGTATCCAGTTTATATTTAGAGAAGCGAAGGCTCTTTATCCTGACAACTACTCCCTGGTGGATCCCTGTCCTGTGACAGCAGCAAAGACTGTGTATCAGTATCATCAAAGCCACTTCAATAACCAGTGTTTAAAGCTCTCTAGCAGATGGACTTCAGTGGCAGCAGCCTCTGTCTGCTGTGTACAGAAGGTTCTCTGATGAAGCACACAGCAGATGCTGCACTACAACAGCAGCAGCAGCTCAGCTTCAGTTTGCTTCGACGCCCTTTTTGACCTGTGAAACAGCAGAAAATGAAACATTTCAACACCCGTTTGTTAGCGTGAGCTATTCTGCTGTTTTTCATCATTTCACAGGTGAAATAAAATCACATTTACTTCCTGTAGGAGTGATCGTGTCCAGCCTGACTGAGACCATGTGCTCCATCCTGCACAGGTAATAAACCTCTGACATGAAGGGCTGTCAAGTAGTTTTAGACAAATGGGGGTAAAAGAGACGTTAAAAGCTTAAAGAGAAACTACATTTTCTAAGAACTGTCTGACGTTCACCTCTCACACAGTGGATACGATTCTGCCGCTGCAGGAATAATCTTTGTGCTTATGAAACTGTCCATGTGTTTGCAGAAAATGTCACATGTTCAAAGCCATCCCAGCACCTGGGGTTTGTATAAGTGCAGCTGTTGGTGGGGAGATAGTCTCACTCTTCTATATAAAGAGTCAGCAGGCAGCAGATCTTCATCTGTGATCTCCTCCATCATCACGTCTTCACTCTTCAGCAGCTATGGCTTCACTTCGTGCCCTTCTGGGAGTGGTGCTGTGCTCCTCATGGTTTCTGCTTCTGCCTCAGGCGGACTTTGATTTACAGAGTCATCCATAATATTTTTTATTTTTTATTTTACTGCCCATCTATTTTCATACAAATGTCTCCGTCTTATGGAAAAGGGGTGGAGCTTATCCAACGAGGACAGGCAGGGCCCCCCCAGACAGTTTAGCAGTCTATACAGGAGGCTGACCTTTGCAACATGTACTTCTATAATGACTTCACCATTTAGGTTATTTGGTTATGTTTCACCCTGGATTTTGTGTGATAATATTTATTTTGTCCACTGATTTAAAAACAACAAACTATATGAATATAAAACAGAGTGAACAACAAAACATCAGCTTTGGAAACTTTGATGTAAAATTCTGCAGTTGTTTTCTCAGATATAGCATAAATCAAACTAACATACATCAGTGTATTATTAATGTGCACACACACACACACACACACACACACACACACACACACACACACACACGTGTTACAATAAACAGCTCTTATGCTTCTGTATGATTCTCAGTGCTTTCCATTTGCGTGTCCACAGGTTGCTGTAAGTGGTGCTTGACTGCAGTTTGCTCTCATTTCAAGTGGTTTGCTGTCACAAAGCCAACAGGAAGTCCGGCCATGGTTGAGCCAACTGAAGATGGGTTGAAGGTGGCGTCCTCGTTTCCTCTGAGTGCGAGAGGACAGACAAAGCAAACACCGTTTGGACAGCATTAAAATATTTACACTGATGATTAATGTTGTGTCTTTGCACCTGTAGCGATACATGTTGGAAAATGGAGACTTTAGCCACCAAGACTGACGTGCCTGGAAACTTCCCTGTGAGTACGCCCACAAAGACAGGAAACAGTTTAGCCACCGCGGTTAATCCTCCATCATCATCATCCAGTATTTTTCACATCTTTTCTTCTGCTGTTTCCCTTGTTGTCAGTCACGGGGTTTGTGACTGAAATGCGTGTGGTCGACGGGAAGCCTGACGAGTACGGCCTGAATCATTCCATCAACACCGGACGGAGTGAAACCTTTGTTGAAAACAGATTATATGGTAACGTTGCATTTAGCTTCAGTAAACTGTGAAGTTACAGCAGCAGATTTACATCACGTGGCTTCACAGGAAGTAGTCTGGACCTCAGCGCTGAGGTTCAAGCAGCTCTGCTTGCAGACGGCATCCTTCCTGAAAATGTTCTTCATCTTCCTAAAACCAGAACTTTTACATTGGTGCTGAAGTTCTATATAAAAACAGCCTGAAATACAAAGTGATGTTATAATTCAGACTGAAACACGTAGGACACATAAGAACATCAGGAAATAAAACACCGATAAATATAACCTCAGTAAAAGAAGTCAGCGGGGTTACTACAGCTGTGTACAGCCTGCGCTTTGTCGGTGGGATTGCTTGCGAGGCGAGCGGGTCTATCCCACGCTTTGCCGTGAGACTGGGCAGACATCTCCGAAATCATCGAAGCACTTTTGCAAAGAGGCTGTATCTTGACAAACCGACCAGACACATGAAGATTAAACCGCTACATTCTCGGCTAAAAAAAATTTAAAACGGTATTTGGTGACACACACACAGGGTTTTTCAAAGCTCAGTTCTGTTAGCTTCCACATGCCGGGTGTTGTGTGCTAGAAACAATGGCCACCAGGCCAAAGCAATGGTTTTGACTCGATCAGCGTTAACCCCGCCCCCTGAGTTTGATGGGTGATGCTGACAGATAAAATTATTTCATGATGAAAGCCAGGCGCCAGGACTGCCAAAATGAAATAAATAAATATAGCATTAAATAATTAATTAAATGTGTCAATAATTAATTAATTAAATGTGTCAATAATTAATTAAAATGTGAAATACATAAATAATTAATTAAATATGTCAATAATTAATTAATTACATGTGTCGATAATTAATTAATTAAATGTGTCAATAATTAATTAAAATGTGAAATACATAAATAATTAATTAAATGTGTCCTCATAAGACTTTGTCCTCATAAGACTTTGTTGTTACACTATCTCTTACCGTACATTACCAAATCTCCATTTGCACTATTTGCCCATTTGCACTACTCTGCCTGGTTTGCACTCAATGTCATTTACTCATTATATTGTATATTGTATAGCTTTCTTGTTATATGTAAAAATTGTATTGTATTTATTTATTTAAATTTTACTTTTTAATTATTTTACTTGCATTTTTAATCACTCTTATATTTAAATGTTCATTTGCTATTTTATCTAGGGATTGAGAGTAACGAAGTTTCTATTCTCTGTATGTCCTGTACATGTGGCAGAATTGACAATAAAGCTGACTTTGACTTTGACTTTGACTTGAAATGTGTCAATAATTAATTAATTACATGTGTCATAACTATTTATTTAATTAATTAATTCCAATTTTAATTAATTATTGCCACATTTAATTAATTATTTAATGGTGTATTTAATTAATGCATTATGGCAGTCCTGGCACTCCATACATCTCACCCAGCGGTGCCCAAAGAGTTAAATTACTTCTACTGGAGTCCTGGTCATGTGACAAGTATGGCCAATGTGATTGGCTGAGCCTGTCAGGGAGCTCTGTTTAGTTTCAGCAGCGGCAAGCCTGCGCTGCGAGGAGGAGAGGAGGACGGCAGCAAAGAGGAAGAAGCTGGATGTAAGAAAGTGTTTTTCAAAGAAACCTGTGAGTCACTTAGAGCCAAGTTCACTCATAAAATGTGTCACAATAACGTTACAGGTAGTGATGGCTAAATGAAGCTTTCTGAAGCTTGTATTGAAAAACGGTTCATTACTCGAAGCTTTTCAACACAGTCCTCTCTGGTGACATCTGGTGGCCAAAAATATGAAGAGCAGCTTGAATCCACAAAAGAAAACCAACTGCTTCATAATGACTGCTCACTCTACAGAGTGGAGTTCTGTCTGATATTGGGCCGCCGCTGTGTTGCTTTGAACGTGTATTTTTTGGTGGTTAAAAAATGTGTTTTATTTGTTTAATAAATAGTTTTGACCGGTAAACTCTCCTTGTTTAAACATGCACCATGGTGTGGTCTTTCTTTGCTTGTGACTTCTTGATGTTGGTAAATACAATAATTGAAAAATACCACGTTACATATATATACATGTAATAATGTACAACACATTATGGAGTATGCTTCTGCTGTGAGGTCCTGCCTCCATGCAGGTATGCATTTAATCGCCGGAGGGGTATATTTATAAATAATATTATCCATCCATCCATTCGCTTCCGCTTATCCTTTTCAGGGTCGCGGGGGGCGCTGGAGCCTATCCCAGCTGTCATAGGGCGAGAGGCGGGGTACACCCTGGACAGGTCGCCAGTCTGTCGCAGGGTCAACACACAGGGACAGACAACCATTCACACTCACACCTAGTGGCAATTTGGATTATCCAATTAACCTATCCCCACAAGCTGCATGTCTTTGGACGGTGGGAGGAAGCCGGAGTACCCGGAGGGAACCCACGCAAACACGGGGAGAACATGCAAACTCCACACAGAAAGACCCCGGCCTGATGGTGGAATTGAACTCAGGGCCTTCTTGCTGTGCGGCAACAGTGCTAACCACTGTGCCACCGTGTTGGTATAAATATAATAAATAATATTATATTAGGGAAATTTTCCCAGACATATTTTTGACCTGGGGGTAGAATTGATTGTGAAATGGAAAATGCTTATGAACTTGCAAATGAAAAACATGATGCATTGACGGTAACCCTTTTTCATTTTTATTTAAGCAGAGAATTTGTTCTAGTGTGCGATGGCCGAACCTGTTCCTTTTCGTGGAGATCATTTCTCCTGCCTTAAGGAAAATCCCTTCACATGGCACAGAGGAGGCTGGAGTGCAGAGAAACTGGTAGAGATGCAGTTGTACAGTCTACCTGGGCCCCACAAACTATCAGCCAAAGAGAATAAATAAATTCAATTGCTGCACATTTGGCAGACTAACATTTTCAGATGAATTAAACAATAAAATATATATTTTTACAACATTACATGTAAAGAGTCAAGTGGAAGTTTTTCTAAAGTTATTTAATGATATTTATATTATGGAAGCAGATTTTTGACATCTTATCTTTTTCCCGTTTTCAGATATAATAAACACGCACAAAACAAAAGCAAACGGCCAGAACACAAAGCTGGAAAACCCACCGGATCGACCAAAATCAACTCAAAATTCTCCCACACAACAGAACCTCCTCTATTCCTCACTGGCTCCAAATCTCTCAGTGGAATGATCACTGGTTCACTATCTGTCACCACCAAACACTCCACAAATCCCGCGAATGATTCACTTCCTTATAAACCATTGAATCAGACACCGAAGCAGTTAGGTTCTAAATGAAGCTTCGGACGTCACTGATCACTCTGGCCAAACGAATCAAGCTTCGACACAGAGCTTCTGAAGCAGTGTGTTGATTTTTTTTTTTTTTGTCCCGTTTGGATCTATAGCATCAGAATTGTTGTCTTAAGGCCAAGAAAGATGCCAGGCGGATTTATTTTACCAAGTGGATCATCATGGCCTTGCCATATTGGTCCATTTGATTGACCTTTATTATAATTATGAATTTATTTTATTTTCAGCTACAAACGGGACAGACATGACTGGGGGATAGGACAGGGGGAAAGAATGAAAGAAAGAGAGGGAGAGAAAGAAAACCAAAGGGGAGAAGAGACGGTGAGAAGGGGGGAAGAGAGAAAAAAACAAACAAATAAAAAAAACAAAACTCCTGGGTCACCTGTATGGAGAAAAAAACCCAGAGGAGACAGCAAACAACAAAGAGCAACATAATAAAAAAAAACAGCACCATCACAATAAACTAGCTAGCAGTAGATATCAGTAGATACTAAATAATAAACGATATTGTGCAGCACGCAAGATAGACAGCGCACAATGTGCTTTGAGGCAGGAGCCAAGAAAGCTGTAGTCCGTGTCTGTGAATACACATGTGTACACCTGTGTGCATACCTGTGTGGATCAGCATGCTTGCATTCCAAAGGTTTCTCCATGTAACGATCTGCTAGAGGGTGTGGGGGGGCCACAGCCCCGTCCTTTATGGTATCAAGCAGGTATGGAGGAGCTCAAAACTCCAGACATCCAGAGGCCCCCAGAACACAAGAGACCAAGGAAGACCCACAGAGGGGCAGCCGCGCCACTGTCCCAGAAAGAGCTGAGGAGAGTCCCAGATGAGGGCTCACTCAGCAGCCGCGGAGCAGAAGCCAGGGGGGGTTGCAGTGACGCGCCCGTGAGCTCCGCCGGCCCCCAGCCGTGCCTGAGTGACCGAGCCCCAGGCCGAGAGGCCGGGGGCACCCCACCTCCGAAGTGGCCCGAGCGAGCCCCAATAAGCGGCCGCCAAGGAGTGAGCCGGTGTGTGTTGATTTTTTTGACACGCACCGGAGCTTCAGCTTCAAGCGGACCATCAGCACTGTTAGTTCTCTCAGTCTCAGAGCAGCGTTTCTAATTTTGATTGAAACTGTCAGAGAAAACGGCAGCCTCGAGCAGCCCGGATATTAGTTTACAGAGGCTGTTAGAATTATATGTCTAATGTTAAAATGTTGGTGACACAATAATTTCATCCTAATGGCACTGACGTATTCATAGGGTTCATTTTTGAGACAATATATCATGAGGTAGTCACGATTTTGCAAATTTTCCACCTTGTAGTGCAGTTTGCACAGTTTTAAAATGCACTCAGCCTACAAACATTACTGACGAGTCAGGATCTGCACAAAGTGACAGAAACACTGAAGCAGCTGCACATTTTATTCTTATTGTCATGTTTGTCCTGTTTGTCAGGTGACAGAAGAACCAACACAGAGCTCAGAGAGCAATGGTGACACAAGGTCACAGGTGAAACTGGAGGATGACCTGATGGTTCATGACTGTATTTGAAGCACATGTGTGACTGCATGTATGTGGAGTGTCTCACTGTTATTGATCAGGTGACAGAGGCAGCTCTGCCATGTAGCTCAGAGGTGGAGAGGAGAGCTCACAGGTGACTGTAGATTAACTAGTATTTATCATGACAGTTGTCAGGCTGCTGATGTAAACTGATTCATTAGTGTATGTTTGACAAAGAATCTGAATTGACACGTCTCACTTTTTATATGGCACGAATCCATGTGTTATTTTATCAGGTGACAGTATGTCCTAGTGCAGTCAGAGGGGAGGAGCCAGGGCCAAAGGTGAGGCACATCAAGCACAGAATAATAATTTAATCTGAGGATAAAACGCAGGTACTGAGGCTGAAAGAAGCTTCAGTGCTCTCAGAAGACTAAAAACATGCTAAGGTCAACAATGACTCAAACGAGATGAAACAATGCTGCTGTGTGTCCACCAGCAGAGACTGGACAGTATAGATGGAAACCAACATGCCAGCAGTTTGTCTCTGTTAGTGAGAGGAGCAGGCCTGTGTTTGGCTGCTTCACATAGTGGACACTGAGTTGTTGTGTGGGACACCAGTAGGATTAATGTCTGTTGCTGTAACAGCAGCTCATGTTTAGAATAAAAAGCTCACTGATCTGATCGGGGCAACAGTGCCTAAACTGTTGCATCATGTTGCTGAGAGATCTTTTACTTTGTGGTCATCTGAGATCATCATCAACTTTATTTATAAAGCACTTTAAAACAACCACAGCTGACACAAAGTGCTGTACACTGGAACTGTAAAATAAAATTACATGAGATATAAATAAAACACAAATAAAAGAAGAGTGAAATCATTAATTAAATAACTACTTCAATTAAAAAAGAAACTAAGTCTCACTGAGGTTAAAAGCCAAGGAATAAAAGTGGGTTTTAAGACGTGATTTAAAAGTGGACAGTGAAGGGGCCTCTCTAACGTGCATGGGCAAATGATTCCATAACTTGGAGCCACAATAGAGAAGGCCCCGCCCCCTCTGAGCTTCCTCCTGGATCTCGGTACCTCCAGGAGCAGCTGGTCAGCTGACCTGAGAGACCGACAGGGTGTGTGGGGATGAAGAAGCTCAGAGAGGTAAGGCGGGGCAAGACTGTGAAGGCATTTAAAAACAAACATAAGAATTTTAAAATGAACTCTAAAAGACACAGGCAGCCAGTGCAGAGAGGCCAGCACGGGGGTTATATGCTCTCTTTTTTGAGTTCCTGTTAGGAGTCGTGCAGCCGCATTTTGAACCAGCTGCAGACGTGAGAGCAACGACTGACTGACCCCCACATAAAGTGAGTTACAGTCGTCCAGGCGGGAAGAAATAAAAGCCTGGATCACTGCTTCAAGGTGCTGCCTCGAAAGAAAAGATTTTACTCTTGCCAGTCGCCTTAAATGATAAAAACCGGACTTCACCACTGCTCTGATTTGGTTGTCCAATTTAAAATCACTGTCCAACTTAAAACCAAGGTCAGTAGATGAGTAGTTTTATGGACAAAACCCAGCAGGTCATTCAGTGTTCCCTTAGTACACTGAGTTCCCTTGTCTAGTTCGCGTCTATGTGTATCCTAAGTTCCTATATCCCCGTGTTCAGTCAGTGTTTGTGTCTGCCCTGTTCCCACGTCTCTGTTCCCTTTGTTATAGTGCCTGCCCGTGAGTCTGTGTTATGTTTCCTGTTTTACTTTGAAAGTCCATGTCTGATGTTAATGTGTCTGGTTTTGCTTCCTCTTGTCTCGTTAGGCCTGATTTGCCCCAGCTGTGTTTCCCTCCTGTTACCCATTCCCTGATTGCTCCCTCTGTGTATTTAAGCCCTGTGTTTCTCTGTGTCTGTGTCGCGATCTACTGTTTTCACACAGCCACACCTAACAAGTGCTAATGTATCAGAGATGTTGGTGTACTATAACTGAAGTAATGATGTTAAGTCCTTAAAGTCATATTCTTTATTGTCATGACTGTATTTGAAGCTATTTTTATTTTTGTATGATACCTGATTTATATGAAACATGGCTGCAGTAAACTAAAGTCTACAATACTTAGTCAGCCATTTGCTTAATAGTAATTTAACATTATATCATTCACATATAATATAATTCACATCGCACAGAGACTACAAGCCCATTATCATCAATGGAGCTCCAGTGGAGAGGGTGCAGTCCTTCAAGTATCCTGACACATTCAGGTCCAGACCAAAAAGGCTAGGCAGCGCCTGTATCACCTACGACAACTGAGGAAGTTCAGGGTCTCTCCAAAGATCCTCAGGATTTTCTATACAGGCGCTGTGGAGAGCATCCTCACACAGAACATGACATCGTGGTTCGGGAACAGCTGTGTGAAGGACCAAAAAGCTCTCCAGAGAGTGATCCGTACAGCAGAACGCTGCTGCAGGATTGCTCTCCCCCCGCTTCAGGACACCTACACCAGGAGATGCCGGACTAGAGCAGATACTGAAGGACCCGTCCCATCCTGGCAACAAACTGTTCCAACTCCTGCAATCTGGTAGAAGGTTCCGCATCTTCCGGGCAAGGACAGAGAGACTCAAGAGGAGCTTCTATCCCCAAGCCATCCGTGCCCTAAACACACACACCTGCCCTCTCACATCATCTATAACTGACTGAGACAGGACTCTTCCAGACACTAAACCAAGGCACAATGTACATTTCAATTCCTTTAATTTTAAATATGTTTATATTGTCTATCCTGTAAAATAGTCAGACGTCTATTCATATTAATGTACAGAATTCACCTGCTTGCTGCTACTACTGCACATTCACCCAGTGTATATGCTATATATATGTGTATATATACTATATATGTGTATATATCACTGCTGACTGTAACTACGCTCAAACTGTTAATGCGATCTTATTTTAATAAACAACACTGTCAAATGCAAAACTGGGGTGGCACTTGGGGTGGCAAGGGATCATTTTAGGGTGGCACATGCATGCCACCCTTCTAGATCCGCCCCTGAAGACATCACATGTTTGCAAAAGTGCTCTAATGTTTTCGGAGACAACCCCTTGGCTTCCGTACTTGCGCATCGCTGTTCCACTGATGTATTGTTGTTCTAGTTAGAGTATTGTTGTTAGCCTATAGCCTATCATTCAGCATCGCCTCACTCAAAACGCGCAATGGGTGCTTCGACTTACGAAAATGTTCGACTTACGAAAGACCTTCGGAAACGAATTAATTTGGTAAGTCGGGGTTCCACTGTACCTTACAGTGTAAACAAGTATGACTAGGTGTCTGTTGAGTCTCAAGTAAGTTGCCTGCAATGATATTTAAAGTCCAGCAGGTGTCAGTATGGAGCAAAACAGCAACACTGTGTCGACACAGTATCGGTACAGTTTGGGGAATGTGCTGAAACGCTTCACGAGGCCTCATCTACCCATCACTAAACAAAACTAACCTCAAACCTGAAATCCTTAGAAAGATATGCAGGGAGACGTGAAGTAGACGACACAGACGAACCAGCGACGAACACGAGACAACACACACTATAAATACACAGAGGGGAAACTACACACAGGAGGGAGGCACGGCCGATTCTGATTGACAAGACGAGACAGGGGAAACGCAAACTGAACACTCTGGCATAAGACACAGACCTTCACAATAAAACAGGAAATGCAGAAGGAAGCCACATAACAAGCCCTAAAACTAGAACTCAGGAAACACTAAAAAACTAAGGAACCATGAGAAGGAACCAAAAGTACAAAACTCAAAAAACACTGGGCCACCCACCCAGGACCATAACACTTCAGATCTGAGCAAGCACGCTGCCATGGGAACGTGACATTGACAGAGAAACCCCCGGATCCTCCCCCTGACATGACCGCTGTGGGCAGACCTCCACCCGCCCCACTCGGGAGTGGAAACACAAAACATTATTTTATGTCATGTGCTGGAATATACAGGAAATAGGTTTAAATGTTAAACACATTTCATCAAGTCAAAAACAGCTATAATATAATTTAATCTTTTCTTGATGCATAAAATAAAAAGATTAAAAACAATAAAACAATTAAAAGAAAGGCTTTTTAATTTGATTCATTTCTATATGATGGATTATGCAGAAAAAGTCTCGGGCTGAAACGTCTACTTTCTACTTTATTACGTATTCAAGTCGTGTTTTTTTAAAGAGTAAAGTAACCAAATACTTTTGAAAATAAGTAATCAGTAAAGACATGGGATTACTTAGTAACTGAGTGCTTATTTCCAGTAACTTGAGCAGCACAGCTTGTAATGAAGTAAATGTTGTGTATGCTGTGAATGAAAGAGAGCCTGGTGAGGTGAGTCAGTCTTTACACAGCTCTGTTAACAACATGTTGTTGCTGCTGCACAAAGATCAGGAATGCTGCAAACTGAAACTCTGCTGCAGGCAGTGACTCGTTTTTCTAGTTTAAACTTCCCTGGAAGATTGTTCAACTTGAAAACAGCCAACATCATTATCAACACCTCTCACTGTAAACTCAAACCATAAAACCCTTAAGGATCCACGGCCTTATGGTTCTTTAAACTGATGATCTTAAACATGTGAGCTCATCAGAACTGAAAATGAAGACAACCAGTTGTTGTTTTGAAATAAAAGTCCGAGACAAAACTGTTTGGTTCCAGTGTGTCCAAACTCTGATCTTGTGTTTCCTATATTAGAGCTGGAAAGCTGCTGAACACGTTTCCATGTTAGTTCCTGCAGCAGCCACTGAAACAGCATTTCTACAGTCCAGCACTGATTCAGCTCATAACAAGGTTCAGGTTGGTTCCTGCTGTAGACTCTAATAAAAAATGACTATCTATTACAAACCAGACAATTTTTCTTGGATTGACGTTTTGTAAATGTCCACAGCAGTAGGTGGAGGAGGAGGTGGGGCCCTCAGGCAGCAGACTCTCTTTGTAGAACCAGGAAACCAATCAGAAGGAACTCGGGTTAAAGAGAGCGAGGAGGATTCAAATGCAATGATATCCTGCTCAGCTACAGCTGACGGTCAGTGAGAAACAGCAGCTTATTAAAAGTTTTTAAATTACTGACAGACGGAGCAGCTGCTATGTAAAAGTGCAGGTTAGATATTTGGAGCCATCACTGAAATCCTCGATCAGCTCTGCTTTTGACCCCACATCTAAAAATGTCAAAGGACAGTTGGTTTGTAGACGTCAGGCTCTGAGGTTTACCAAAAGAGTCTAACAGGAAGCCCAACAGTGCACGTCAGAACTTCTCTGACACTGTTATACCAGAAATGTCCTTACCTGGTTGGCAAACCCACCAACCTGACACACCTGAAGTCTTTGGCACAAGTCGTGTTGACTATGTTCACTCAGGTGCTTGGTCTTCAGACCATGTTGTGATTGATGAACCTGACTTGACTCCTACCAAGACTGACTCAGATCTCACTGCACCACAGCCAGTAAGGTGGAGGCGCTCTGACAGAGAAAGACATCCACCTGAGAAGTTTCCTTATGAGGAAGTAGGAGAGCCGCTGACCTTGGCTATTAGCTCCTTTTCTCAAACCTCAGCTGTTGCATTCTCCACAACTGTTACTCCACCACGTCCACGTTGGTCAACGATGCATGAAGGGACTCGCCCGGTGGCGCCAGTGTCCGGCAGCCTGGCCTCTGTCAGTGCGCCCCAGGGCAGCTGTGGCTACAATGTAGCTGCCATCACCAGTGTGTGAATGTGTGTGTGAATGGGTGGATGACTGAATGTAGAGTAAAGCGCTATACAAATGCAGGCCATTTACCATTTAAGTCGTGTGGAAATGCGGAGAGTCTGTGAGCTGCATTCACAAACAGGTTGGATCACTCTGAATGACAACGATTAGAGGAGGGTCTTCCATCAGTACCAAGCTCTGCTGATTTTCATTAATAAAACTTAAACCTGCTCAGTGAAAAACAGAGTGAAATCAGACAAGACTGAGTCCACTTTTAACTTTGTTTCGTCAGATTTAACAGGAACTCATCTGAAGATCAGCCTCCTCCCTGTACGGGGAAAATTCCTATCAAGTCTCCACCTGTCCTGCTTCAGGTGAAGCCCCGCCTCCTTCCAGGAATCACCTGTGTGTCTGTGTTTAGTGTGCAGCTGTGGAGCTTGTTGTTGGTGTGTGAAGAAGCTGTAAGTTTGCTCTGTTTCCTCCTTTAACAGTTTGTCTTTAGGAACTTTATGAGCAGATCAGGAAGTGAGACGTTTGTATTTACATAAAATAAAACCAATGAGATGATTTGATGATTGGCTGAATCCACTCTGGTTATCAGTCAGTAACTCTGCACTCAAACATTTGTCTTTGATAAACAGTTTAAAACGATCTGAATGAAACTTTGGATCCAACATCACTGGTGGAACAATGATCGTCCCTTTAACTGGAAACAGATGAAACCAGTTTGTTCTTCAGAAGCCGACATTCAGGTTTTACTGAGTGACGTCAAAACAACATGAAGCTGCTCCAGCTCAGTTCAGGGTCACTGCAAACAGAGATAATCAGAAGTAAATACAGACTCTCTCACACAGCATCAATATTTAAGGATGTTTTCACTGCGGTTTAAATCCTACATATACTTGATGTTGATGCAGGAGTAAAGCCTCTCAGAATCAAACACATTTAAGCCTCTGTGACTCAGGACTGTGTGAAGTGCACAATCGAACACTTTTTAATCTGTTTCAAGTTAAACACAATGAAGTGTTCAAAGGAAAAACATGTTACTATGTGAATCCTGCTTGATGGACCAGAGCAGAGCCTCCCTCTGTGCTCTGTTCATCACTCTGTCAGTCTGAGTTATTCATGAAGCACAAGCAGCTGATGATAAGCTGGTTAATGTTGGCACACACACACACTGTGACACTGTCAGACATGAGGAAGTGTGCAGGTAAACTCTGCTCAGAAATGATAATGAGGAGGTACACAGACTGATGGAGCTCATAGAGTGAGACGTTTATTTTACATGAAGTAAACCTGATGTATGATCTGATCTGTGGATCAAACTGATGTGTTTAATAACCTGTTGTTTAGGGCTGGGCGATATGGCCTCAAATCCATATCACGATATATTCTTCTGTATAACATATTTTCCACACTTAAAATCCTTTAATTTCCTCAAAAATCGAGAGTGGGCCTTATGTATGAATTCTGGTTGTGCTTACTGACCTCGAACCGATTTTGGCTGCAGAAATCTGTTAAAAATGTTTTAGTACAACTTTGGTAAGCAGCACTGCTTGATGGATCGTCAGAGCATTACGGCTGCCGTAGTGAGGAGCTTCACGGAGGAATCTGGGTCCAAAACTCCGACAGCTTCAGGTACCAAAGTCAAACGAACACTAAGAGTTAAAAATGGTCTAAATTCTTTCATCTTTAATTAAATCATCAGCGTTGCTGCTTTACCAGGTGTAACAATTAAGTTTAACATCCAGGTAGGGCTGCTCAATTAATCGAATTTTAATCTCGATTACGATCTGGGCTTTCAACGATCATTAAAAATGACTGAGCCGATTATTAGCCCCTCCCTCGTGCTTTACTCTCGCGCTGCTCCGTGTGGCAAATCGAGCGCACCTCTCTGCATTTCGAACACGTGTCACAACAATTAAGAGCAGCGGCCTCCGACCTTTTTTGCTCCACGGACCAGTTTATGCCCGACAATATTTTCACGGGCCGGCCTTTAAGGTGTCGCGGATAAATACAACAAAATAAAACTAGTGCCGGTACCGAAAAAAAGATTTATTCATAACACACGTGAAAAGACCCAGGAAAACCAAGTCAACGATAAAAACGATAACAAAATAACATGGAAAACCGATAAAAACCCTGAAAACTATACATTTCACACCTGAGCCTCAACTCTCGCGGCCCGGTACCAAACGACTCACGGACCGGGACCGGTCCGAGGCCCGGGGGTTGGGGACCGCTGATTAAGAGGACCCGAGGGAAGCTTGGAAAGCTAAACAGAAGTTATTTGGAGAGGAGAGTGACTGCTGTTGGTTGAAAAGAGGTAAAAAAACTTCAGTGGTTTGGAAACATTATGGGTTCAGTCAGACGTGGATCAAGTAGACTGTGTGTAAACTTTGCTACGGTGTCATAGCTGCACCACAGAGCAACACTGCAAAGTTCACTAAACATAGATGTTTACATTTTTCATTTATTTTTTTATATTGCAAACATTTGCACTGTTATCAGTATTTGCACACTATTTAATATTATTTTTTGACAACCTTTAAAGTCATTATTCAACACATTGTTATTGTTAAATAAATATTGTCAAATAATCGAGATCTCAATTTCAATGAAAATAACCGTGATTATCATTTTTGCCATAATCGAGCAGCCCTACATCCAGGCATCCATGAAAACAGAATTTATTAAATTTAACGGAGTTAGAAGTTAACAGGAAGTTAGCTCGCTAGTTTCCACCTAAACATTTCATAGCATATTCTGACTGAGAGATTTTTGAAACTAATTCAAACGTACAGCTCTGCTATCACTTCCAACATAAATGAAGACTAAACAGCAGTGACGTTTGCAGGGTTACTGAAGTTGGACTACCTGGTATATAATGTTGTGCTACATGATTGCTAGCGACACAGCTATGTTAGCATAACATTAGCACAGTGAAGCTGGAGGATGAATGCTAACTTTTTGGCTTTCGCCATATTTCAATAGTGCTTCATCTCTTTGTTATGACTGTCGCCCGCCATAATTGCAGATGATAATTGTTGTAGCTGCTGCGATGCTTTCGACCAAAACAGGCGCAGCTTGATGACATCATCAACATGCGGTATAGTCACAATCTCTATCGTTGGCCAAATTTATATCGTTTCTATCGTATATCGTTTCTATGGCCCACCCCTACTGTTGTTACTGTTGATCAGCTGAGATCAGCTGTGCTACAAACTGGAACTCTGCTGAACTGGATTTACTCGTTTCGTGAACTTCCAAGAACGAATGCTTCCTTGGCTGAAAGCAGTGAACATAATTTAAAAAACAGCTTTACTTGCACATAAATCTGTCAGTAAAGTCTGGATAATAAATTCTGGTGGTGTTATAGGTTCTCTTGGTCAGCTTGGTGTTGGTTTGGCTCCTGCATAAAACAGTTTGCTCTCATATTTGACACTGACAGGAACAAAGAGTAAAAAACACGACAACCAAACTAAAAAAGAGAGACGAGTTAAAGCAGAAGATATTTTGTGTGTCAGAACATGTGATCCTCACCAAGAGAGAAAAGCTCTGATTATTGTTGCTGAACTGTGATGGTGAACAGTCTCCTCTGTTGATCCCAGTGTGACTGAAGTCCGTGTGATGAGTGAGGACTGAGCCTGTGTTGGTCGATCGTCTCTAAACAGGATGTGAAGCATCAGTTCAGTCGTATTAAAGCCCTGAATAAACAGTCCTTCTGGATCCACTGTCTGTGTTTGGCTCCTCATCTTCAAAGACTCAACACAAGATGTTGGTCACATCAACATAAAACACAGGATTTGCTGCAGATGTTGAAGTGTGTTCTCCATATGAGAGAAGCTGCTGATCGTGTTTGTATGTTAGCACCTGTAGGATCGATGAACAGCTCTGACTCAGTTCACTAACCAGGCTCAGGGGAATAACTGGGATATTTCCCCAACAGAGACGTCCTGCTGGGATCGTTTTCCTGCTCTACACTCTGGTGTTTCTGCTCAAAAAAACAACAAAATGAATTTCCATGAGCCTACAGATCGTGGACTTCTTTGAGAAACTTAAAGAAGACGCTTTTCTTTCCTTAGATTGAACTTAAACAAAGGATTTGAGGAGCAGAAAAGTTTTTAAAGAGAAATTAAACATATTAATAAATATTCTGTTTATTTTACGTTATTTAGGTGTTTAGGTTATTTTTCTGCTTTCTGTCACACGTCTGCTCTCGAGTCGTTATCAACAGTGTATCAATGCATTCCTGTGGGTGGAGACAGAAACACACACCCAAAAAGAGCTCAGAGCAAGAATAAAAGAGGAGGAGACAGGATCAGAGTGGGACAGTGGAGCTTGTTGTTGGTGTCTCTGTGTGAAGAAACTGTAAGTTTGCTTTGTTTCCTCCTTTAACAGTTTGTTTGTTTCTGTGATGTTTGGACCTGATGTTCTCCATCACACCGACACTCTCTCTCCCCTCTGTTCCATATGTGACAGAGGGGAGAGAGTCTCTCACTCAGAGAACCAAGGTTACAATGTAACCACACGTTCAGCTCTTGTGTTTGAATCCTCATGATTATAGATTATTGATTGGCTGGAATCAAACAGTTTGAAGAACATTTATTCGTGTGGCAGTTTCAGCTGCTGCTCACAAATCTGATAACAGGAACAAGTTAGTTCCACGAGGAAGACGTTCGTCTGGGCGCGTTGGCCTCGTCGGTCATGTGACCGTGTTACTGTTCGGGCTCAAACTGATACGAGTGGTTTAGCAGGTGTGACAGGACGATGCTGCACAGCCTCATTGTTCAGGTGTGAGTCAGACTCTGAGTCTTTATACAGTCCTGTTTAACAACATGTTGTTCCTGTTGATGTGTCACAGAGATCAGCTGTGCTAAACTCTGCTGCGTGCAGCTACTAGTTTCTCTAGTTTGGTGATGGAAACGTCGATGAGACTGTTTCCATCACCAAACATCACGAGGAACACCTCTGAGTCTGATTCTGACTCTGTGCATAAAACCACAATTATCCCTTCATGTCTGTTCATCTGATTCTGTAACGTGAGAAACTTTGATGTCTGAGTTTTGAATCATTAATCATTAAAGTCCAGACTCGTAATTCTTAGAGGTTGGACGCTCCATAACACAACATCATCACAGTCCTTCACTTATGATTTCATATGATTGCAGTTTTGAGTGTTACAGTGATGTGTTTTCATGTTGTTGCAGGTCTCTGAGTGTCAGTGAAACCTGTCAGTTAAAACGAAGATCTTTCACTTCATTTCCCTCAGTGCGTTTCTAGACCTGATTTTCTGATTTACATGCGCTCACTTCCTGTGTTGTGACATGTTAATTATCCTGAGTGCGCACTGGGCAGGGAGACTCCGCCTCCATTAAAACAAACTAGATGTGGAAGTAGTGACGTTTTAGTTTAGTGCAGACGTGAGAGATGAGTGTCGTTACATTACTGTTCATTTTCTGTTACAGCGTTTATTGTCCACACGTGTGATCAGACAGGATTATTTCAACGATCTCATGTTTATTTCATCCTCCTGTAACTTTATGAAGAGCTAAACCTTCACCACTAGTTAGTCCTTATAAGAACTGTTTGTGAGCTAAGAATCAACAATGACAAAGACTGTGAGTGTCATGCAGTGACTCCTCAGAATTAGGCTGATTTTTAAGTTTTGTGTCAATCAAAGCTAGAAGCTGGTGTAGCGTTGAGCTTTATTGTTGATTAATTAAAAAAATATATGTAAAAGAAAAAAGGACTAGATGTGTTTTCTGTCTTTAGAAAAAGGTAAAATTGGTTATATTTTGTTGGGCTAATTCTGACCAATCATGACAGTCCAGAACTTTTCCCTGCTGCTGTATCCTGTAACAATCAGTGTTGGGACTAACGTGTTCGTAAATAACGCGTTAGGTGTGATGATAACGCCAACTGATTTTAGTTTTATGATTCCTGGCTCCCATCTATGAGGTTTCTCATGTTTGTAAAAGTTACCTCATCATCCTCAGAGTCATCCTCCTCAACTGGCTGCTACTTTATGAAAACCATGTGTAACACCTGCACATGTGTTTGAAAAAACAAACGCTTTGATTTTGACACCCCAAGAAAATCTTCCTAGATCTGCACGTGTTCAGAGTAAGAGCAGAATAAACAGCAGCAGAAGCTGATTGATGAACAGCTGAATGACATATCAGCTGTAGCTGCAGCATCTGCACAGAGTTTGATTGGCTAACGCTGATTTGTTTGTTTTTTTAAACAGGACAGCAGAGAGAGAGAGGAGGAGATGAAGAGTGCAGCAGATTGATGAGACAGTGAAGAAGAGGTGAGCATCTGACAGAGCAGAGCCAGTTTAAAGGAGCCTCACAAGCTCACACATGACAGCTTCATCAACATGGAGCTCTGAGTGTTTATTAAAGGATCATTGGACGCTCTGACACAGCTGACTGCAGCCTTTAGCTGTGAGCACACAGTGTCTCCATGAGCCTACAGATCGTGGACTTCTTTGAGAAACTTAAAGAAGACGCTTTTCTTTCCTTAGATTGAACTTAAACAAAGGATTTGAGGAGCAGAAAAGTTTTTAAAGAGAAATTAAACATATTAATAAATATTCTGTTTATTTTACGTTATTTAGGTGTTTAGGTTATTTTTCTGTTTTCTGTCACACGTCTGCTCTCGAGTCGTTATCAACAGTGTATCAATGCATTCCTGTGGGTGGAGACAGAAACACACACCCAAAAAGAGCTCAGAGCAAGAATAAAAGAGGAGGAGACAGGATCAGAGTGGGACAGTGGAGCTTGTTGTTGGTGTCTCTGTGTGAAGAAACTGTAAGTTTGCTTTGTTTCCTCCTTTAACAGTTTGTTTGTTTCTGTGATGTTTGGACCTGATGTTCTCCATCACACCGACACTCTCTCTCCCCTCTGTTCCATATGTGACAGAGGGGAGAGAGTCTCTCACTCAGAGAACCAAGGTTACAATGTAACCACACGTTCCGCTCTTGTGTTTGAATCCTCATGATTATAGATTATTGATTGGCTGGAATCAAACAGTTTGAAGAACATTTATTCGTGTGGCAGTTTCAGCTGCTGCTCACAAATCTGATAACAGGAACAAGTTAGTTCCACGAGGAAGACGTTCGTCTGGGCGCGTTGGCCTCGTCGGTCATGTGACCGTGTTACTGTTCGGGCTCAAACTGATACGAGTGGTTTAGCAGGTGTGACAGGACGATGCTGCACAGCCTCATTGTTCAGGTGTGAGTCAGACTCTGAGTCTTTATACAGTCCTGTTTAACAACATGTTGTTCCTGTTGATGTGTCACAGAGATCAGCTGTGCTAAACTCTGCTGCGTGCAGCTACTAGTTTCTCTAGTTTGGTGATGGAAACGTCGATGAGACTGTTTCCATCACCAAACATCACGAGGAACACCTCTGACTCTGATTCTGACTCTGTGCATAAAACCACAAATATCCCTTCATGTCTGTTCATCTGATTCTGTAATGTGAGAAACTTTGATGTCTGAGTTTTGTTCTATCATTAAAGGATGTTGGCTGCTGTGTTTGCACATGCTCAGTGTGACAGGATGTTGGCTGCTCTATTTGCACATGCTCAGTGTGACAGGATGTTGGCTGCTGTGCTTGCACATGCTCAGTTTGACAGGATGTTGGCTGCTCTGTTTGCACATGCTCAGTGTGACAGGATGTTGGCTGCTGTGTTTGCACATGCTCAGTGTGACAGGATGGTGGCTGCTGTGTTTGCACATGCTCAGTGTGACAGGATGGTGGCTGCTGTGTTTGCACATGCTCAGTGTGACAGGATGTTGGCTGCTGTGTTTGCACATGCTCAGTGTGACAGGATGGTGGCTGCTGTGTTTGCACATGCTCAGTGTGACAGGATGTTGGCTGCTGTGTTTGCACATGCTCAGTGTGACAGGATGTTGGCTGCTCTGTTTGCACATGCTCAGTGTGACAGGATGGTGGCTGCTGTGTTTGCACATGCTCAGTGTGACAGGATGTTGGCTGCTGTGCTTGCACATGCTCAGTTTGACAGGATGTTGGCTGCTCTGTTTGCACATGCTCAGTGTGACAGGATGTTGGCTGCTGTGTTTGCACATGCTCAGTGTGACAGGATGTTGGCTGCTGTGTTTGCACATGCTCAGTGTGACAGGATGTTGGCTGCTGTGTTTGCACATGCTCAGTGTGACAGGATGTTGGCTGCTGTGTTTGCACATGCTCAGTGTGACAGGATGTTGGCTGCTGTGAAAGCTGAATGCTCTGTGGTTAGAAGTGATGTCACACATTAGGATAACTGTGCTCGCTCTCTGTCAGAGTAACAGAGAGCGAGCAATTTGACCACATGACCCTCAGTACACAGCATGATGTGCGCTGTAAACAGGAAGTAGAGGAGCAGGACTGAGGTAAACCTCTGAGGGATCAAACTGAGACTGAGCTCCAGATGTTTCCACATGTTTCTGCTCTGCGTGTGTTTGATGATTATTTCAGGTATAGATGATGGAATATGGCCAGTCTGATGTGAGCCTGCTTCTCTGACAGCTCCTCACCTCTCTGTGCTGCCCCCTGCTGGCTCTGATCATTACTGACTGAGTCCTTGCTGCCACTTTATTAGGTACAGCTTGCTAACACAGGCTCAGACCTGCTTTGCCTTCAGAGCTGAGCCTTAAATCTTCATGGCTCAGATTCAGCGAAGTGCTGGAAACATCCCTCAGAGTCATGTGATCAGTGACGTCTGCTTCAGCACTGACAGATAGACAGGATATATAATAATAATAATCAAATGCTGATTTTTTTTTCAGCCCTTTGTCTGAATGTTAATCCAGCTGTGTGTGTTTGTAATGACAGTAAATAAATGTCAGACTTACAGCTCCTGCTTTACTGCATTAAAGTGATCAGATGAGTTCAGCACTTTGACATGGATGGTAGTGAAAGCAGGAAATGACAAATGTAGCACAGCAGCAGCGTTTAACAGAAACTCTGGGATGAACATCATTCATAGAACAGCTTCCAGCTTCTTTTGCTCGGCTACAGTTTGGATGGATTTGCATTTAAAGATGCAACAAGACTAAAATGGTTAGGGTCAGGAGGTCAAAGGTCAGAGCTCCTGTGGGTCTGAGGGCGGCCTCACGCTGGAGAAGGATGAAGGAGTCTGACCTGAGCCAGTGTTTGACATGAACACATCAGCACTGCTGTCAGTGAGCCTAACGACAGCCGTTAGCATCATTTCAGTGTTTCAGTCATAAAAACACTTCCTGTCACTGTGGTGGTTACAGTGACATCATGCAGTTTGTGCTTTGACCTCCAGAGGGCGACAAATCAGCACAGACAGAGAGCTCCATTCAAACTTTGCTGCCATCAGGAATAATTCTTCAAATATAATCATCAGTGTTTGAGCAGCTATGATATCAGGGACAATCTAGACATGTGTGACAATACTGAACATGTCACATGACACACCTCAAACATCATGTGATCCACTCTCAGTCTGCACTTTCATTCATGACTTCAACAGGTTGAAATGAGCTTTGAAGAAACATTCAGTGAAATAAATCTTTCATGGATTCATGTGAGCAGCAGATGAACTTTGTACCAACAACATCTTCAATAACAGAGTCTGAATGAAGCTCAGGTGTTGATGCTGCTCACTGATTGGACGCTTGGTTTCAGCTCTGCTCTCAGTCTTTACTGCACAGGTGAAGGTAGAAAGTGTGACTGGATCTATAGACTGGAAACAGAGAAACATGCTGAACATTTGAAGCTTTGCAGCAGAAATGTTCATGTTACAAATACAGCAGAGCTGATCTGGGATCAGTGTGTTCACACCTGCAGCTACAACAAGGTTTCATGTCTCCACACGTCAGCATGTGAACTTTACTCTGACTCAGTCTGAGCAGTCAGACGGCATATTTTTAAAGTTAACACATCAGCACACACAGAGCTGAGCCCCTCCCACCTGTGCTGAGTTTCAGGTGGAGCCCCGCCTCCTTCCAGGAAGCAGCTCACCTGTGTGTCCGTGTTTAGTGTCCAGGTGTGGAGTGGAGCTTGTTGTTGGTGTGTGAAGAAACTGTAAGTTTGCTTTGTTTCCTCCTTTAACAGTTTGTCTTTAGGAACTTTACTGTTTGTTCAGCTCGTGTTTGATTTCTTCACGCAACAAACTGTGTGTGTTTGTATTTCCGGTCTCTCCATTAAAGTCAGTGTGTAATGTTTCCTGGCTAACATCAGCTGTGTGCAGCTTAGTTCAGCACAAATCTGCCGCTCCATAGTTCACGGTAACGGACTCACAGCTGGACCAACGAGGCCGAGTGTGTCCGCCACTCTGAGCTACGTTCGTGTTTGTGTACTTGTAGTTTGTACTTTGAGTTCACTCAGAGCCCACAGAGGACGCAGCGTACGTGATGACGTCACAGCCCTTTACCTCCTTTACTCTCACTGTGATTAATATTTACACACGAGACACCTGCAGAGCTCTGACGCTAAGCTAGCACACAGCATGCTAACGCTAAGCTAAAGCTAGGCTAGCCAAGAACCCAGAGTGAGGTTAAAGCTAGTGATGGGCAGATGAAGCCTCGTGAAGCACTGAAGCTTTTCATCCAATTGGTTCACCCCAACGCGAAGCTTCTTGAAGCTTCATTTGCTCTAGTAGGACACCTACTGGACGTAAAAATATTAGTTGGCATGAATTTGAAGAGTGTGGCCTTTTTGCACACAGCCTGTAAATGTCAATGTGACCTCTGTGTAGTGTCTTCTCTGGTCTGCATTCACAACAAAAAGGCAACAAGTTAGAATGCTTTCTTTTATTGTCGTGGACAATCAGCGTAAGATCTCGCAGGAATCCTCCATTATTCTGAGGATTACGTTTCCACTTGCAGTGTGCCCATATAGTGGTAAAATTATACAAACAAAATAGAAGAACCTCAACACAATTAATCTCCATCTTAAATTTCCCAAATGAAAGGAATACAGAAATATATTTCAGAACTGTGCATAAAACAATGTGTACTCTAAACAGTGTGGCACAGTCACATACCTGCATTCACAACAAAAAGGCAACAAGTTAGAATGCTTTCTTTTATTGTCGTGGACAATCAGCGTAAGATCTAAATGGAAAGGCAACAACAGAGTTAGCTAACTGTGCTCCCATTTTTTTCCTCTCTTCCCAAAAAAGAAATCTCACATAAACGTGCATTCAATTCAACATAAGCACATGAGAAATGACCCGCAACAAATGATGTTTAAACAACAAAAATAATCGGGTCAGACTGTATTACTTTAACAGCCTGCGATATGATTTTTCCTCCCCACGACATTTGCGCATTCCTTACCTCGCAGGAATCCTCCATTATTCTGAGGATTACCCAGAATCCCTTGCCCTTTGTGAATATTGCAGGGTCACTTTTTCGACAGTAGGTGGCGCCAATGTCCCATTTAGCGGGATTTAACTTCAACTCTATTTAACTATGTTACACACACCCCCCTTAAATCCTGCTAAATTGGGGCATGACAACAGAAAAACAGAAACTTCCAATGCATAAAACATAACAGTGTGACCGTGGGAGCACAAGATAGTTCAAGTCAGTTAAAAAAACTTTCCATATGGAATAAGGCAAGCAAGAGAGCGGCCAATTCCCCTGCCAACCCAGATATGAAAGATGCCGTATACACCTCCCATGATGTGAACATTGCTCCACGCAGGTATTACCCAAAACGTTCTGAGTAACAGCACATTTGCAAAACGGCTAGTAATCTATCCTGAAAACATATTTCGCACAAATGAAAACAAGGAGTCAACTGTCGACACTGAATCATCAACCTGTTGTTCATTGATCTCACAAATGAGACGTGTTGGAGGTTTCACAGGTCTACCTGATCTAGTACAAAGAGGTGGTGGCTGTGTACGCACTACACGGTCCCCTGTACTCAGTCGTGTGTCAGTCACAAGCTCAGGGGAAAGGACATGTGGAGCATCTCCCGCCAGAAGCTGCGAGGAGGCACTCCGGGACACAACAGATTCAATAGAGGGGGCAGGGGAGGGCAACCGGGAAACCAACGGGTCACACCCAGCAGGCGGGGCCACAGTCGATTCTGCCTCAGAGGTTGGGACGCTGAAAGCCGCACCAAGAGAACAACCAGGTTGACCAACCGCAGAGTCCCTGTCACTTGCTTGGTCCATCTGCATGAGCCAGCGAACCGTCTTCGTCTCACCATCCTGCACATCACCTGGAAGTTCTGGTTCACCTTGTCCACTATCCGCAACCGAGGGGCAGGTTGACACTGGTATGCACTCGTTTCCTGCAGGAATGAAACTCACAGGAAGTAGTAGGTTTCGGTGAACAACTTTTTCCTTGAGAGTCACAGGGTCTCTGATGTGGTACACATTGATGTCAGGTTTCACAGACGCCACCTCAAAAACTGTGGATTCCCATTTGTCAGCGATCTTCCTCTTTCCTCTCTCACCACGATTAGCAAGCAAGACTCTGTCACCGACTGAGAGGGGCGCACCCTTAGCCCTGCGGTCATAATTCCTCGCCTGGCGAGCCTGGGCAATACGGCTGTTCTGCCTGGCAATGCGGGCAGCCTCAGACAGGTCACGCTTCAAATGGGCGACAAATTCACCGTGGTCAACAACGGCACCATCAGGGAGAACATGCTGGAAAACAACATCAACAGGCAGACGAGGAATTCTCCCAAATACGAGAAAAAAAGGTGCGAAACCTGTTGTTTCATGTTCAGTGCAATTGTAGCAGAACGTCAACATCTGAAGCATTTGCGGCCACCTGGCTTTGGATTGAGGGGGCAAAGCCCGTATCATATTTCCCAAGGTCCTGTTGTATCGCTCGACAATACCATTCCCCATTGGGTGGTAAGGAGTGGTGTGTGATTTCTGGATGCCAGCCATGTCCAGGAGCTCCTTAATGAGTTGACTCTCAAAGTTGGCTCCTTGATCAGAGTGTATACGTCTGGGAAAGCCGTACACACAGAAAAAGTCATTCCACAGGCGGCGAGCAACCTGCTTGGCAGACTGATTCTTACAAGGGAATGCATGCGCTAATTTGGAAAAATGGTCTGTGACAACCAAAACATCAACGCACTTCTTGTCAGTCTGTTCAGCAGTCCAGAAGTCGATGCAGACTAGCTCCATCGGTTCAGTGGTACAAATGCTCTCCAGTGTGGCACGGTCATTCGGCTCTGGGGTTTTCCCAACCACACAACGAAAACAGCCTTTCACATGATTGATGATGTCGCGCTCCATCCCTGTCCAAAAGAATCTCTGCCTTGCAAGAGACAGGGTGCGGACTTGGCCCTGATGACCCGCCGTATCATGGATGCCTCGGAGAACTTCAGTCTTCAGAGTGTCTGGGACAACAAACTGGTAAATCGTCACGTTCATGTTCCTGTCTTTCTTCACCTTATACAACATACCATCTTTAATCAAGAGTCTGGCCCAATGTCTGAGTAATTTCATTACACCACGGGACTCGCTAGCACGTTCATGCCTGGTGGGCCTCTTGTGACGCCGGACATAAAAGAAAACTCTGCCCAAAACCTCATCTTGTTCCTGCAGGTTAGCGAGTTCACTTCTCGGCGTACAGGCTGGACGGGCAATAGTTGGGACCTGAGGGATATCAGATCCCACACCTCTCACATGGCTGATACCACCAGTGTCATGTGCAGCCAACACAGCAGAAACATCCTGTGACGAGAGAGAACCTTGAGGGTTAGCTAGGATAGTTGTAGCTCCTTCCTCAGACTGATCCACAACCAACTGGCAGTTTGCAGCACACCGAAACATATCCTGCACAGTCCCATCCACCAGACCGTGCATTTGGTTCAATAGGGCAGCATAAGGTTCAGTGACTAGCCTGTGGCCTATGCACGACTGGACAAATGGCTCTCTACTCAATGCATCCGCGACAACATTTTTGGTGCCAGGGACATACTTCAGTTCAAAACTGTATGCTGCAAGCTTTGAAACCCATCGTTGCTCACATGCATCTAACCTAGGCTTGGTTAAGATGTATGTCAGCGGGTTATTGTCCGTCCACACTGTGAAGTGGCTCCCTTTCAGCCAATGGCTAAACTTGTCACAGACTGCCCATTTCAGAGCAAGAAACTCCAAACGATGCGCTGGATAGTTTAGCTGAGAGTGTGACAGGGTCTTACTGGCGAATGCCACTGGTCTGGCGATGCTACCATCAGGGGGCAACTGTGAGAGGACGGCTCCAAGGCCGTCAAAGGAAGCATCAACTGCAAGGAGAAAGGGCGCAGTAAAATCTGGATGGGCTAATGTGACACTATGCACAAGTTCATGTTTTAGGGCCTTGAATGCTTCCCTGCACTCATCAGTCCAGTCAGCCGGAGACAGCTTCACGTGGCCCCTTTTAAATTTAGGCTTACGGCCTCTACCTCTCTTGCGTAGCGCAGCTGGTTCAGCCACAAGATCAAACAGTGGCTTAGCTTTTGCAGAGCACCGCTCGATAAAATGATGGTAGTAGAGAACCATCCCCAGGAAGGATCTGATTTTCCTTGCACATGGTGTCACCCCGTCAGACTCCATCAGGTCTGCTTCCTCCACATTGTCTATAGCCTGCACTTTACTTGGGTCTGTTTTCACACCCTCACCACATATGATGTGTCCCAGGAACTTCACAGACCGCTGAAGAAAGTGGCATTTCTTTGGTGCGAGCTTCAGGTTGTTGGCAGAAAGTCGTGAGAAAACCATCTGCAGACGTTCAAGAGCCACCTGTTCGGATGGGGCATAGACCATAAGGTCATCCAGATAACACAACAAACTTGTGAAGTTCTCATCACCAAAAATGGACATCATCATCCGCATAAAAGTAGCAGGACTATTTGTCAGGCCTTGAGGCATCCTGTTATATTCATGAAGGCCAAATGGGGAGGAGAATGCCGTGTATTTTTTGTCGTCCTCGTGGAGTCTGACATTGTAAAACCCCGATGTGAGATCCATTGTAGAAAAAAAAACATTCCCACCAAGTGCTGCGAGGGCGTCTGACTGATGAGGCAATGGATGTGCATCTTTAACTGTTCTTGCATTTAACCATCTAAAGTCATTGCATATGCGCAGGTCACCATTTGGCTTAACAACTAAGACAAGGGGGGATGAGAATTCACTCTGGGACTTACGGATTATCCCTGACTCCTCCATCTCATCTAGGGCAGTGCGAAGCTTCTCGTAATGGCATGGTGGGACCCGTCTGTATGGCAGTCTGAAGGGCTTGTCATCCACCAGGCGGATTCTGTGGACAAAGTCAGCAGCCTCACCGCAGTCCATTTTGTGCCTTGAAAAGATGGACTCATACTGCTCAATGAGTCGCAGCAGCCTATCTCTCCATTCTGGGGAAACTTCACAGGACGAGAGGTCCAGGTCCTGCAGGCCCAAATCACACAAGCGCCGTGACATCTCCGCTTCTGATCTCGGTGCGGGCGACGAGTTCTGTGTGTATTGTGTACTGGATCGAATTTGAACAGGTTCAGGTAAGTCCTGCACAGAAAGACAGGGGGACACATCAGCAACCTTAGCATTTCTCCTGAGAGTGAGGGGCTTGTCGGAGGGATTCACCACTTTAACAGGGACCCAACCATCCCCAAACAAGGAAGTGACAACTCGCCCCACTAGGATCTGTGCAGGTTTGGATCGAGACTGAGTGGGTTCAATAATGACAGCACTTCCCACCGCTGAGGCATCAGGAGCAGGCAGCTTAGCCCACACTAAATGTTCAGACAAGGGCTGCAAGGTGATGCGTCTCTTAAGCTTTGCAGTGCCGAAACTTGGAGGCATTGCTCTGCCACCACAGTCATCAGAATAGGACAGCAAAGTTGCCAAATGAGGGAAAGCATCATCCTGGGTACCAACAGTCATTTTTAACTGTGAAATAAGCCACTTTATCGCATTGCTGCCCAGAATCATGTCATCAGCCTGGCCCGGAACCACCAGAACAGGAATCACCACCTTAAAGCCATATATTGACACTGTAAGATCATACATAGCAGAAGGCGTAACGAGGTGACCCCCACAACCAACAATGACAACATCTTCAGCTGAACGTCTCTCAATATCAGGTATCGATTGTGAAAGTTTCTCATCAACTGTCTCACTTATGGTGCACGCCATAGAGCCACTGTCCACTAATGCTTTAAGAACTTGTCCACCACTAGTAGTCACTGCAGAGTAGAATAAACTATCAGTGTTTGAGAGCCTATGCAAGCCCTGTGCAATCAGTGTTTTATTTGGCGGGACAATGCCACTGTAAGTAGAATACAAAGTGTCATAATCATTAATATCAGTCACATCCAAGATGGGAGGCTTACTTGCTGGATCTGCGCTGTCCTCCCCTCCACGCAGATCGTTCAGTTTCCCTGATGACCACTGGAAGGAGTACACTTGCCCTCTGGGCAGTTACGTCTCGAATGACCAGGTAGGTGACACATGAAGCACAATCTGTTTTCCCGACAGTGCGTGAGTGTGGAGTGGGAGCTATCTCTGCAGATGGAACATGGTGTGTCATCTAAGCCCGGTATTCTCGGCAGTCGGGCACTCTGTCGCCTGGCATTAGCTCGAGCATAGCCTGGGCCTTGAAGCAGCACCTTCTCTAGCATGCTGATCAACCTCTCAATAGCAGAGCCATCCTGACTCACAGCTGGCCTCTGCTCATGGTCAGCCAAACAAGGAGTACCATCTGTGCTAACCTCTGCCTTATTCACATAGACACAGTTACCCGTCTGTGGAGGAGACTGGAACCCCTTACCCAGGTGATACTCATCCAGTACCTCCTGAACTTCACGAGCTGACCATTTATCACATGTTTTGGTTCTAAAAATAAGAGCCAAGTCTCTGCAGGGGCAGTGTCTGATGAACATGCGTGCAACCTCCACACCAGAGTTCTCAAAAGATTTCCCCTGCTCCTTAAGACAGTTGCCAACAACATCAGCAGCCTTGTTCAGCCTCAGCCAGTACTCATATGGATCCTCTCGGTCCTTCGGCAGGGTGGAATAAAAGTCAGCCAGGGGCACAGACGAGCACTGGGTGGAACTAAAATGTTTGTTCAGAAGTCTGTAGATAGCTTGTGGATTATGCTGGACATCAATTCCACCATTCCTCACACCAAATTTCACAACATCTTTTGCCCTGCCTCTCAGATGCATCAAAATCTCCTCAGCTTGGTTTTCTGGAAGAATGGCACTCTTCTTTATGTAACTCTGCATGGCTTCCTGCCACTCATCAACAGACAATGAGTCCGAACTCTCCCCCCGAAACACAGGTGGGTCTTTAACCTGTCGTGGAGCCACCAGCTGGACTTGAGAGAGATCTAGTGAGCGGCTGGAGGGGAGATCTGTTGTTTCATGCGCCACCTCAGGACATGTATATGTAGCAGATGCAGGGCTCGAAGTGTGTGGCGTAGTCAGGTGTGACAGAATGCTATCAGCCAGGCGTTGCCCAATTTGCTGCACAATGTCGCTCATTTGGTCGACTAGACTCACATCAGTTATTGGGGGGTCTGAGGTAGATGACTTAGTGCGCTGTACTGACTGCGACTCAGCCACCAGCTCACAAGAACTATCTGCTGCTCTATGCCCCACCCGACAGTCACCCAGTGAAAAAGGAACCGTTGTGAACCCTCTGCCCCTACCCACAACAAGGGGAGTCACATTTGGGGTGTCATCAGAGTCACTTAGATCCATATCTAGCAGAATATTAATAGAGCTAAGGTGGACTTAATACAATATGGCAATATACAAAGCCAATATAAAAGTATGTCCAACAGTCCCCAAAGTTTGATTCCGTTACCCAACAGACTAAACAATAAGGAAGCTGATGCTCCACGATGATGCTGCGACGAGAGGACACCAGCCCGATTCAGCAGCGTCACGAACGAGTCACGGCACCAATGTGACCTCTGTGTAGTGTCTTCTCTGGTCTGCATTCACAACAAAAAGGCAACAAGTTAGAATGCTTTCTTTTATTGTCGTGGACAATCAGCGTAAGATCTCGCAGGAATCCTCCATTATTCTGAGGATTACGTTTCCACTTGCAGTGTGCCCATATAGTGGTAAAATTATACAAACAAAATAGAAGAACCTCAACACAATTAATCTCCATCTTAAATTTCCCAAATGAAAGGAATACAGAAATATATTTCAGAACTGTGCATAAAACAATGTGTACTCTAAACAGTGTGGCACAGTCACATACCTGCATTCACAACAAAAAGGCAACAAGTTAGAATGCTTTCTTTTATTGTCGTGGACAATCAGCGTAAGATCTAAATGGAAAGGCAACAACAGAGTTAGCTAACTGTGCTCCCATTTTTTTCCTCTCTTCCCAAAAAAGAAATCTCACATAAACGTGCATTCAATTCAACATAAGCACATGAGAAATGACCCGCAACAAATGATGTTTAAACAACAAAAATAATCGGGTCAGACTGTATTACTTTAACAGCCTGCGATATGATTTTTCCTCCCCACGACATTTGCGCATTCCTTACCTCGCAGGAATCCTCCATTATTCTGAGGATTACCCAGAATCCCTTGCCCTTTGTGAATATTGCAGGGTCACTTTTTCGACAGTAGGTGGCGCCAATGTCCCATTTAGCGGGATTTAACTTCAACTCTATTTAACTATGTTACATCAACAACAAAAGGAGTGTGTAAAACATGTATATTGTAGTGATGCAGTGTACTGTGTATATTTATACTGGCAGTATGGAACATGATTATTTGGAAATGCCTAAAATGGAAATGATCATATACTGTGAGGTGAGGTGTGGACAGTGGTTGTGCTTTTGTAACATTGAGGCAAGGACAGTGATTAGTGTTTAGGGGACACATCATTGGTTTTTGTTAAAAAGAAACAGTTTCTCCACTGTGGCAGGTCGTAGGCGATTTTTTTTTTCTAAACTGTCTCTAACTCTCACTAACCGCAACTCTCCATCAAACGCCCACATTTTGTCTGAGGGGTTTATATCGCTGTCATAGCTCGCGGCAAAGTTCGAACCGCTTCCTGAACCAGTCACGTGGTACAGCCGGGCAGCGAGGCTTCGGACGTCATCATTTTCAGCTCCTCCCATAAATGAAGCAAGCCTGGATACGCGCTTCGCGGAAACGCCCCCTCCATTACTCGACACACGCTTCGAAGCCTCGATACAGAACGTCACATCACTAGTTAAAGCTGAGTAAACACTGACCCCAGACCAGCACCGTGATAAAGTGAGCTGCTGCTGCTGAACTTGAACAGGTAACAAAGTGATGAGCAGTCAGGCTGCAGGTTTCTACCTGTTCATGTTTCTACAGTAGAATCACTTTGAAGTGTCTTTGTGCTGTTTCATCTTTGATTTGTGTTCATAAACACTCAGAGAAACATCACGTGACCTCATCAGGATCTGTGTTGGTGTGTGGGGCTGTACCTCAGCTTTATGTTGTTACATGCTCATTTGTTCATTTTAACATCAAAGTAATGTTATGAGGAGTAATGAAGTAACGTACTCCATTACTTTTAATCAAAGTGTTCTGTGTAATATGTGTAATAATGACTGTTTTGAGTAATGACCAACACTGATCACAACAAAGAGGAAATGCCTCCAACATGCACAAACATTTGAGCCACAACATGCAGTTAATGTGCACAAATGTCTTTGATATGCTGCTCAGTGATGGTGGTGACTGTCAGAGCAGAGCTACTGAGAATCAATAAGTAATATCAATGATGGGATCAGAATCACTAAATTCTTCTCATCCCTGTCAGTATCATACATGTGCTGTATAATGTGATAAATGTAGAGGTGCTGGCTGTTCTCTCACTCTGCTGTTTAGCTGTAAAGGACGCCTCCCTGCCTTTGTCTCATTCATGACCTTTAATAGTCTCTTCTAACATGCAGAGATCTGTATGATCTGTTTCATAGAGTCTAACCAGCCTGTACAGGTAACAACAACAGTCACTGCATCACTGACACACAAACGTCATCTCTGTCAATAACAACATTCATACATGGAATAAAAACACATCAGTGGATCATTGCTGGAGCTGATGTTTGTGCTCCTGGTGCAAAGGCTCTCAGTTTCCTCCTTGAAATAACATCAGTGGTGGGTCAGCGACATGCTTTCTTTCCCTCTCAGGTTTAAATATCTGGGACTCTCCACCGTTTGGTTTTAGAGCTGAAGAAGCTTCTCAGATGAAACGTCTTCCAGAAACTTAAAGACGTCTCTTTTCTCTCCAAGCTCCTTAGATCACATGACCTGGATGACTGAACCTACAGACACATTGACCTGGTTTCTAGGTAGAGCTGGGCGATAGAACGATAACGATATGTATCGCGATATAACTTTTTCTCGATAGAAAAATTTAACTATTGCGATAGACCTCGCCGCTCTTGTCCTCTTAAAAAAAAAAAAAAAAAAAGGTCAGCCAATCCAAATTAAGTAGCGCAGAGCCGAACCAATCACAGCCGCAGCGTCACGTCGCGTGACTTGTTACCGTATAGCACAAGTGCCAAGCCGCACGTGTGTTTGTTTGGGAAGCAGCCAGCGGGTAATGGAGGAAATGAGTGTGCCGACTAGAAAAATCAACCGAGCGTGACCGAAGAGAAAACAGATGATGGTTCCAACGCCGGAGAGATTGTCGAACGGAAGAGCCATAGAAGTTCCGTAGTGTGAAGGTATTTCGGCTATTTCAAGTCTGACAAAAAAACAGTAGCGTTCACTGTAAATGTGCCGAAAGCAAGTCTGGAAATACAATAAACTGGTGCATGCGTCACACTGTGCGCCACGTTATTGTTTCGGTGCAATGAATTTCTACAATACTGTTACTGTTAATTCTACTCTCTGCAGTGTTTAAATGCTTACATATACACACAGTTACTGTCCCTCCACACATACGACTCGGTTCTGCTTCTATGCCCCAGCTTTGTTTACTTTTTCCCACCGAGGCTTCTAGCCTTCTGATTGGCCAACATTTCTGCACGGTTAGGAATCTAGCGCCACCTGCTGCTTTGGCATGTTCATAGCAGCGTTTTCCTTCATTTCTGCCTTTATGTGTGGACGGGATTATTTTTTAAAACGGAAACGGAAAATCTCCGTTTTCAAAAACACCCGTGTACGTGTGGACGTAGCCTCAGTCTCTGACTGGAAGCGCTAATTCGTCATTCGGCTTTTGTCAGACTAAAGTAACTGTTAAAACTGTTTGAAAAGCTCAGCTATACAACAAGGAGAGATTGAGAATTTCCTTTTAGTTCTCAGTTTATTTGATATTGACAAAAGTTAGTCAGTTTTGTCTGTTCTTCTGTAAAACAAACTAAGATTTATTTTTAGAATTAATATTTTGTTTCTAAGTGGAATTGACAGTTTAGTCTGTTTCGTTTGTTCTATTTTGAAACTTAAACGCTTTAGCGGCTGCCTTTTGTGTAGTTTGCAATATTTGCCTTTATTTATCTGAAAAAGTCTCATGTTCCTTAAGTACATCTACCCTGTTGAACTTATTATGGGAAATAAATATTTAAATAAAAACAAGCTGCTGATTATTTCACATTTTACTTGTGAGCAACGGCACATTTAAATCTTACAAATATAGTTATTTGGCTTATATCGTGATAGATATCGTTATCGCCTGAAATGAAAAAAACATATCGTGATATGAAAAAATCTCATATCGCCCAGCTCTACTTTAAAGGTGATCGTTTAGGACTTCAGCAATAATACAGACAGCAATGTAGTTAGCAGTAAAACAGCTTTATTGGGAATTAACTTAAAAAACAAACAAACATCTGTCTCCTATTTTCTGTCACACAGGAAAGAAGCATCAATATCTGATGAGAAGACTTATTTATTTCTTTTTGGGGGTTTTTTCAACAGGAGAAGAATATCTAACAAGTTGATTTGTTCACATCTTAATTTTTAAGTGACATGTGCATTTTGAGTTTATACACTCTTTATATAAGGCAACAGTTTCCTTTTGCAGTATTTTTGTGTGGAGTGTTTTTCTATTTCTTAACAAAAAGGGAACAAAGGTGTTTAAGTTCACCTAGGATGATTTGTCTTAACTTTCACATGGTCTTACTGAGGTGATGTGAATTGAAACATGCATTTTTTTTTGGCGGTGAGGGAGGGATGTGCTGGAAAAGTTTGAAAAGGGACCTTGAAAGTGCTTAAGAAGTGCTTGAATTTGACCCTGAAAAAGGCGTATGAACCCTGATCATTATCATTAGCCTGTGTAAGTCCTGAGTGTCCTCCAGTTCAGTGTCTTTGTCAGTCCCACATGTGTCGTTTCTGTTCAGCTGGTCTTCCAGTCAGTCATCCATCTCAGACTCTGTCATTCTGTCATAAACACCAGCCTTCACCACCTGTGAGTCCTGCGTTTGGGTCCTCTCTTCTCCACATCCACACTGCGATGCTGTGACATATACAGTACATAAAATCAAAATTCACGTTTTATGCAACTAAAGTGTTTCATTATGTAGGCTACAGAACATAATTCAGTTATAGACGATATATGAAACATGTATACTTACTGCATTTGAATCATTTAAACCATATGTGATATAAACACCTGCACGTGTGTTTGAAAAAACAAACGCTTTGATTTTGACACCCCAAGAAAATCTTCCTAGATCTGCACGTGTTCAGAGTAAGAGCAGAATAAACAGCAGCAGAAGCTGATTGATGAACAGCTGAATGACATATCAGCTGTAGCTGCAGCATCTGCACAGAGTTTGATTGGCTAACGCTGATTTGTTTGTTTTTTTAAACAGGACAGCAGAGAGAGAGAGGAGGAGATGAAGAGTGCAGCAGATTGATGAAACAGTGAAGAAGAGGTGAGCATCTGACAGAGCAGAGCCAGTTTAAAGGAGCCTCACAAGCTCACACATGACAGCTTCATCAACATGGAGCTCTGAGTGTTTATTAAAGGATCATTGGACGCTCTGACACAGCTGACTGCAGCCTTTAGCTGTGAGCACACAGTGTCTCACATTTACATTCACTTCCCTGTCAAACTCAATAACTTTAAACAGCTGCTGTTATCAGGTGAAGATAGCAAAGCTTTCAGGGCTGAGCCCCAGTGTTTCAGGATAATGGCCCCAGAGACCACAGTCACATATGTGGGGAAGGATTTTAAGTTTAAAACTTCCTTTAAGCACTAACAGCAGAGACGCACAAAGTCGCAGACAGGGAACAAAGTATTTTAGGTTTGTATTGTCAGATTATTTAATCATTATACTGAACAAATATGTGAAAAAGTAAAAACCTCTATTATGATGAGGTTATTACTACATTCACATGTCATCGATGTGTTCTTTCACACAGATCAGTTTCAGTGTGTGTGGCCCGTACACTAAACCATGACACAAATTCATATGATGTGACACCCAGACTGTGTTCACTGTTTCTTTTGGTAAAATCATCTTCTCGTGTTTTTATAGAAAGATGATGGAAGAACCTAAAGAACAGCCAGCCAAAGCAGCTCCATCAGCAGGTAGGAGATCAGTGCTTTGTATGATGAGACGTATGGATGTATAGACTTCAGGCAGATTCTTTTTTGTAACTGTGACAAGTACATGAAATTCACGAGTTGTAACCTGTCCTAATCTTTGCCTTAATCTTTCTGTGGGACATTAATATAACATGAGAACTTCCAGTCTAAGGAGTTTGGCAGAGAAACAACTGGACTTTTTTGTACTTTGAACCCACATATGAGGTTAAAACGATGCCACCTTAAAATGAAACTGAAGAAATATTGAAACTGAAACAAATGTATTGAAAGTGAAATGATAGTGAAAAAACATAAATATAGAAATTTAAAGAAAAACTCACTGTTCATGTGGTTTTCACACTTACATCGTTTTTTTCCACGTACAGTTATTTTTTCAGCTTCAATTAGTTGGCACTGCTTCGGCATCTGAGGGTGCGCTTGAGGGGCGGGGCTTCAGAGCCACATATATGAGCCACATATGTTTGCGCACATTATATTGCTGACCAGTGACTGTAGAAATCATGGACGACCTAATATCTGCAGCAGCCGCAGTCATGAAGAAACTTGCGTATCTCTGAACGGCACATAGAGCGGGGACGCTGAGAGGAGGTCCAGCGTTTACCGACTGTTTCAAACTGACAGACTCAGGTGTTCTTCAGTGTCTGCCTGACAGAAGGACCTGAGAGCCGCCACAATATTTTTGGTAAGTGAAAGGTGTTTGTAAGCTAATCTGTAGCTAACATCCTTAGCTAGCTAGCTAAGATGGGCACTCGGCTATCGGCAAAACTTGTTTTGTAAAGTTTGTTTAGCTAACCCGTGCAGGTGAACGAAATGAACAGAAACGCACCGGGCTGCTCAGTCAGTAACTAACCACAGTTACTGTACTTTTATTATGAGTATTACACTGTAAGAGCAACAGGCTGCACTCTGCTGCAGCTCCTGTGCAGAGCTGATTATTCAATATGTGCAAACAGCAGCATGTTTTCACTCTTTTGCCACATCTGTAAGGATATTAACACATATTTTAAAAAAGGCTTGCACTTCAGTAACCCCTCATTAATCATTAATTACAGATTAAATAGCAAAGCCTAATATTTATGTACTCAAACCAAATACTTCTGCTTGGCAGCTTAAGTTAAAATGTGTGTTTCATTTTTCCTCGGATTACATTTTTAGCACTGACTCTGTGTATTGTTTTTACTAAGTTTGTTTCAAATATTCAGGTTAAATAAAACAGTCTGAATCATTCTTATTGAGGTAAGTTCACAAAGTTACATGTGCAGTACAGCTTACATCCTTTGAGAGGGAAAAAAGCATTAATATTTGTTATGATACCTCTGTATGTTGGTGACCACGGTGCAGCAGCAGACTGAACCAGGACTGAAACCTGCTCCGTCTGCTCATGTATGCAGATTCACATTCACAAAGCACCAACAACTCAAAGGTTAACATTATATTGGAAAATCTGTTGGTATATACGGCTTTAAGAAATAAACAGCTCGTATGTGAGCAGAGCTGAAGAACTAAAGAAATGTAAGAGAAGAACTTCAGATCCTGGGTGTGTGAGGACAGAAGGATCAGCTCTATTTCAGATTTGAGATAAACTTTATATTTCAGTTTGTGATGGTTCAGTTCTCTTTGTGATTACAGGAGCTGATTCAGACCTCAGCACCACCCAGTGACAGCAGACAGATCATCCAACATGTTCACATGTTAACTGCAGAATGAACTGATGCAAACAGTACAAAGGTTAAAGCACCACATGTGCTGTAGTGAAAGCTGCAGCTGTTTTATGGATAAAAACAAAGTCAAAAGGATTAATCACCCCTGTATCATATGAATGTTGGGTTTTTCTCTGTATCTGTTATTGTACGATCTACTGTACAATATAAAGCACCTTCAGGTGACTGTTGTTGTGATTTGGCGCTATATAAATAAAATTGAATTAAATTGAAATGTAACTGTGTCACTATATATCAGCATTAACAGGACCTCAGCTTGGTGTTTCACAAAGCTGCTGATCTCAGACCTGCACAGCTTCCGTTTTAAACACTGAATGTACTCAGCTGCATGAAGAGCACGTTTGAGTTTCTCTGACACAATTAAATAAAAACTGATGAAGGTCAAAGGTCGTCACTTGTATGTCGAACTACAGACTTGTCATCTGGAATTCTTTCACAGTTTTTTATTTTTGCCAATAGTGTGTTATTTACCATAAAGTGATTCAGAGTCATTCATACCAGAGTAACCATAGAGGATAATATATTTTTAAATATATAACTATCCACAGGACTGAATATAATATCTCTAAGTAAAAGTCCAGAGACTCTGAGGATTATCCAAGTATTTATAACATTACACAAAGCAAAGTTCTCCATCACACAACGCTCAAAAAGAGATGTCTACGCCGAGTATGCATCATTCTCAGACTCCTCTCATACTGCCAATAAACTCTTCCAGCTCCTCCTCCCCTCCAGGAGGCGCTACAGGAGCCTTCAGACTAAAACCAGCAGGTTTAGGAACAGCTTCTTCCCCACAGCTGTTACCCTACTGAACTCAGTCCCCGCTGAGCCTTTCCATCCACACTCACCTAACCCTTCTACACTCCTCCTCCCAGTGACCATGATCCTTTCATTATCAACATTCACCACGTTGGTTACTGCTGTAGTTTTAGGACACTGACATGGTGTAGTCTCTGTTATAGTGCCTACACTGTTATAGTCTGTTCAGAGAGCTACGCTTCCACTACTGTAGATATTTTCATAGCACTCTGTAGATCTGTTTACCTCACAGTGCTTCATCTTTATATATGTATATTTGTTCATAGTATACCTGTATACCTGCCCGTCTGTATAGCAATACAGATCATCTGTGTATCGGTTACAATATTATTTTTCAGTTTCAATATTTTCTTCAGTTTCATTTTAAGCTGGCATAATTTTAACCCCACACATCCTAAAATTCAGTATTTGTTGATGAGATGATGAAGTGTTAATTCAACAAAGTTAGAATATTTTTCACATGATGTCGACTGAGAACCATGTTTATGTCTCTTTCTTCTTCCTGTAGAGGAGGAGCTTGCCAGGGTGCGGTCAGCCTTTGTCTGGAGGGTAACAACAGAAATCCTCACACAGCTGCTTGAGGCCCTCGTATGTGACACTGTCTTAAATGAGTTGGAGAAAGAATCGATACTGGAGAAGAACCCAGCCAGAGCAGATAAGGCACGCAGCTTCATCGACACAGTGAGGAAAAAAGGAGACAAAGCATGCAAGATAACAATCAAACATCTTCAGATCAAAGATCCTTCTCTTTTCTCTCAGCTACGTTTATACTCTGATCCATCTGCTCAACAAGGTGAGGTCATGTATCATATACCATGAATAAAAATGGTCACCTTGCAGTTTGTTGAGATGTGAAAGTGAAACCTCAGAATTCACTGTAAGAAAAAGGAGAGGGCAAGAACGTCATTCTACGACGAATGTTTGGATTTGTTACATGCCTGCAAATGTATTTTCTAAACTACATGGACATCATAAACCTGTGAAACTACTTAGATCTAATGTGAGCTGTATTTAATTAAACACAAGTGTTCTTTACTTTTAAAAACCATGCAAACTGATTGCCTTAAAGAAGAAAAGCATGAGTCATTTGACTTAAATGCCACATTTTTATATAATCAAGTTCAAGTTCAAATTTTATTCATCACCTGCAGTGTCAGGTTGCCCTGCAGTGGAATGAACCCGCCCCCCGACCATACACACACAACACAGACATCACATGGGGATACAAGTCAGAGAACGTTGCATTATAGAAAAAACACTGAAATCTACACTACAATGGGAAAGTACAAGGGGAAAAAAGAAACCTCTGATCATGCTGGGCTATAGAGGACAGCATGAGAACAGGAAACAAAAAAACTCCTCTGCACAGAAAGCACATAAATGTCCACAGTACAACATTATAGAGCACGTGACCAACAACAAGGTTGGTTAGGGGATAAGGAGTAATCCCAGGCAACACAGCAGCCATCCTGCCACTGCGCCGACTCTCCAGCGTGGGCCCCGACCCGCCTCGTGTTCCCAGGAGGCAACAAGCATCGAAGGCATTGGAAGGGGAGGGGGGATGTGTGAGTGCTTATCAGTGTAAATGTATGTGTGTGAGTGTCCATAGTTCAGCTGAGACAGTGTCCTCCGCCCTATCAGGCTAAGTAAACAGTCTACCAGCCAACCCAGGTGGCCTTGCATGGAATGGGAAGGAACAGACTCAACACAGTCGTTATCAGGGTGTTTTTGTTCAGCTCAGGCCTTGAGCCCACAGCTGGCGCCGAAGGGATAGCCGCATTATATGATTTGTGATTTTTCTTTTACAAACAACTCATGAGAATTTCAAGCTGTTTTTAACACTCCGACACCGACACTGGTCTCTCAATCTCCCGCTGGATAGCTGCGAGCCTCTCAATTATGTTATTTACCTTCAATTCTGTGGTCTTTTCAGGCTTTTGCTCACAGAGCAGATTCTGAGACTTCACGACCGCAGCCAACTGATCCGCGATATAATCCAGCTTCCGCCCCAAGGTGTTGTTCCGAGTGGATTCTTCCTTGATGTAATCCAATATACACTCAGAGGTGTTATTCTGAGCCTTCACTGCAGCCGTTAGCGCCTCCAAGCTCTTAACCTGCTGCATTCACTGAGCCCTTTCTGAGAAGCCGCACCTCGTCCCATCCTTTCAATCCCAGCGGGCAGCCTTGTGGGGGTTTGAACAGCCGGTTCCGCTTTCTTAATTCTCCGATAAACCAGGGCCAAGCCAGCTCCGATCAGCAAGAACCCTGTTATCATGGTTCCGAATAGGTAGATATCTTCAGCGTCCTCGATCGACAGTCCCGCCAGGCACACGATCCTCCATGTCTGCCACTCGTCCATCGTGTATCCGGCAGGGAAAGTCCCTCCAGGGCACTCGGGCTCTCCCGAGCCCAGACAACTCGACTGCCTTCGCCAAGAGCCAAACGAGAAGGAACATGTTTAGTGTGGCCAGAAAGGGTTTACATTATCTTTCGCCATTGTAATTTACGACAAGAATTAAATGTGAATTACTGAATCTCTCTCAGATGCTTATTTAAATAACATAGCAGTGTTGTTATTTTTGGTGACAAAGTTTGGAGAAGAGGCACAGAAAGCAGAAACCTGTTTAGCCTGCACATGTTGGCATCAGGTACATATGAAAAGCTGCAAAGCAATGCAGATGTGTAGGTTCCAAACATTTAATGTGGCTGTTTTCAGGAATTACATTTAGGAATTCCTGTAGCCCCTTTTTTCTGGTTTTCTGGTAGAATAAGTATATTAAAAACTAAAACGTATGATAGGCTCAACAAAGGACAAAGTACGTCAGATAGCTCCTTCAGACCAGATTTGTATTTTTCCTTCTTTTTTCCTTTTTTTGATTCAGATGCTCTTCAGAAGTGTCAGCCTAAACTTAAGTCTGTCTTGAAGAAGAAGTTCCAGTGTGTGTTTGAGGGCATCGCTAAAGCAGGAAAACCAACCCTTCTGAATCAGATCTACACAGAGCTCTACATCACAGAGGGAGGGACTGCAGAGGTCAATGATGAACATGAGGTCAGACAGATTGAAACAGCATCCAGGAAACCAGACGGACCAGAAACAACCATCAGACAAGAAGACATCTTTAAAGACACACCTGGAAGAGATGAACCAATCAGAACAGTGCTGACAAAGGGAGTGGCTGGCATTGGGAAAACAGTCTTAACACAGAAATACAGCCTGGACTGGGCTGAAGACAAAGCCAACCAGGACATCCAGTTCATATTTCCATTCACTTTCAGAGAGCTGAATGTGCTGAAAGAGGAAAAGTTCAGCTTGGTGGGACTTGTTCATCACTTCTTTACTGAAACCAAAGAAGCAGGAATCTGCAGCTTTGAAGACTTCCAGGTTGTGTTCATCTTTGATGGTCTGGATGAGTGTCGACTTCCTCTGGACTTCCACAAAACTACAACCCTAACTGACCCTAGAAAGTCCACCTCAGTGGATGTGCTGCTGATAAACCTCATCAGGGGGAAACTGCTTCCCTCTGCTCGCCTCTGGATAACCACACGACCTGCAGCAGCCAATCAGATCCCTCCTGACTGTGTCGGCATGGTGACAGAGGTCAGAGGGTTCACTGACCCACAGAAGGAGGAGTACTTCAGGAAGAGATTCAGAGATGAGGAGCAGGCCAGCAGGATCATCTCCCACATCAAGACATCTCGAAGCCTCCACATCATGTGCCACATCCCAGTCTTCTGCTGGATCACTACTACAGTTCTGGAGCGTGTCCTGAAAACCAGAGAGGGAGGACAGCTGCCCAAGACCCTGACTGAGATGTACATCCACTTCCTGGTGGTTCAGGCCAAAGTGAAGAAGGTCAAGTATGATGGAGGAGCTGAGACAGATGCACACTGGAGTTCAGAGAGCAGGAAGATGATTGAGTCTCTGGGAAAACTGGCTTTTGATCAGCTGCAGAAAGGAAACCTGATCTTCTATGAATCAGACCTGACAGAGTGTGGCATCGATATCAGAGCAGCCTCAGTGTACTCAGGAGTGTTCACACAGATCTTTAAAGAGGAAAGTGGACTGTACCAGGACAAGGTGTTCTGCTTCATCCATCTGAGTGTTCAGGAGTTTCTGGCTGCTCTTCATGTCCATCTGACCTTCATCAACTCTGGACTCAATCTGCTGGAAGAACAACAGACAACCTCCAAGAAGTCTGAAACAAGAGAATCTGCAGAGAAACACTTCTACCAGAATGCTGTGAACAAGGCCTTACAGAGTCCAAATGGACACCTGGACTTGTTCCTCCGCTTCCTCCTGGGTCTTTCCCTGCAGACCAATCAGACTCTCCTACGAGGTCTGCTGACACAGACAGGAAGTAGCTCACAGACCAATCAGGAAACAGTCCAGTACATCAAGGAGAAGCTCAGTGAGAATCTGTCTGCAGAGAAAAGCATCAATCTGTTCCACTGTCTGAATGAACTGAATGATCGTTCTCTAGTGGAGGAGATCCAACAGTCCCTGAGATCAGGACGTCTCTCCACAGATGAACTGTCTCCTGCTCAGTGGTCAGCTCTGGTCTTCATCTTACTGTCATCAGAAGAAGATCTGGATGTGTTTGACCTGAAGAAATACTCTGCTTCAGAGAAGGCTCTTCTGAGGCTGCTGCCAGTGGTCAAAGCCTCCAACAAAGCTCTGTGAGTAAACATGAACTCATCGCTTCATTCTTAAAATCATGGGAAATAAATCAGAGGTTCTCAGTTCAAAGAACACTACCACTTTAGAAAAATTAAAAAATAGTCACTAAAATAGTCATGATACTTTAAATATTTCTCTCCAGCAGGACATGTCAGCATTTCTGAAATATTTTTGTCTTCAACTCGAATCAAAGCACAATCCAGATCCAGCCTATAAGAACATGAGCTCTGATCCTTCAGCCCCTCTGACAGGTTTATTATCCTCAAGTTGTTCACTTGTCTCCAACAACCAGGAGTCTAGCTCTGTTTTTTAAAGCAAATACTTGAGCTACCAGACTGCACCTACATCGTTTTCAGATGTTCTTATTTTAAGGTCTGGTTTGTGTCTCATCTTTATTGCAATCCCCCATGTCTCTCTGTTTTTCAAATATAAATCTGTTACCTCGGTGTGGCCAGAACAACATGGTGAACCCAAAATACAGACAAAGGTGAAGGAACTGAATATTACTAGACGTCAAGGCTTTATTTACACACAGGAACTTGACACTTGGAATTTTTTAACATGAACTGTGAACTATGGCGGAAGTCAAGCACTTGAAGCTGTGAGCATGAAGTGGGCTCTATGGTAGGTTTCCGGAAATGGGTCTTGGTAGATGGTAATCTGAGTCACTGTAACAGAGGTAGAGCAGCATCAGAAAGATCACTGGTGGAGGTTACAGTAAGTGAACGAGGTTATCTTCAATGTCTTATTTGGGGTTTCTGTAGCTCAGGAGGTAAAGCTGGTCTGATCTGACCTACTGATCAGAAGGTTGGTGGTTCGATCCCTGGCTCCTCCAGTCTGCATGTCAAGTATCCTTGGGCAAGATACTAACCCCAACTTGCTCTCCGATGCATCCATCAGAGTATGAATGCGTGTGAATGTACTTAGAAAGCACTAAGTTCAGATAAAGTGTTTGTGAGAATGGGTGTGATTGGGTGGATGTGGCATGTTGTATAGAGCGCTTTGAGTACTCCGTGAGAGTAGAAAAATGCTATATAAGAATCAGTCCATTTACCATTTACTTGTCAGCAGTCGGAAAGCAACTTGGGGAAGGCAGGTGGTGAGGTCTGGGTGAGTACTTGTTAGCTTTGAATCCAGGCCAAGTGGTCCAGTAAGTCTAAGAGACGAAAGGCATTAATGTGGCTGTGAGTGAATCAAGAAGACCAGCATCCAGGAAAACGTGACTGAACTGCAAGGGTGAGTAGATGATCCGAGGATTAGGAGGTTAGCAGAGTTATTGGGAGTGCTGATGTTATATTCAGCCTAGTAGATTACTGTCAGGTGTGGACAGTGGACAGGCTGACCAGGCTTCACCCAAAGGCAGAAACCAGAGTCTAGTGGGAAACCACCGCCGCTCACACAGACCATGAAAGCAGCATGACCCCCCCCCCCCCCCCAAAGCATTCTCTTTCACTTGGCATCATTTACCTCTCCCTTCTCCAATTTCTGATGTGTCCACCTTTGCAATGATAACTGTGATCAGGGTGAACCAAAAAGGTGCCGTGGTGAACAGATACTTAAGTTTGGTGAATGCAGTTTCAGCTTTGGGGGACCAGATGCATGCTGAGACTTGAGTGGTGCAGCTACCTGACTATAGTTGAAAATGAACAGTCTATAAAAATTTGCTATTCCCAAAACCCATTGGAGATGCTTCTTGAATCTACAATGGGTACAAGGGGTAGGCCACTCTGTGAAAGCTTTCACATTTGCCAGATCCGTCTTCACCTGCCCCCGTGCCAAAATGTAACTGAAAAAAGTTATTGATGAGGAATGGAATTCACACTTTTTTGCTTTGACATAAGGTTTATTCTCCAGCAAACGTTGGAAAAATAGCATGGACATGAGACTGATGTTCCTCACAGGTTTTGGGAAAAATGAGGATATCATCCAGATACACCAATACGAACCTGTCAAGGAATTCCCGGAGGACATCGTTAACTAATCTTGAAACATTGCGGGAGCATTAGTTAACCCAGGCGGCATGACCAAATACTCGTAGTCCCCCAATGGCATGTTTAAAACAGTCTTCCACTTGTCTCCCTGATTGATCTGGAAAAAGTGGTAAGCGTTGCGGATGTGGGGTTTTGTAAACCCAGTGGCACTGTGAAATGGCCTGAAAGCAGAGCTAATGAGGTAATAGGTACTTATTCTTGATGGTAATATCACTGAGGCCCCTGAAGTAAATGCATGGCCAGAGAGAGCCATCCTTTTTCCCCACAAAAAAGAAGTTCCAACTTGAGATGACAATCGTTGGATTATGCCTGCACCGAGGGATTCCTTAATGTACTTTTCCATAGCCGCACACTCAGGTCTAAGCAGGTTATACAGCCAGCTAGAAGGCCGGGTGGAGCCAGAGAGTAGTTCTATGGTGCTGTCCTGTGGTTTGTGAGGTGGCAGTGAAAGCGCTTTACTTTTGCTAAATACTTCCTGAAGATCATGACATTTGGTGGGGACAGAGGAGAGATCTAAAACAGTCTCAGTGTTGGTTGATGGTTCCACAGGTTCCGGTGGACGGGCGGAAACAAGGCAATTTGAATGACAGAACAGACTCTAACTGATTACCCTCTGACCTGACCAGTCTAAGTGGGGGTTATGTAATTCTAGCCAAGGAAACCCGAGTATGAGTGGTTTGTGAGGTGCATGAAAAGCAAAAAAGGTAAGTGTTTTCTTGTGATTGCCAGGGGTGACAGGCTCTGTGCGCTGAGTTATGTGAGGGGACACTCGGTTATTTAATGACTTAGTGGGAATGGGCGGATTAAGGGGGCATAGAGGGATGTTTAACTGTCTCGCTAACTCAGACTCCATGAGGTTCTAATTGAACAAGAGCCTGAAAGGTCTGGTTAACTAGAACAGAGAGTTGGAGTTGCAATCTGGGTTTTTATGTTTGTGTGAGTATCCTCCACCCTTATCCCTGAACTTTCCAGTGGGCAGACCCTGGTGTGGAATCGAAAACAGACAGGTTCATCACGAGAAGCAAGCTGATCTTTCATGGTTTGATTTAATGACTGAAAAACATACAGCGGACGGTGGTTAGCACTGTTGCCGCACAGCAAGAAGGTCCTGAGCAAAAGTCTTTACAAACTCAACCAGGAAATCATCATGCGAGCAGAAAGAAAGAGGATGAGCAGATAGGTAAGCAAGAGAAACCCGCCAGCGTCCCAGGTTTCCAGAGAAGGTTCAGGTTCTAGGTACCTGAAATGGGATGTAATTCAATTCAATTCAATTTTATTTATATAGCGCCAAATCACAACAGTCACCTCAATGCGCTTTATATTGTACAGTAGATCGTACAGTAATAGATACAGAGAAAAACCCAACAATCATATGACCCCCTATGAGCAAACACTTTGGCGACAGTGGGAAGGAAAAACTCCCTTTTAACAGGAAGAAATTTTTGGTGTCAAAGTCAAAGCACAGATCCACCCAGTCTCTGTATTTCAGCTTATTTCCTTTATACACACATTTAACAGGAACAGTTTCAGGCAGCTAGTGTTTACCTGACATTACCTGCGTACCTCACAGTTTGCAGGTAATGGGCATAATAATTACTGAACAGAGACATCCTGCTGTGAACTTTGTTGCTGTGGATCTAAAATGTAAAAATACATCTGAGAAGATTTCTAATCATGATTTTATGAGCCCCCAAAGTTTGATTCTGTTCATCTGGACGTAGCGCTCTCAGCGGGAGAAACATTTTGTCACTCATCAAGATGACTTCTTCAGGCTCAGCTGACTGCAGCTTTCCCCAATCTTATAAAGAGTACATCTGCATAATGACTCAAACCTAATGGTCAAGGAACTGACCTCCCAGCCTTATTGTTCCTTCAGTGGGCTGGTTTCAGTCATTATGCAAATGTACTTTTTATAGGGTTGGAAACCAGAAGTCAGCTGAGACTGACGAAGTCACCTGGATGAGTGACGAAATGTTTCTCCCACTGAAAGCGCTACGTCCAGATGAACAGAATCAACTTTTGGGATTTACTAACCTGGATGATTGAGCATGGATCAAGACGGGTTTTTATGAGGTATACAGTTTCTTATAATTTCTAAACCAGAAGGTTGAGGAGATGGAGCTCATGATAACTGGCTACTGCCCTTCAGCGTGCTTTATGAAATCATCCAATCAAAATAAAGTTGGCCTTTAGGGAGAGCGGGGCTTTAAAGGGGAATGAGCCAAAGCAGCTTTTAGACAGAAAATGAAACGAGAGTCCAGGATGTGATACATTATTTATAACTACATTTACAGTAATCACACATATTAGAATTAATAAAGTGACCAGCAGTACTGTAGTAAGTGTAATACTGCAGTACTCACAGGCCTGTGCCAGCAGACACTGAACTACTGTCACTAAATCAACCTGCTCTTCACTGGTTTCCATTTACATACATTGGAATAATTGTGTTTAATTTGAAATATTTTTCTTCTGTTACACTTAAATTCTTGAACATTTTTTTATTTAATTGTGCATTGTAGTGTACTCATTTGTACACATTTGATTACTTAGATTCAACATATAAAGAGATTTTATTTGATAATAAATATTATTGTTTTGTTGTTCTTGTTATTTTTTTCAGGCTGAGCAGCTGTAAGCTATCAGAGAAAGTCTGTAGAGATTTGTTGTCAGTGGTCAGCTCCCAGTCCTGTAGTCTGAGAGAGCTGGACTTGAGTACCGACAGCCTGAAGGCTTCAGCAGTAAAGCTTCTGTCTGCTGCAGTGGAGAGTCCACACGCCAAACTGAATATTCTGAGGTCTGACCGATTTGTATTCTTTTTTCTTTTGTTTGTTTGTTTTGTTTTGTTTTTAACTGAGAAAATAAATCCAGCAATTTAAACAGTAGAGGTAAACTTGATCAATTTACTGTTGTTTCGTACCACATCTGCTCAGCATAAAACAACAAGGATTCTTAAAATATAAGATTAGTTATTGCACCCTGATTACACTTTAACATCAGTCTTTGTTCATGTTTTCATTTTCAGACTCAACGTCTGTGAACTTCTAGCGGAAAACTGTGAAGCTGTGTCCTCAATGCTCAGCTCTCAGTCCTCTACTCTGACAGAGCTGGACCTGAGTATCAAAAATGTGCAGGATTCAGGAGTGAAGATTCTGTCTGCTGGACTACAAAGTTTAAACTGTAAACTAAATACTCTGAGGTCAGATCAATTGACATTTTGTTTTTTTTAAATGAACCAATTAAACATTTTATTCAAGGCTTCCGGTTCCGGCGCTCGTGGGGATGGACACCTAGTATGAGAGCTCTCGACTGAAACTTATTAAAACTGCCCCAAGTAAATTAATACACTATCTAAGTGCACATAAAGAGGAAAAAGGGGTTTAAATGATGTCCAGAAAGAACAAAATAGCTAAGAAGTTAACGTTTGAAAACGTGGAAGATGGCAATGTGCAGCTAACAGAAGGGGCTAACGTTAGCCCCTATAGGGCTAGCCGAGGCCACTCTCCCACTCCTAGCCGCGAGGATTCTGGGACAGAAGATGAGGTTGACCCAGCAAGTTTGACGCTGATACTGAAAGAACTGAGAGGCGTTGGGAAAGAGGTGAAAGAATTTCGAAAAGACACGAAAGCGCAACTGGTGGAAATAAGGGGTGAGTTGGATAAAGCCAATGCACGGCTTAATGATGTGGAAACCAGGGTTGCAGAACACAAAGATAAGCTCCAGAACACAGACGAGATTTTGTCTGAGATACTAACAATGCAATTCAATGTTATTTATATAGCGCCAAATCACAACAAAAGTCACCTCAAGGCACTTCATAGATACAGAGAAAAACCCAACAATCATATGACCCCCTATGAACAAGCACTTTGGCGACAGTGGGAAGGAAAAACTCCCTTTTAACAGAAAGAAACCTCTGGCAGAACCAGGCTCAGGGAGGGGCGGGGCCATTTGCTGTGATTGGTTGGAGTGAGAGAAGGAAGACAGGATAAAGACATGCTGTGGAAGAGAGACAGGTTAATAACACATATGATTCAATGCAGAGAGGTCTGTTAACACATAGTGAGTGAGAAAGGTGACTGGAAAGGAAAAACTCAATGCATCATGGGAATCCCCGGCAGCCTACGTCTATTGCAGCATAACTAAGGGAGGATTCAGGGTCACCTGGCCCAGTCCTAACTATATGCTTTAGCAAAAAGGAAAGTTTGAAGCTGATCTTCAAAGTAGAGAGGGTGTCTGTCTCCTGAACTCAAACTGGGAGCTGCTTCCACACCCAGTCCAACATAGCCAGGCTTTCTTTGCTGCTTTGACAAAACCTCAAATCCCAGTCAGAGATGATGAGCATCATCACAGTGATGATCATTTCTCTGTTAACCCAGGCTTTCTGCTTCAGGATCTGTGCACGCTCAGAAAACAAGGAGACCTTTAAACATAATTTCACTAAATGGATGGATTGAGCTCAGCCTACAGATGAACTGGTGCCAGAGATCATAAAGAACATCAAACAGTCAAATTCAACACTTTTAATGGAAATATGAGATTAATCTTGAAAGTAGAGATAGTGTCTGTCTCCTGAATCCAAACTGGAAGCTGGTTCCACAGAAGAGGGGCCTGAAAACTGAAGGCTCTGCCTCCCATTCTACTTTCAAATACTCTAGGAACAACAAGTAGGCCTGCAGTGTGAGAGCGAAGTGCTCTAATGGGGTGATATGGTACTACAAGGTCATTAAGATAAGATTGGGCCTGATTATTTAAGATCTTGTATGTGAGGAGCAGGATTTTGAATTCAATTCTGGATTTAACAGGAAGCCAATGAAGGGAAGCCAATACAGGAGAAATCTGCTCTCTCTTTCTAGTCCCTGTCAGTACTCTTGCTGCAGCATTTTGGATTAACTGAAGGCTTTTCAGGGAGTTTTTTGGACATCCTGATAATAACGAATTACAATAGTCCAGCCTGGAAGTAATAAATGCATGAACTAGTTTTTCAGCGTCACTCTGAGACAGGATATTTCTAACTTTAGAGATGTTGCGCAAATGGGAGAAAGCATGCAGGAAAAGTTTCAAACAAAACTAACATCACTGGAGGCTTACTCGAGGAGGGAGTCGCTCAGACTGTACAGGGTGCCGGAGGGAGAAGAATCGGGAGCTCCATCTATGGCCCACTTTGTGGAGAAGCTACTCCGGGAGAATCTCGCCATCCCACCATCAACACCGTTACAAATTCAGAGAGCACACAGAGTGTTATCATTACTCCCTCCGGACGGCTCCCAACCCAGATCGATCCTGGTAAAATTCCTGTGCTTCACGGTTAAAGAAGAAGTGCTGAGGCTCGCTTGGCAAAAGAAAGGTTTTATGCTGAATTCCAGCAAGATCAACCTCGACCACGATTACCCCCCTGAGATCATGGCTATGAGGAAGGAGTATGCAGAGGCACGAAAGGTCCTAAAAGAGAAGAATGTACGGTTTAGGACCCTCTACTCAGCGCGCCTTAAGGTTTTTTTCGAAGAAGGAGTGAAAACCTACAACACGGTGGAGGAGGCAACGGCTGACCTGGCGAGTCGGGGCCTGCCGGTAAAGGTGATTACACCACCGGCAACCCCCAGAGAAAAACTACAAAGATGCCCGCTGTGGCGGGGAGTTGGTGGTCGGCGTCCGCGTCAGATCCGAGGAGCTGCGGGATATAGAGAGAAGCTGCAAGTATACAGACGTGAAGAGAACGAATTTAATGTTATGTATTAGCTATGGACAACATGGTGAAATATGGTTACTGTCGAGCTAAAATGGGTGGGGCTTCTTATGCTGTGAGTGACGTCGCAGTGGAAAGCCCCCTAACTCAGGGAGTAATAAGGGGTTTCCCTTCAAGTTGTGAGGGTGTCAGTGGAAGTGCTCCACTGTCAGAAGCCAGCTTAGGAGCTTTCAAGCTCCAGTTATGTTCAAATGTTTTCAGTTCATTCCTAACTTTTTTCACTTGTTACTGTTTTAAGAGGGGGTTGCCTGCTGCTATTGAGTTTATGCGCTGTGGTAACTTAATATATCTTTATGGGAAGTGAGTCAGTGAAAGTAATCTCTTTTAATGTTAACGGGGTTCTGAACGTGATTAAGATGAATAAGATACTGTCCAAACTAAGGAAGGAGAAGGCCCAGATTGCATTACTTCAGGAGACACACATGAACCAAGTAGATCACTTGAGATTGAAAAGAAAGGGTTTTAAATATGTATTCTCCTCTTCCGTTAAGTCCAAACACAAGAGGGGTGTGGCTACACTTATCTCTGGTACACTTAACTATGAACATATCTAAGAACTCTGTGACGAGGAAGGCAGATTGGTTAGAATAAAAGGAAGAATAGAGGGGTCTGAAATCACAATTTTAAATGTTTATGCTCCCCCCGGGAGCGATTGGCTATTCTATAGGAATAGGTTTGATTTATTGGTGGATTCTCAGGGGATAGTTGTCTGTGGGGGGGTTTTAACTTTAGACTTGACCCTAAACTAGACTCCTCCTCCCCGACCAACCAGGTAACAGCACTTACTAGAAAAGTCAATTCCTATATGGTAGAGATGGGGATAATAGATGTATGGAGGGACCGCTACGCATCTACCAGAAATTTCACTCATTACTCTGGTTCCTTTAAAGTGTATGCAAGGCTGGACTACTTTTTTATGTTTAAAGTTGATAGGTTTAGGGTCAAAGACTGTGACATATTAACAAGAGATCTATCTGACCACAGTCCTATCTCTCTATCTTTGCAGGTGGCTAGGAAAAAATGTACCACACTGTGGAAATTGTTATCGCACCTTAATGATCCTGCCATAGTTTCCAAATTAAAGGTAGACATTAAAGAATTTCTAGATGTTAATGACACAGGAGAGGTATCTCCAGCTATTCTTTGGGATACGCTCAAAGCGGTAATGAGAGGTACATTAATTTCTATCGCCTCCCACTTAAAGAGAATCAAAGGGCAAAAATTAGCAGAACTACAGGCAAATTTAAAGTTGAAAGAATAGGAAGACATAAACACCGCAAATCCTACTCTGAAGCAGGATATCAGGAAAATACAGGATGAAATTAATGATATTTACACCCAGGAGGCCCAAAATAACTTAATTTTTTTGAGGCAAAAATACTATGAGACAGGAGGGAAATCTGCAAAATATCTGGCACATAAATAACGCAAACAACTAGAGGAAAGTACGATATACCAAATCAAGGACCCCAAGACTAATATTCTGGAATCAAAATTAGAAGACATTCAGAAATGTTTTGAGACCTTCTTTAGGGAGCTGTACTCACAGCCCAATGCTACGGAGGAGAATTGTACTGATGCCTTTCTTAGCTCTCTAGAATTACCTTCACTCCCGTCTCTCAAAAATGAGCTTCTAACACATCCCATTTTAGTGGAAGAAATTAATGCTTTTTCCAGATTAAAACCAGGTAAGGCAGTTGGGCCGGACGGGTTCAGTTCTCAGTGGTATCGCACCCTGAGGGCAGATCTAGTCCCCACATTGCTGAAGTCATTTAACTACATCCTACAGGAGGGAGAAATCCCACCCTCCTGGAGGGAGGCAACTATTTCAATTATCCCAAAAGAGGGGAAAGATAAACGAGAATGTGGAAACTATCGACCAATCAGTGTCCTTAACTTGGATTACAAACTATTTACTTCTATTCTTGCTCGTAGACTGGAGAAGTTGGTACCTGACCTCATCGATTTAGATCAGACTGGTTTCATTCACTATAGACAAACAACTGACAACATTAGGAGAATATTACACATCTCTACTCAAATTTACAGTAAATCGGGATAATGAGAAAATTAAGTACCTGGGAATATATTTGACTGCGGACCTCTCGCTGCTCTTTCAGGCAAACTACGAGCCAATATCTGCAAGTATAAAAGCTGATTTGCACAGATGGAATCTGGTCCCCTTTATGCGTCTCAGCTCCCGGGTAACCGCAATCAAGATGGACACGCTCCCCAGACTGCTTTATCTTTTTAGAAACTTGCCAATAGAAGTGAGCGATTACCAATTTATTGAGTGGGACAAATGGATCTCCAGATTTATCTGGCAGGGCCGAAAGCCAAGGATTAAATATGCTACCCTCCAGCTCCCCAAGGAAAAGGGAGGACTGGGTCTCCCCTGCCTCAGGAATTACTATTATGTCGCTCAAATAACCCCCCTCTTATATTGGTGTAACAAAACATACACGGCTAGGTGGAAGGAACTGGAGTCCAGCCTGTTGGACCGATTCCCCCTACAAGCTGTAATGGCAGATAAGGGTCTAATGTGCCGGCTGGAAAAGCTGGGGAACCCCTGGTTAACCCACACCCTCCAAGTTTGGCAGAAGGTAATCAACATCTGTGGGATACACAAAATGCTAAAAATCTTCAGGTGGGTTGCTTTCGACTCGGATTTTATTCCAAACAGACACGACTCTAACTTTGAAGCATGGATATCCTATGGCCTTACGACATTCCTCTCTCTTACTCATAGAAATATTGTGCTCAGATTTGAGGCCTTACGGGACGATCACAACCTGACAAAATACAACTTTCATAGAAACTTACAGCTGAGATCATATATTGATCATGAATGCAAACTGTCCGACTTCAATGATGCTGAGTCGCATTTTTTCCTCATCCTGAAAAATGCCACAACCATGACCCCTACTAAATCTATTTCTAAACTATACAAAGCCCTCTCTAGTGCCAGCAAGGATAACACTTTATACACTAAGGATAAATGGGAAAGGGAATCAGGGATTGCTATTTCTGTGGGGGAGTGGGAAAATGTTTTGTACTGCCAGTGGTCCACGTCCAGTTCTATGAGCTGGAAGGAACATGGCTGGAAGAATATTATTAGGTACTTCAAGACTCCATATCAGGAGAGGTACAAAGGGGCTTATATGCAATGCTGGAGACAATGCGGCTCGACTGTTGCTAACCATTTTCATGTCTTTTGGGACTGTCCCAAGTTAAAAAACGTTCAGGTCTCCTTAAGTGCAGTCTTTAACGTTCAAATACCTTTAGATTTTAAGGTTTTATACATGGGTTTGGTCCCCTTTCTGGAATGTAGGAGTGAGATTAAGTTGGTGCAATTACTCTTGGTGGCAAGTAAAAAAACAATTACTAGAAGATGGTTAAGCCCAGCCCAGCCTACCCTAGACGACTGGTTTGGGATCATTTTAGAGATATTTAGGATGGAAAAACTTACATATCTGTTAAGAAATCAAAAAGCCAAATTCTACCAAATTTGGAACAATTGGATCCAATTCATCACCCCCACGAGGGCTGACTTCACTTGATCTCACTATTACTTGGTTGTTTTTTGTTTGTTTGTTTTTTACATTTACTTCTATTACTATTGCTTGTTTATTTACTTATTTCTTCACAATGATTGCAGCATGGGCACCCCTCCCAGTTTGTGTTTATAGTTCCATGTAATGTGTTCTATATATCTCCTTTGGGAGAGCATGCGAGCAACTGTCCTAGTAATAGCTAGTGGAGGTTAATATGCACCCACTGATCACTTTGTTTACTGATCACTTGTCCAATCCAAATAAAGATATAATTTAAAAAAAACATTTTATTCAAGTTCATCCATATGATGTTGTATCTTAGTATGTTAAGGTTTCATCAAAAATAAAAAGATGGCATGTAATATAATAACAAACTTTACATAAGTATTATAGATTATCTTTTGTTTTTCAGACTGGGTGGCTGTAACCTGTCAGAGAGAAGCTGTGAAGCTCTGTGCTCAGTCCTCAGCTCCCAGTCCTCCAGTCTGAGAGAGCTGGACCTGAGTAACTCTGACCTGCAGGATTCAGGAGTGAAGCTTCTGTCTGCTGGACTAAAGAGTTCACAGTGTGCAGTGGAAACTCTCAGGTCAGGATTCAAACGTTAACACATATGATCATTTAAAATGTGAATTATATTATTGATTGACTTATCTATAGAGCTTTTAGCTAAACTTATATTTATATTTGAGTGGATTATTAGACTGAATTACTGTGTAAAATTTGTCACAGTCATACGATTTTGTTTATTTTTTTTTTTTTTTAATTCATGTACTGGCCATTTTACATAAATTTGGCTAATCTTCTACAATATATACATTTGATTTCGTTAGGAACAAAATGTTCAAATTACATATTTTGCTGGATATTGGGTATTAATGAAATTATTATGTCTTTAATGACACCACATTTCCATATGTAGGAGGTTACTGGTGGTATTGTTTCAGTGTCTGAGTTTTCCTTGCAAAGAAACATCTGGAATTTAACAATACATATTTTAAAGCTGTTTTCTCCAAAGGGATTTGTATTAGTGATGGTAAATTTGATTCTTTTTACCGAATCGAGTTTAAATGAGTCACTCACCAAAATGAATCGGGTTTTTTAAGTCATTTGAGTCTCTGAGTCAGTTGCCCAGAGAGTGCCAAAAATGTACTTTTTCTCTCAAACTTAATTTGTTTTTATTTTCATGTAAATCCTACTGCTACGATGAGTGACTGAAAAATAAAAACAACTATTTTATAGAGCAAAAAAGAATAAGATTTCTAAATTGGACATTTATTTTTGTTTATGTTATTAGTATTTCCTCTTTATCATCTTTGCACAAAAACAAAGTGTAGACTGAATGTTATATTGCATCAGTCAGACTATCAGGCTTCATCTCAGATGAAGGAGTGACTCTTCCGTGGTAACAAACTGTGAGTTTCAGCAGCTGAGAGGCAGGAGGGAAGGGTGAGTGAGTGGTCTTGATGCATTCTCAGTCTAGACTAGACTAGAAAGAGGGGCGCTGCTCTTGTGGCGACCAGCAGGTTGTCTCTCTCTGTCAGTGTCAGTGTTTTAACTTATTTTATTTCATTCTTTTATTCCTTTATATATATTTTTTTTTGCCTGAGGAAATTCTATAGCATCGGCTTGTGCTTTGTGGAACTTCTTTTAACGAAGATGGGTTTTTTATTTCGCATGATTTTATTGGCAATCCTGACGGTTGTTTGGAGTCATTCCTTTACCATCAATAATCCTGGCTAATGTGCAGTCTCTGAGGAGTAAATTGGATGAACTGCATTTGAATGTCGCACACTTGCGTGACTACAGGGATACATGTCTAATGGCATTCACAGAGACTTGGCTCAAGGACTCTGACCCTGATTGTTCTCTGGAACTAAATGGCTTCGGGTTTCCCATACGTTTGGATCGAGACCCCGGAGCTACCCAGAAATCTCAAGGAGGAGTGTGTTTGTATATAAATCAGAAATGGTGTAAAAATGTGACCGTTCGTAGACAAGTGTGTCTGCCTGACATTGAGCTCCTCTCTGTGTCTTTGAGGCCGTTTTATCTGCCGAGGGAATTCCCACAGATCAACGTCACCATTGTTTACGTCCACCCTAAAGCGAATCCTAAGAATGCGACTGACACCATCTCCATTTTTTTCCTAATAACAAACCATGGTCTTCAAAAGGTCTTATGAGGCTGATTCATGAAAGGAAAAAAGCTTTTATTGAAGGGAATATCTTGAAAGTTAGAGAAATTAGGAAGGAGATCAGATCAGAAATTAAAAAAGCCAAAGTAAAATACAAGGATAAGGTAGAGGCGGAGATGGGTAGCAATAACTTAAGGGTGGCCTGGGCAGGCATGAAACACATGACTGGTCACTGTTACAGTGACTGTAATAAGATAAGTCTTCCTGGTTTTAGTTCAGACTCTCAGTTAGCAAGTAGAGAAGCTTATAGACCCTCTACAATTTGCATACAGGCCTCGTAGACGTGTTGATGATGCAGTGGTCACTCTGTTGAACTTCCTTTATCGCCATCTTGATGGCGCCAAAGCTCATGCTCAGCTCTTATTTATTGATTTTTCTTCAGCTTTTAATACTATCCAGCCACATCTTTTAGCTGATAAACTTCTTAACCAGTTTACACTTGATCTTAATCTCGTTGGTTGGGTTTTAGACTTTTTAACTGACAGATCTCAGTGTGTGAGAGTGAACGGCTGTTTTTCCAAACAGCTGAACTCTTCCACTGGCTCACCACAAGGTTGTTGTCTCTCTCCTCTACTGTATATTTTGTACACTAATGACTGTCGCAGTACACAGGCCAACAGGCATTTCATTAAATACGCAGATGACACAGTCATTGTAAGCCTCCTTCATGGTGAAGAGGATTCCCATGGGCCTGTTGTGGATGAGTTTGTTTCGTGGTGTGATCAGTCCTTCTTAATGATCAGCACCTTGAAAACCAAGGACATGGTTATTGACTTCAGGGAGACATCCCCTCATCCTGCGCTAACAGTGGTAAATGTGCAGCCATTGAACTGGTGGACAGTTATAAGTATTTGGGGGTTGTTCTTGATAAAGCTCTGTGCTTTGAGTCACATCTTGCTGCTACAGTGAAAAAGGTTCAACAAAGACTTTTTAAGGAGGTTGAGAGGTTTCAATGTTTCATCTGCAATGATGACTCGTTTTTTATAAAAGTTTTATTGAATCTGTTTTAACTTTCTGTATCATTGCTTGGTACGGTAATATGTCTCTGAATAATAAGACCAGACTTAACAACCTGGTTAAAGTGGCTGGTAAGATTTCAGGGAGGTCTCAGGTCCAGCTTGTGGACTTTTATAACAGGCAGGTGCTGAGGAAGGCGACCTCTGTCATGTTGTGTTCAGATCATCCTCTCTTTAATGATTTTCAACTGCTTCCATCAGGTCGTCGTTATAAAGTGCCTGCAGTGAAGACAAAGAGACATAGATTGTCTTTTGTACCTACTGCTATTATCATAGTTAATAACACTGAACCATATGTGTTGTTGCCATTGCACATTGTACTTTTTTGATGAAAAATCTAGGTTGTTTTCTCAGGCTTATATTATATTATATTATTTTGGAGTGTGTATGTGATGTGTTGGTTGCCTGTTTGTTTGTTTGTACGGACATCTACAACTATATGTAAAAATACAAAACAAAACAATTTTCAATTTGTTCTAGTTTATTGCACTTTTTGCTGTATATGTATATATGTATATGTAGTTACTATGGACTGAATGCATACATATTATTAAAATTTGGGCTATAACGGTTGTATTGATGTATAGCAACTTGAACTGCTCCCCAAAATGGCACTACAGCAGTGGTTCCCAAACTTTTTTTGCTGGGCCCCCCTTTGTTTTACACGAAAAACGTTCGCCTCCCCCCCGGCGCGTGAACAGCACGCACACGCACTAACACATCCTCCAACCACACACGCCCATATTTTGCTCCATTGCGGTTTATTTCACACCTCAAACATTTAGTAAACAATTAAGCAAATACAAGTAATCTGCAATAAATTACAGGTAGTAAGAAAATAAACTACTAAATCTTTTACGCTACGTCCGCACCTACACTGGTATTTTTGAAAACGCAGCTGTTTCATCCAAACAGCGTTTCAAATCACCAAAAACTGAGATTTTTTTAAAACTCCTTTTTTGCGGACGAGGAATACAGAGTTCATCTGGCAACGTCAAAGGTTGCGCCTTTTTTCACGTCACGTTATTGTTTATGTGAGATGAATTGCAGAATGGCAGACAGAGACAAAATACTGTTAATCTGAGTATCTGCAGGTTTCACACGCAGTTACTGTCCCTCCATTTACAAAGGCGTCACGGGTAGTTGTTTTTTCTTCTTCTGTAATACTAATCAACATTGCTGTCATTTTCAAAAAATGCCTCTCTGTGCAAAATGGGTTCAAAAACATAAACAGCTGTGGGATCCTGTTTGTCTGTGATTTGAATCGAGGGAACAAATCGTGGCAGGATCAGCCTGATGTTATTTGTATCCCGCTGTAACTTTACTCTATAAAGAGCAAACATCTCCAAAATGTCAGGAGTAGTTAGTCACTACAACAAGTGTTTGTGAACTAAAAATTAAGAATGTGGGATCCTGTTTGTCCATGATTGGAAGAGCCCAGTGCTGCTCCCGACGCAGGGACCTACCTCAGCACCTGTGCAGGTGAAGCCAAAGGGCAGATTTGCTTCACCATATTTTCTAGTCTTTGGCTTAGAATGAAGTTGGTTTGGAAACATATTCAGCGATGCTTCATCTCCTGCTTTGCGTTTCTGTGGGCGCCGTGCTAGCAGTGTTCAAGCGTTTTGTTCCCCTCCCTTTTCATACCGCGCCCCCCCTGCCATGGCTCTGCGCCCCCCCTAGGGGGCGGGCACCACAGTTTGGGAAGGTCTGCACTACAGCATGTAAAAATCTAAAGATAAGCTCTGGCAGACTTGGTTCTATGGTAGGTCTTAAAGGGTTTAACATCAAAGATTCAGTGGAGAGCTACTGTAACAGCTGAACAGAAAAACTCTTCCTCCCCTGGTGTGCTACTCTTCACAACCCGCAGGACTTTCACCCTCAAGAGATGGAAAAGGGGAACGAGGGCCGACGTCCAGGTGAAACTGAGAAGCTACCAGAGGCTAGCTTCTTGGCTGTGGGGAGAATCCTGGTGCCTGCGTCCACTTCCTCTCCTGACATTTAGTTAATATGTTACGCCGGTGACTGGGACCTGGGCTCTGTGGCTCAGAAGCAGTTTTTCTCACGGTGTGTCCGTCAAACGTTCACTGTTTTTATTGACAACAGCTATGTCTGCTCATCGATCATTGCTTCCCCCAGCTCTGGAGTCGCTGCCCTGCCCAGCAGGTCCACAGGTCTGCATTGTCTTTATTTCAAGTGCCGCTGCAGTCAGCTGTTGATTTTGCAGATCGACCGTCATCAACTCGGTTGGCCCCGCTTAACGTTCGCTCCATAACAAACAAATCATTTATTCTAAGCGATCTCTTTATTAAAGAGTCTCTAGATTTCATGTGTCTGACTGAGACGTGGCAGCAAAATAAGAATTATGTCCAATGTTCCCTCTAATGTTTCATGTGTCTGAGCGAACACACAAACTCCCTGAGCGGTCCCTTGGATCACTGGATCACGTTGTCATTAACGTGGCTTCACTCTACATCAACCAAAACACCGGTGTCGGCACATGAGGACGCTGTCATAGCCCGTCAGCGACGTTGATTAGCTGCGTATATACGAATGTGAATCATTGGCTGGACTATGGGATAAGGCGGCATCGTTCTAAATACTGGAGCAGCCAGTCACTGACTAACACTGCAAAGCAGAATTGTTAACGTATTTATTTTAATTTCAATTCAGGTTAGTATTTAGTATTTAGTATTTATTTATTTATTGTCATTGTCAAGAACAATGAAATTGCGTTTGGGGCTTCCATACAACCCAAAAAAAAAGAAGAAAATAATAAATACCCCTTAAAACCCAAGTGTACATATTTAACCCAGTGTGACTCCAATGCAATAAGACAATCCTTAGCAACAACATGAGAACATGACAAGTAATGTTCGTAGAAAATCAGACAAAGACCTGAGAAACATGACAAAGTACAACAATGCAACCCATTCAATATTATTGTACTGTGAGATATGATATCAGATATGATAGTTATCTATTTAAGAAGGAGGGGGGGGCAGGAGGGGGAAGAGAATAAAGATATGATGCACCAATGCAGACCAGTTCATTGCTATTAAGAAGTTGGATATGGTTATTGTCCGTGAGAGGGGGGCAGAGAGTTCAGGAGCCTCACAGCCTGTTAGATATCTTTTTGTGCGCAATGCAGATACTCTGTGTGCAGAGAGCGTGTCAGCGGATTGCGCCCGTGCGCAGCTTAGAGGGAACATTGATTATGTCCACTTGAATGAAATCTGCCCGGCTGGCTGCTCCGTCATCTGAACTCTGCGTCTTTTAGGACGTGGTGGAGGACTCGCTGTTGTTTACCAGGACAGATTCACATGCAGTCTGATGACCTCGGACTCCTTTTCTGCATTTGAGTCACAGATGATGGTCAGTTCTCTAAAAACCAGTTATTGTATTTTATTCTACCTGATGGGGTCTTTCTAACTGAATTTAATGACCTTCTGACATCCATCATTTCATTGGAGAAGGTTGGGAGATTTGAGCCGTCATATTGATGAAGCATCCTGTAACACTGCTGCTGAGCTCATCACTGTCACTGAGTCTTTTAACTTTAGGCAGCATGTTTCTGGCCCCACACATACAAAGGGTCACACACTGGATCTTGTTTTCTCCCTGGGTTTAAATATACATGATGTATGTGTGGAGGATGTCCATGTGAGTGACCATAGCTGCATATTTTTATTTTACTTGGATCCTTCATCTCCTAAACTGATGATCCAAAGGCGGATTATAAACCAAGATGCTGCTGGAAGGTTCTCTGCCATGTTTGACCCTCGCATGGCTCGTAGTGACCTCGACTCACGTATTTTATCCTTTAATGATCAATGCAAGTTGTTGGAAAGCCCACTGATAACATGTTTACATGGCTAAAATGTTATGGCTCATTCATTGATAGTATTTTCGCCATAGAAATTGTTATGTCCTATATTGTTGAACCCACCATGTCTATGCTGATGCTCTTTGAACGCACCACATACGTACTCGAGGCCATGCAGTGGCTGCTAGTCTGTGTTCTCAGTATTTTTATGTGTCAGTTCCAGTTTTAGAGCTCTAAAGTGCAGCTATCGTGTTAGGAATATGTTAGGAATAGACAGGAACAGACAGGAACACTGAGCACACTGAGGTCAAATCTTTATTTAGGGCGACCGTGGCTCAGGGGGTTGGGAATCGCATCTGTAACCGGAAGGTCACCGGTTCGATCCCTGGGCTCTCTGTCCTGGTCGTTGTGTCCTTGGGCTTTACCCTACTTGGCTACAACCGTAGCTGCCTCCACCAGTGTATGAATGTGAGAGTGACTGAATAGTGGCATTGTAAAGCGCTTTGGGTGCCTTGAAAAGCGCTATATAAATCCAATCCATTATTATTATTATTATTTTACCACTCGCTGCATTCTTGATGTTCATGTTCTTCTCTTTCCCCTCACCCTGCAACCAGTCATGGTAGATGCTCCTCCTGGAGCCTGTTTTCACTGGGAGGATCTTTGTGTCAAAGGGAGTTCTTCTTCCCACCATCACCAAGTGCTGCTCACAGTGGAGGCGGTTACCTTACACTGTTAAACAGCTTCAGATGACTCTTGTTGTCTGTTGGGTATTGTCACTTATAAATAAAGTTACATTGAATGGATGTATGGATGGATAGATGTTATTGTGACGAAGAGAAAACGATTGTTGACAGATTGATTGTTGTTTTGTGTGTCTGCAGTCTGTCAGGCTGTCTGATCACAGAGGAAGGCTGTACTTCTCTGGCCTCAGCTCTGACCTCCAACCCCTCCCATCTGAGACAGCTGGACCTGAGCTACAATCATCCAGGTGATTCAGGAATTAAGCTGCTGTCGGCTGGACTGAAGGATCCAGGCTGGAGACTGGACACTCTCAGGTATGGAGAGAATGTCTGATAGAGGAGGAAGAGCTGGAAACATTTCCTGTGTCCTTCACTCACTTCCTGTTTGTTTCCTGCAGATGAGACATGAACAATCACACATGCAGGAATATTTTCAGGGACAGACACACTAGTCTAGCTGGATAGTTCATGGATATTTATGTAGGGGTCTCCAAGGAGTCTGGTTGCAGGAACATTTAGGTCACAGGTGTACCTGAGATAGATACCAGTGTACCTAATAAAGTGTCAGCCATGTGTATGTTTCCCATGCTGTATGTCCACAGTGACAGAAGGATGAAACAAGGCTGTGAATCATTTCAGTCTGTGTTTGTGACAAAGAGGCAGACAGGAGCAGCTAACATTTGGAAATGGAAGCTTAAATAATGACAAACTCTACATTCACAGCTGAATTAACAATAAATTTGTTCTCAAGTGCACATTTAGCAGCTAATGCTATTACTGTTTTCCCTTGCTTTCTACAACTTGAGCAGCTATTGCTAAGTAGGCCACTTTGCTCTGCTAAGGATTTATGTGACCATGATGGAAACTCTGATAAGCTAATGCTGCTAAGCTAATACTGTTTATGGGCCCTGTTAGAATCAATATTTCATTCTCATTCTGTTGTTTGAGAACAATATTAACGTTTCACATCATTATAACACAAGAGAAAAGGGTATTAGCGTTAGCTACTAATGCTTATTCACCTCAAATTAGCTTTAGCTGCTAATGGTAGCCTACTTAGCAATAACTGCTCACTAATATAATGCTAATTCACATCAAATTAGCATTAGCTGCTCAAGTTGTTATAAGGAAAGAGAAAACGGTATTAGCATTAGCTGCTAATAATTGTTCACCCCTAATTAGAGTTAGCCCCTAATGGCAGCCTACTTAGCATTAACTCCTGACGTCGTTGTAATGCAGGGGAAAAGAGTTACCATTATCGGATAATGCTAATTCACATCAAATTAACATTAGTTAACAACGGTAGACTTCGTATCATTAGCTGCTGTCATTCTTACAAAGCAAACAGTATGAGCATTAGCTGTTAATGCTTTCTCATCTAACATTAGAATTGGCCACTAATGGCGTATTGTTAAAAAGTAAAAAAACACATTGTTAGCATAAGCGGATGATGCTAATTCACCTAAATTAGCATTAGCTAATGATGGCTACATACCTAGCATTAGCTACTGATATTGATATAAATCAAGAAAATATGGTATTAGCATTAGCTTTTAATGCTTTTTCATCTAAAATTAGAATTAGCCACTAATGGCGTGCTATTTAGCATTACCTCTTCACATCGCAGGGGAAAAGTTAAAATTAAATTTAAAAAAATGTTCAGATTAGCTACTCATATTGTTAAAAAGTAAGAAAAAACATTGTTAGCATAAGCGGATAATGCTAATTCACCTCAAATTAGTATTAGCTAATAACGGCAACCTACTTAGCATTAGCTGGTCATATTGTTATAATGCAAGAAAATATGGTATTAGCATTAGCTGCCAATTCCTAAATACCTAAAATTAGCATTACCTGTAATGGAAGTCTACTTAGCATTAACTCCTCACTAATGTAATGCTAATTCACATCAAATTAGCTTTAGCTTTAGTATTAGCTGCTAGCACCAGCCTACCCAGCACTAGCTGCTCACATTGTTAAAAGGGAAGAGAAAACGATATTAGCATTAGCTGGTAATAATTATTCACCCCTAATTAGAATTAGCTGCTAATGGCAGCATACTTAGCATTAACTCCTCACATCGTTATAATGCAAATGAGGCTAACTTACATTAAATTAGACTGCTGTTATTAGCTAATGCTATTTAGCAGTAGCTGCTCACATTGTTATAAAGCAAAGGAAAACGATATGAGCATTAGGTTCTAATGCGTATTTGCCTTTAATTAGACGTAGGTGCTAATGGCGACCTACTCAGCATTAGCAGCTCAGATGTTGTATTGCTAGGGAAAAGAGTGTTAGCATTAGCCGTTCACATTGTTATAAAGTTAAGGGAAATAGTGTTAGCATTAGCTACTCACATTGTTAAAAAGTAAGTGTTAGCATTAGTGCATAATGCTAATTCACATCCAATTAGCATTAGTTAATAACGGCAGCCTATTTAGCATTAGCAGATAATGTTGAATTTGGCCCACTGGAAAAGTTAAGAACTCAAGATTTAGGAGTGTTTCTCGATAGCTCTTTCTCATTTGAGAAACAAATAAATGTTGTTATTAAAACCAGCTGTAAGCTTTATATTGTTGATTGTCATTTCCCATATGGAAAAGATATATAAATCTTATAAAGTTTGTATCTGTCTTGTGTGAAACTTGTATGAAAAGCATACAAGAGTGAAAACAGATATAAGATCCCTTGAAAAATTATATAATGAAACTTGTATGTTTTCGATACTTACTAAAACAATATATGAAAGTAATGAGAAAGTGGCCACTTTCGTGAGTATGACTTTCATCATATAAGTTTTTAGTCTTTTCCATATGGGATATGCTTAAAAATATTTACTCATACATGCTTAGTTTTATAATCGATTGGATGATGATAGAGGTTTGATCCTTAGTAGTCTGTAAAGACTCTGTGTGCCTTCCAGAGTGCTCTGGCATGCACACACCACTTGGGGCCATGAGAGAGGTCGTACCCTCTCTTACTGATTTATGGTGTAGGACAGGGGTCTCAAACTCAATTTAGCTGAGGGCCGCTGCAGGCAGAGTCTGGGTGAGGCTGGGCCACATTAGGTTTTCCACAAGAAAGGCATGGTTAAAAAATTCCAATCTTCTCAAATCTCTTTATTTTTATTTTTTAACACAAAATATGAAAAATGAATAAACAAATTAAGAATTAATAAGAAAATAAATCAATCTGTAATACATAAATAAAATAATAATAAGATATTTTTAGTCAGTGAACTTGTGTGTATCTTTCAGTCTTCTATATCTGCTGTATTTAGATTGAAATGTCTGTATTAACAGTTCTATAACCTTCTTCTGAACATGAATGGAACACTGTAGAAAATGAACTGTTCTTCTGAACATGGCTTCTCTTGCCTACTCCTTGCTGCTAGAGACCTGGCAGCGTTTCCTCTCGCATAGCCGAGCCAGATTTGGCCTGAGGGAGGAAGCAGTTGCGACCCTCAGTACGTCTTGAAGATGATCATCCGTAAGTCTGGACCTGTACTTGGACTTATTGAAGTTCAAAGTGGAGAAGAGCTTTTGGCACAAGTATGTGCTACCAAAAAGGCACATGGTCCGCTTGAACATTCGGGAAAGCCGAGGGAAACTAGGGCTCAATCCTCTCAAAAATTGTCCAAGCTTGTCTGCTTTTCCACTCACCTCCCTGAACTTTGCTTTGAGTTCAGAGTTGCACTGCAGCTCAATGAGCTCCATTTGAAGCACAGAAGGGGCATCTTGCACATCAAAGGAGAAGGGGTCCGCAAAAATGTGAAAGGTGGCTCTGTGTGTCTTGAAGTCAGCAAATCTGTGATCAAATTCCTCCTGTAGCCTCAAAATGACATCAACATACTCGTCAGCACTGAATGGTGTGCCTGCATCCACGAGTGCCTTGCATGCTGGGAAATGGCAAAGGTTTGTCTGAGAGAGCTGAGCTTTCCAGAGCGCCAGTTTTGTGGAGAATGCTCTCACGTTGTCATAGGCAGCACTGACAAGTTGCCCCTGGCCTTGTAACGTCTTGTTCAGTACATTAAGCTCATGTGTCATATCAACAAGAAAAGCTGAGTCCATGAGCCATTTGGGATCAGTTAGCACAGGAACACTAACTCCATCCTTCTCCATGAAGGCTTCACTTCTGCTCTCAACTCAAAAAGTCTCTTTAATACATTTCCCCTGCTGAGCCAACGTACCTCAGTGAAGTCGAGCACATCCCCATATTCTGACTCCATTTCCTCTAAAAAAGCTCAGAACCTTCGGTGCTTTAAGCCCCTGGATCTGATTTGGTTGATGCATTTCACAACAATAGACATCACATTGTCAAACTTCAGGCATTTGCTGCAAAGGACCTGCTGATGGATGATGCAGTGCAGAGCAATGGCCTCCTCCACGCCTTCCTCTTCCAGTTTGTTTTGTGCCACCAGTCCATGTTTCCTCCCTGTCATTGATGGCGCTCCATCTGTTGTTATTCCAACA